>NC_057393.1:14132832-14482143 GCF_019320065.1 Cervus canadensis
GGAAAAGTTCCAAGTGATGACCAGATCTAGAGCATGCTCTTGCCTGGGCAGCTGAAGTTGGAGAATATAGAGGTTGGGGAACTCTGAAGTCAGGTTATTAGATGGGGCTGATACTATTTTGATTTATTGAGGATGGCTGTAGGATCTTTGGAAAGCCAAGACTCCTCCTCATCTTTCTCTTAAGTCCTATAGAAGGGGATTGCTTAGGTAAGTACTGTTTGAGGGAAGGCAGGGAGACCTTTTAAAGTTACACCTGGAATGTCCCTAGAAGAATGCATCAGAAGCTGCTAGCTTTGATTGCCTCAGGGAAGGGAGACTTTCCACTGTGCATCTTTCTGTGCCTTTTGAATTTTGAATTAATATAGCACCTATCAGAAAATAGAATGAAAACTTAAGATAGGTATTATTGAATTACAGATACAGGTAATAAACAACTTGGTTAACTTTAAAGCCCTCCTATCCCTTCTTTATTCTTTCTCATCCTGAAAAAGATTCGTTTCATGTGTATGGCTAATAGAATCTGTAAGCGTCCACTATTCACAGCATAGTATTTTGCTAAGTTTAGTTCAAGCACCGGTCTCTTAATTTGAATCATTCATCACCTAGCTTATAATCCCTGAAGCGCTTTAGAATTTCCTTCAGAAGAATCACAGTTTCCCATCATTTTTAAGCCTGGTTTAACCATTAATAAAATCCTTTTCAGTAGGTTTCACTCGGTTCACTTCAACTCAAACTGAGAAAAAATGTCATTTAAACCTAGGAAGGAATGGAAAGCAGTTAGGAGTTAGCAGCTTGACACCCTCCTGAGATTTTCATGGCATCATTTGGTTTGGAAAGGTAAACATTTCCAGGACATTGGAGCAGTCAGAGTTTAGGAATCAGTACACTGATGTATCCATAAGCCCATAACATATTTTAGAGTTTTCACTACTGCTTTTCCATTAGTTCAATGATCATGAATTATTGGCAGTTATACTTAGTGAATTTAGGTAATTTTTACTGCAGTAATTTTATGTTTTCCCTTTTAAAATCTTAAAACAGGTGTGAAAATCACATCTACACTGCAGGTGCTGAAGCTCATCAAGCAGGCTGGTGACCGAGTGCTGGTGTATTATGAGAGGCCTGTTGGCCAGAGTAACCAGGGTACAGTGCTGCAGGATAACTTTGGACAGTTGGAAGAAAACTTTCTGTCAGGCTCATGCCAACCGAACTTTGAAGAGGAAGCAACTGGGTTGGCAGTAGATGCTGAAAATAGAGACCTGGATTCTGAATTTGAAGACTTGGCAAGCGATGTCAGAGCCCAGACTGAAGCCAGAGAGGAGGCACAGTCGTTAAGCCACAGCCCCAGGCGCGCTCCCACAGCACTTCCTGTCAGACCCCCCGGGACTGGGTCACCTGTTTTAAACCGTAAGTCAGTTGTAGGAAGCTACCCACCACCACCAAAACTTCCATCCAAAGAAGGAAATAAGCCCTTAGCCCTAAAATCTTCTGAGATAACAGAACCAGCACAAGTGTCAAAACCTACCCAAGGATCCACTTTCAAACCACCTGTGCCACCACGACCACAAGTCAAAGCTCCTTTGCCTTCCGCTGATGCCCCGACACAGGCCGAGCCAGATATTTCTGTTGAAAAGCCAGAGAAGGTGCTGCCACCGCCTCCTGCAGATAAACCTGCTGAAAAGCAAGTGAAGAATCTGGATCACGTAGAAGAAGCAGCTGCAGCTAAGCAGTTTTTAGCCAAGCAAGAAGTGGCAAAAGATCTGACTTCTGAAAGCGCCTGCCCACCTAAGGACAGTTCAGATGACCATCAAACGTGGGAATCATCAGAAATTCCTTATCGCAAGAAGCTGGGAAAATGGACAAGAACCAGAGCCAGCTGTTTCTTTGACATAGAAGCCTGCCACAGGTACTTAAACATTGCGCTGTGGTGCAGGGACCCTTTCAAACTAGGGGGTCTCATCTGCTTGGGGCACGTGAGCTTGAAACTTGAAGAGGTGGCGTTAGGATGCTTAGCTACTTCGAACATGGAATACCTTTCCAAGTTCAGACTGGAAGCCCCATCACCTAAGGCCATGGTCACGAGAACCGCACTACGAAATCTGAGTATGCAGAAGGGGTTCAATGACAAATTCTGCTACGGTGACATTACTGTTCACTTCAAATATTTGAAAGATGGAGAGCCAGACCACGTAGTTACTAACTTAGAAAAAGAAAAAGAACTCCATTTGGTTGAAGAGGTTTCTGCTCTGCCTAAAGAGGAGCATTTTGTTGGACAAATGGGTTTAACAGAAAATAAACACAGTTTCCAGGACACTCAATTCCAGAACCCGACTTGGTGTGATTACTGTAAGAAAAAAGTTTGGACTAAAGCTGCTTCCCAGTGTATGTTCTGTGCTTATGTCTGCCATAAAAAATGTCAGGAAAAGTGTCTAGCCGAGACTCCTCTTTGTGGAGCGATGGATCAGCGGATAGATCGGGCCCTGAAAAATCTCAGACTGGAAGGACAGGAAACCCTGTTAGGCCTGCCCCCTCGTGTTGATGCTGAAGCTGGGAAGTCAGTCAACAGAACAACAGGTTTGACGAGACATATTATCAATACGAGCTCTCGTTTGTTAAACCTGCGTCAGGTCTCCAAAACTCGCCTGTCTGAGCCAGGAACTGATCTAGTAGAACCTTCACCAAAACACACACCCAACACATCAGACAATGAAGGCAGTGACACAGAGGTCTGTGGTTCGAACAGCCCTTCTAAACGAGGCAACAGTGCAGGAATAAAGTTAGTGAGAAAGGAGGGTGGTCTGGATGATAGCGTTTTCATTGCCGTTAAAGAGATCGGTCGTGATCTGTACAGGGGCTTGCCTACAGAGGAGAGGATTCAGAAACTAGAGTTCATGCTAGATAAACTGCAGAATGAAATTGATCAGGAGTTGGAACATAATAATTCCCTTGTTAGAGAAGAAAAAGAGACAACTGATGCAAGGAAAAAGTCCCTTCTTTCTGCTGCTTTGGCTAAATCTGGTGAAAGACTACAAGCTCTGACACTTCTCATGATCCACTACAGAGCAGGCATTGAAGATATTGAGTCTTTAGAAAGTCTGTCTTTAGACCAGCACTCCAAGAAAATCAGCAAGTACACAGATGATGCAGAAGAAGACCTCGACAGTGAAATAACCCAACTCATAGACTCTCAGCCATTCAGTAGCATATCAGATGACTTATTTGGCCCATCTGAGTCTGTGTAACAGTCCATATTTAAACTTTCAAGTGCTTGAGGAAAAGTTGCATCTAAAGTACCACAGATACAACCACATTTAAACCCTCTTATTATGCACTTTGGCCTGCTTCTTTACAGTTATTTGCTTGTGTGAGAACTAGAGTGGAAGAGGTGGTTTTCCAGCAAAAACATGACCAGCCCACTAAATTGGTGGTTTCAGATTGCATTTATAGCTATGCTTTTTTGGGTTTATACTGGGAATTTATTTTTACTAATTTATTTTTAACTTTTTCTAATTATGTAATTATGTAAGCTAACTTTTTGTGTTTATGTATGTGTGATGTCTCATTGTGTTTTTTCCCCCTCCTTTTCCTAGTTTTTGAATTAATGTTAAATAGCATACTGTCCAGATTCTTGAAATATTTTCACTTCCATCACGGTTGTAACAACAAATTTGCTGCATGCCCAACTTGACAACAGCAATCATTGAGGGAACAGGTTTTGAATCTTACTTTGTGTTATGAAGTTTGTCATTTCTACTTGCTTGAGATTTTTGTTATTTTGGGGTTTGGGGGTGATGCTTTCTGTTTTGATTTTGCCAAATGTAATATGAAAGCAGATGCTGCAGCTTTAGTTAGTTATGCTGACTTAGTAAAAAAAAAAAAAGATTACATATATTGCTTGTTTTTTATGCTTCTGTGAACTTTTTTTCTAAAGCTTCTGTGCAGTTTAAGTATAGTAAGCATATAGTGATTAATTTGAAGAGCTTGCATTGAAAAACAAAATGTAATAGGGAATAAATATAGAATGCAGTTGGTTAAGAATTTTGAGAGGATAACAAGATTGCTAAAAAAAAAAAAAAGTAACCATAGGATTTTGAAATAGAATCTTTCAAAATATTGATATTTTCCTTTCAAATGGAAGTTTTAAACATTTATGATTATTTTTCAGCTTCAGTTCTCCCATAGGAAATAAAGCATGTGCAAGGATATTTGAAGTTTCAGAGGACTGTTCTTAAAATGACCTTGTTGATATCTGGTTTGGCTGTTTTGTTTTAGAAATTTTTTCATGCATGAGAATGTTGTGAACAAGAGGAATCATGCAAAATACATTTATTGTTTCACCTGACATCTGCAGACTTAAAGGAATGATCATTCTGAATGCTTCTATAGTTCAGGCTGTCTTTTATTCATTAAAAAAAAAATAGCATAGATACCTAGGAATTGGGACCAGGTGTCTTTAAAGGAAGGTCTACTGTAACAGTTCATTGTGTGGGTCCTCAGTAACACGTGACTGAGGGAAAACGTGTGAGCATGACCTTTGTTGGTGTACCATGAAAGTTTTGGCCTTTTATATGTCTATAAAAGATAGGTACATGTTTTTCCCTTTCGTAGGTAGCTACTATGATAATTGCTATATAGTGAAACTGACATGAATTTAAAACTAGATAGCACAGCTTATATAACTGGCCGGAAAAGGCATCATATAATAGTAAGGATTCTGGCCCAGGTCCATAAGCTAGGATTCCATACAAGAGTTTAAGTTGAAGCTCTTCTGTTGGCCATTAGCAAACTGTGTAACCATAAGCAAGCCACAAAAGGGCTCCATGCTGCAGTCTCCCCAGCTCTAAGTAGGAATAAACCAAAACTTCCTCTTAACTACCTCACAGAATTGTTGTGAGGATAACAGCATAACTGTGGAAGTTCTCTGAATAGTAAAAAGCTGTTCAAATAAAAGGGATGACTTACATGGATGGTAAAACATTTTTATGGGTAGAAAAGCTATTCCAGTTTTAGAATCAATAGCCAGTTCTCATTCTTGCTGTTTTATTGTCAAGTAAAATATAAGGAAACCAAATACCTTTCTTGGCCAAGTTTATAACAAAAATATATCTCTGTATGCCCCCCTTTTTTGTTTAAGCATGCTTGCATTTTTAAAAGAACACTGCTATAGAAGTCTCTATACACCAAATTCACTGAAAACTAAAATATTGTTCTGTAAACAATAGCTTAAAGTAATCTGCCCAGTGTGATCACAGACTTTCATCTTACCATAAAAAAAATCACTTACCACTGACAACCTGGAAGGCAGAGTAAGTGACTGGTGGTTTTGGATCATACCATGGAAGTTTTAGTGACATCCAAGCATGCTGCTGAAATGGATGCATTTGAAACAGCTGTAGAAATAATGCAAAACTTTGCTTTCATAAAAACCTGCTCATGTTTTTAAAGTATCTAACTCTGTAGAACCACAATTATGGAAAGCTCAGAAATCCTGCTAATGATAATTGTAAAATATACCTTCAGTGTAGTGTGATATTTTTCTATTTATTGGTGAGAGGCAATAGAGGCATCACAGTTGTACTTTAGGGCAAGGGAGGGGGACCCCTCCCAGCCACCTAGGGAATAGTAAGGTCTAAAGCTTCAATGAAAACAGTTGTATTATATCACATTCCTAATGTAATCTTTCTGCCATGCTATGTTATCAATAGCTTAAAAATAATAATAAATAAAAACTACCAAGAAAACAAGAATATCTTCATTTAACAACATCTGAAAAAAAGTGATTACTGCATCTATGTGGAATTAATTGCCTGTATAATTGGGCCGTGAAAACAAGCTTAACAAAGTCCACTTTTGCTATACAAAATTGCTATTCTGAAAATTGTCTAAAAGCATTAAATTTGGTTTTACTCTTTTTTTATGCTGTGAGATACCAGATTTATTTATTTGCCTCTGCTATCTAGGAGTAACGAGACTATTTAAAGTGTATTTTCCATATATCAGCATTCAGATGAATGTTTAGACAGTCAAGTTCAGCAACGTTTTAGCATTATTTTAAAATAAATTCATTTAAAAAATAATAAATTCATATGCTACATTTCTTAATATCAAGCCTTACTTTCTTCAGTATCAGAGCTAGTTAAAATATTCTGTGGCCATTTGTGATTTTGAGAGGAGAAAATACATGGTAGTAAAAATGTGAGGGTTACTATCAATTCTAAATTTAAGTATATTTGAATTTTTTGAAAGGCAGTTTGAAGATATTTGGCTCTTACTAATAGTAAGATAATAAAATCTTAAGTCCGCATAAAAGTGAATAACTTCAAAATCACTTTAATTTTAAAATACATTGAGTTAAAAAAATAAATAAAATACACTGAGTTTATTTCTAAACTGAGAGATAATGGCTTTTCTTTAAAAATGGGCTTGGGGGAGGTTCCCTTAAACGTTTTTAAGCTGTGGATCCACTTTAAGATCTGTTTAAAACCATGGATTCTCACCCCTGAAAGATGCACACAAGCATATCCTAGACTTTATGGTACTTCCATGGCCGAGGATCTGCTGTGTAAAGTGGCTGCATGTCCTAGTTACTTTTGTCAACTATAGTTATTTGTTCATAGCGATCAGGAAAGCAGTACAGCTTTAGAGATGCAAGGATAACTTACTGGTTGATTCCACATTGACACCATGTGGGTAGTTACATATTTCAATTTAAAACAAATTTTGCAAAGCCAGAAAATATGGTTCAAACTAGTCTGGAGTAGATTTTACCTGACGTCTGCAAGCAAAAAAAGAATAGTTTTTAATTGAATATCCACAGTTAATATGTTCTCACATATTTTATTCTGATGATATTATCTGGTTAACAAAGGAAAATAACAGGCACAGTAGTGTTCAGAAGATTTATTAGGTAAACTAGCTAAAACAGAATGTAGGTGGATACACTTAGCAGTCAAAAGAAAGAACTGAGTATTCATTGCTACCTCATTAAATTTTTTGTATCTGTTTTGCTAGGTACAAGCATAAAAACCACCTCTGCTCAAAAAATAAATAGTTCAGAGAGCTGTGTGTTCTTTGTTCTGATACACACATTTAAAAACAGCCCCTCTTTTCATAGTTTTACCCACCCCAGAATATTATTCATATGAAAGACCTTTCAGGTTTTTTCCTCATCAGATACAGTTTTCCCCCTTTTGCTCTCAAAACATGTCTGAAAAACATTTCTCTTTTATATGATCTCTAGGGATCACCAGCAGACATGGCTGCCAGTCATTCTTGAAGAGACTGAAGCCTTACAGGCAAAAATTTTAAAAGCTATATAGTATTAGGAGTGGGGAGAACTGCAAACCCTCCAAGAGAACTGATTTGTAGTACATTGTTTTTTAAGGGTCTCCCCTAAAGAAGTAGAGAACAATCCCGCTTTTTTACTTCAGCCACAGAAGCACCTCCAGCAAAGCAGAGGCCTTGTGTGAGTCGCCCAATGCAAATACATGAGTAGGAAGCCAGTTTGCTTCCAACACATGCACTTAAAAAACCAGACTTCAGATCAAAGCCCCACAAAAAAGCTTCATGAAGAAAATGGAAAGGAAATATTAGCTACTTTCTTAGGGAAGTAAAAGGTAGAGTCTTTCTAAGTTAACAGAAAAAATTTTAGCTTTACAAAGAAACTGACATTAGGTAGTTTTTGCTTACTATTACAGAACTACAGAATGAACAAGTGTTTTTAAGACATTCCACACTATCTTCATATCATACAAAATGATGTAAACGGACAATGTTCACTAACAGTACTTACATCGAAAAGGCACAGCAACGTTATCATGCTCAGAAAAACTACATCACACAGCGCTAGGTGATACAGTATTACATAGACAATTTTAGATGTTTGGGTTTTTTCCTGCATGTGAAAGGGAGTGTGCCCTGACCACCCTATTATTTTCACCTGTTTTCCTAACACGATCCAAGATAGTTTTATTCCTCCTTCATCTTCATCTAGAATAATAGTATAAAAAAAATTAACAGATCCCTAGAAAACACTTGACTTCCAGGTAAAAGAAAATTATAGTCTGATTTTTTTTTTTCACATCACAGCAGCTATTAGCTTTTTAAATTTCTTTTCTAAAACTTCAGCTAGATGTTGATATATCTCATCATGCTTAAACAATCCTAATAGTATAAGGATTTTCTATTCTCAATCTTTTGTCGTCCAGTAAGACAAGTATGTATCTGAAAGGGAAAGCTTCTAGTTGTTCATAATTATATATTTGGGTGCTTTTCTCTGCTTTCAGAATATTCACTGTTTTACCCTTATTGACTTTAATGTTTGCTGCCAACCACAAGACATGTAAACATATAGTTTACAACCATCCGCTTCCAGGCAGGTGATTACATAGAAAACTAATGCCAGCTGAGATTCACGGATTAAATCTGAAAGATGATTGACTCAAGTTCTTCTGCATTTGCGATAACTAGCTTTTGCCTCATGAATATATTGATAGTACAGTTGACCCCTGAACAACATGATTTGAACTGCATGGGTCCACTTACATGCAGAGTTTTTTCAACAAATACAGACTGCAGTACTACGTGGCCCGTGGTAGGATGAATCCATAGACGTGAAATCACGGATACGAAGGGCTGACTGTTTTCGGCTGTGTGGGGTGCTGGCATTCCCAAACCCTGTGTTGTTCCAGGTCAACTGTAATTCCAAGTTCAGTAGCATTCAGTGTCACTACATAATATACGCCGTCTTACTTGACTCTGTTTTTCAGACTTCCTTCTAGTTTCTCATTGTTGGAAGTGTCTCGGAGATAATGTGTGCTTTAAACACTCATTACCAATATTCAGAAAAAAATATAAGACTTTTTTTTGCCCAGGTGTTTGTGAATGTAAGTTAAAAAATTATATTTGATTTGGATTCAAATATTTATAGATTTACACTATATTTCGTCAAAATATATTGTATAATATTTAATAAAATCAAATACATAAAATAAAGTTTTCAACACTATTTATACAAACCCCTAGAAAAGCTGCTTTTTCTTTATAAGGCCGTTGGCAATCGATCATAACCATGGAAAAGAAAGAACCTTTGGTTGTATGGACTTTCACCAGGGATGAGTGGTACTAAGACAGTTCTGGATGAGTCATTTCACTGGAAACACTGTTTTATACAATTAGGTACTTGGAGGACTTTTCAGGGTCTCAGTCACTTTCAGATTCTTCATCCTCACCTATTGGATACGACTGGCTGCTATTCTGAGTGTACATTTTTGTTTTAATGGGGCAGTTGTGATCCATGAGGATAGCCTAAAAGAGAGCAGAGTGCAGATACATGAACTCACTGGTTCATAAAGAGAAGACAGAAACTGGTTAAGACAGGATTAGTAGTTTGAAAACTACCTACAGTACCACCCAATATTAACCAACCAGTAATCTGGTGCAACTGCCAGGTGCCTGGCCTGAAAGACCTGGCATTCTAAAGAGTGGAAATTCCAGGCGGTAGGAGGCAGCAGAAGCAGTCTCTGCAGTGTTCCTATTATATCTGCCAGGGACCCTAAGTCAATTTGGAGGAACCTGTAAGCTATGAAGAAAGGGGTATGCAGGTTAGGTTAAGTTTATACTTAGGGTGGGGGGATCCTCCTTAGTAAGGCCACAGGTACGGCCCCTTTGGTTTCCCTGGATTAAGCATCACAGGGCCCTTACCTTTTAAAATATGGCATCTCAGAAGGACGTCTTCCCAAGTCCTGGCTGGCCTCTTCTTGCTCAAGTGTGTTTTATTAATAAAAAGTATGTTTCTCTCATACACATAAAAATTCTATGTGCTCCCTTGTAACAAAAACTTTTTAAAGATCAATTGATCCTCAGTTGATAAACATCTTCAGTTGATAAGCGCTATAGTCATTATTCCTCCTGGAAGCATAGGGACCAAGCACGTATGTGATAGCTTGATCACCCTCTGTGTAGGCATAAGGGTCAAAGAACTTGACCAAGAGATGCTTGGCTAAATGGGGTAGATCGAGCCCAGGCGGCCTGTGCCAACGTCTGCTCTGGTGATGCTCCACAGGACAGCCAGGGGTGCAGAGCATGACATTGGGTGCAACTGAAATGGATTCTGTCACCAGGCACGTCTTTCAGTTTTCCTCCACGTAAGCTATCCTGCCAGTGCCTTTTTGTGCATTTGAAAATCTAAATGGCAACATTTATCTGGATTAAATTAATCTTCTGTTGGCCTATTGCAACCTATCTTGGCACTTGTCAGCTGCTCCTCCCAGTTCTTGTCCCACAGATTTGATAAGCTGCTGTGTCTCCACTCAGCCCTTAACCCATTTATCATTTCCCAAGAAATTCTAAAATGATCTGCCATGTGGCCTGTGATGATAAGGACTTCCGTGACTCTAAGTTAGGCTGCCAGCTCAAATTGTCAGCTGCAAATTCAACTCTAGTTTTTTGGGGGGTTTTTTTTCATTATTATTATGCTTCCTGCCAAGTGAATTGATACATGGACTTCATGAGGAGCTCAATTTTTAAAAAGTAAGTAGCTAAAGTGATAGCAGGATCCTTCTTCCCACATGGGTGTGTGCTTGTACACACAAGCTTTAGCCATCAAGAGCTCCATGTCTTGCCCCTGGAGTCACAATCCTCAAAGAAACGTGCCCAAGAATCACTCGATGGGGCAGGTTAAACATCGAATCCCAGGTTCCTACCCTTAGTGATCCTGGTGTCAGCGTGCTGTGAGAAACACCACCCGACTTACGTGCGGCATCTTCTGGGACAAAGCAGGGCCACACAGCTGATGACCGCTTACTGGGCACCTACCAGATGTGTGCTTCAGGCCTTTAAGGTCCTCTCCCAGCAACTTCAGAACCTCACTGCACACAAGTGACGGTTCCACAGGGTTCGTGGGCAGAGTGCTTACTGGGAGTCTCAAGTGCTTGGGGAAAGCACAGGAGAAGATAGGGGTGGATTTGAAGCTTGCAGGGCATTATGTAAAGCAGCCTGCCTTTTTCCCCAACCCTCCTCCTGACCCCCAGATCTGATGTTGAGGCACAAGGAGACCATCGTGGGAAAGCCGAATCAGACCCAGACTGCAGGGCCCTGAATGCCAGGCAAGAGGCCTTATTAACCCTCAGGCCCACAGGCGGAGAGCCAGCCTTGGAAAGGATGGCCATCCTTCTTCCTTACCACAAAGGCCTCTCCCCTGGCTAGTCCACCATCATACCATACACTCTATAGACTTAAGGACCTCTGGAACCTAGCACTGGGCACATAACAGACCCAATTTAAAAGCTGCATTGCAAGGGAAGAAGTTCAGTCAGACCAATGATTTGGCATTGTACAGAACTTACAATTAGCCAAACTGGATTTGCTGACACTACCTGTACCAGGTAAAGGAGTTTTCTTTCTTAAAAGATCATTTGTAACTTTTAAAACCTAGCTTACTACCTTCTGGACACTTTTTTGAAAGATTTATTGTGCCATTTTTTTTTAAGCTATATAAGATTAAGCCAGATGGCATGTAATAGTCCAAAAGTGCCACGAAAAGAGAGGAATGAACAGCATCAAGTGGGTAAGTCACGGGCATGAGGGACGCATCCAGAGGGGCCTGGGGAGCAGCCTGGTAATTAGAGCCGTCCATGCACTGCTGTGGGGAGAAAGGTGTGTTTGACCCTCAAGTGAAGTATAAAAGAGGCGGGTGCAGGGGATTGTCATTTGTATTCAGGGCAAAGCCCGTTCCTGAGAGTTGAGCTCCAGTCCTACCAAATGCCTGGTTTCATATCAGACACCGTAGAGTCAGGATTTCCAAAGCAGTAAAAACACGCTGGACCAAGTGAAGTGTAAAAATAACACAAATACGAAGCTAGGACAGTGAAACCGTCAAAGTATTAAAATGTAAGAGTTCCAGGCTTCAAGATATTGAAAGATACCAGGGCTCCTGTGTGCTAGAAAAGACTTATTTACCACATTATCTTTTTTTTTTTAATAAAGTGATGGTTTTGCATCAGGATCAGCCAGTAAAAGCAAGCTACAGTCCTCAAATAGCCTACTTTCCTGTCTGAGCAACAATTAGAAACTTGAAGAGTAAGACCTAAGTGGTTGTTTAGTCGCTAAGTCGTGATTCTTTGCAACCCCATGAACTGTGCAGCACGCCAGGCTCCCTGTCCTTCACCATCTCGTGGAGTTTGCTCAAACTCATGTCCATTGAGACCTAAGAAATGTGCCCTATCTTTAAAAAAAATTTTAACCTGAAAAAGTCCATTCCAGAACCCAGTTTCCTCACTGGCTACTCTGAGAACCAGAGGCTACAACCAATCTCTTGTAAGTGGAATGCAGTTCCCTCAAATGACAGAGCTGGTGTTTCTTATACCTGCAGAGGGACTAGAGTAACAGGCTTTTCTCTCTGCCTGTTTTGATAACACTAATTTAAAACAAAACAAAGCAAAAAAACAGAAATCCAATAAACCAAATGAAAGCAACACTTAGGTGCTCACAAACTGGTTCATGATTGGATGACTTGGGAACCATAAAACGGCACTCGAACTTTCCATTTCGAGCTTAAGTCCACACACCACTTAATCAGAAGGCTTCCTAATGAAGGAATTACTTGCTAAGGTTTGTACGCCTTCTGGCTCTCCCGTCCCCTGCGCCTGGTAACTGCTGATCCTGAATGCCGGCACTTGGTATTGACGCTTCTCAAGTGGGTGGTAATCGATGGCTTCTCCGCCCTGGCTCGCACGGCTTCCTGCCCTGGCTGCCTCCCATCACTCAGTGCCATCGGCTGCTTCCTGCCTGCACAGTGAGTAGGCAGCGGCTGTTGGCTGCCACCTTCCGATGTCACCATCGTGCCCCTCAAATGGATCTGACGTGATGCCTTCAATTACAGGCATCAATTATGGGCAGGGAGACACACATTCTCTCTGGTTTTCAATGATTCATCTTGCTAGGCACTTATTAAGGGACATTTTACAGTGGAAGTAGCTCCTGGAAGCCTGGCCCTCCTTATCACTTTGCCTTTCAGGATTGTCTCTTCCATTTCCTTTAGCACTTTTCTTTTTAAATGAACTAAAGTCTTGGTTTGAATGTGGGGAGAGGCACAGAGGCTTTCTGCCCATCGTGTGTGGACCCCAGAGCGGGAACTGGTCCCCTGACCTCACCCACTTCCTCCAAGACCTCAGATAAGCCCTCAAAGCTGCTACTGACAAACGGATAACACCGCGGCCACTAACGTCCGCTGCTCGGCAAGGGAAGCCCAGTGGGCAGCGCTGGGTTATGAGCGTTCTCATCTCCCAGAGAGAAGAAGGGGAGGAGACTGAGGGAGGGACCGCCGGGCTGACAGAGTACGTCAGAGCTAGGTAAGACAAGAAAGGAGGGTGGGGTTATGTGGAAACGATTGAGAGCTTATTGAGCATTTATTGTGTACAGATATGGGGGCCACACTCCACTGGAACTCCTTCATTGAATCCTCAAACCACCCTGTGAGGTCAGGTCTAAATCGTCTTCCTGTGAGACAGACAGCTCGGCTCCAGGGCCCTGTGCTACCTCCTGGGTCTGATACAGTCTCCTGGGTGGCAGAATCATTTGTAGGTGATTTTTTCTTTTTTTTTTGGTCAAATAGGGTTGGGAGTAATCTTCATTCAGCCTTAATCAGATTGATACGGTGGCAACAGAACAAGAGCTATTTTCTGGGATTGCACAGAGAATGTCCTGACTCTGATGGGGGCCAAGGTACTCTGCCAGGGTCAGACAAAGGTGGCCAGGGAACTCAGATGACCAGGCTGGAAAGCAGGAAGTGCCCTGAGAGAGATGAGAAAGTTGTTCAGAGCTGGGGAGGTGTCAGCAAAAGAGGAAGAGTCAGATAGGTGTGAGTAATTCAAAGATACCTACTTAAATCCTATATAATAAAGGGCACAAGACCAGTGCTCAGTGCTGGATACACTTCTTAAATATACTGAACATATTAATAAATGCCCAAAATGCCCAAAACAAAGACTACATACAACTCAACTTCAGGGTCTGTGTCTGTCTTTAAACCTACTCTTTGGGGAAGGTCATGAAAGGGGCAATTAAGAAATGCCAAAGCCTTAAAACCCATTTCAGTTCAAATGTCATGGAGAACTTCTGATGTACTCCCAAGAGCACAGTGCAAGGGAACCTACATCCATTACTAAACACAAAAATACCACCTACCCCGGCCTTGCTTCTCTCATTCACTCTTAATCTAAGGCCCTCTTCTTTCAACCAGATGAGTGTCCATCAGCATCGAATATTTAAAAAAAGTCAGCAGCAGCACCGCCAGGTATGAACACTTATTGGAAAGGATAAAATGACTGATGCATTTCAAAATTCAAATTTAGAATCGATAAGTTTGAATTTGTTCAAAAGGGGAACACTTTATACTCAATACTATATCTCGCTTATAGCTAGGATTCTGGTCATGAAATTATTAACTTAAACGTTATAAAGATGTGCTCACATGTGCCCAAAGGTACATAAAACAATGTTTTTCCATAAGTGTCTGTTACCTACATCAAAACCATCTCCAGACTCTTATGCAATAAAGACTAAGACACTACTACTGAAAATGGTAAGGGTTAAGAGAAAAGCAGACAGGACCAAAAAAGGTTGATCTTAGGAGTGAGCACCAGAGGCAAAAAAGTTATGTTCAAGAGTTCAAGAATCTTTGAAAATTAAATTGTTTAATTGTTAATATAAATCTATGTTTATATTTGATTGACAGAAGAGCTATATTGATCGCTAATCTAGGTATGAAAATTATTTCACTCTTCAAATGTATAAACATAATGCTTGATACAGTCAAAGAAGTATCTGCTCTATGCAGTATAAGCTAAAAAGGAACTCTTACCATTTATATTTGGGGAGTTCTGTTCAAAAGGAGTAGAAATATATTTTAGAACCAAGCCATAAGGCACTAGCCAGAAGACCATGCTAAAATGATCAAGAAACACTTAATTGCAACCTAAAATTTTTCTTACCATTTTTTCTTCCTTGGCAGGTGGACTTCGAAGAAAAAAGCAGAGAGGAGCAAAAAGAATATCAATTATTCCGATAATTGTCATGAGCCATGGAAATCCAATTGCCTTTGCGATAGCCCCACCAGCGGAAGGACCTTTCAGGAAACAGAGAATTAGATAAAGCTCTCTCTAAATGTCTTGTAGGCACAAAGATGCAAAGGTTTAAATAATTTTCAGTAGGCATTATTAGTTTGCACTGAGAAAAAAAAGTTCTTTTGGAAACCCAATGTCCTTACCTATGGCATATCCCATACAAAATGCTACATCGGCAATGGCATACACGCTCCCATAGACGGACACGTGCCGCAGGTCGACCAGGTAGCCCATGATGGGCATCATTGATGAATCCACCATGCCTGTGGACAGTCAGGGAACACAGTCTACAGAAAAACTGATGGAAACCAACAGTGGGCTGAATGTCAATGACTGTGTCCTAACCTTACAACCCTGCCAAGATTCTTCACTGCTGTCTGCCAAGTCTTGAGGCAAACTCCCTACAATGTACCTTTCACTGAAGACAGACCAAAGGTGCCTGAGGCTGGGACTGGAACTCAGACTACCATTTGCCTGTTCCCTGCCTTGCCTCATCGTGTCCTCCACTGTCTGGGAGATGGCACGCAGTCCTCTAGGGACTTGCCTGCCATTCTGCAGACCCAGAGGGATGCTGGTTACCGACTGTGTGAACCCTGAGCCTGTCTCCTGTGGGTGCTTTCCTGATTCACTATTTTCTGGTCCACGTTGTCCTCTGCCCTCAAAGAGTGGGTACACTACATGCCTCACCCAGCCTCCTCCCCACCCACAGCTTGGCCTCACTCTTAAATTATGAGAGTTAAAGTCGGAAAGCATAGAGAGAATCAGAAGGAACCAGAACAGGAAAGAGTATGAGGGACTGCCCGGTCCTACTCAGGAAACTAAAATCAAAAGAGGTTTGCTCATTTAGTTGGCTAAAACACCAAAAACCATCACCACTGCCAAGACCTGTATTAGAAGCTCTGGTCTCTAGAATAGTCAGGGAACAGGAAGCATAAAGAAAGGACACGTGTATTCGGAGTTCTAAATCCAAACCCCTGGCTGGCTTAGCATCATCGTGCCTTATCTCTCTGAACGTCACTCTCCCCATTGATAAAATGGAGATGATAATGATTGGCTGAATGAGATGATGGCTGTGAACACATCTGGCAGGGCATTCAAATGTCAGCTCCCTCACCCACACCTCCACAGAGGCAGGAGGGTAAGGGAGATTTCTTGCATTCAACTAGTATGTGCTGACACCTGAGATGTGCAAGGTGCTGGGATAACGAACAGAGCAAAGAGTTGAAATAAATTATGATTGTGAGTGATGCTATGAATGTGCTGTGAGAAGCTGTGTGTATGTATACATATATGTATGTGTATGTGTATACGTATGCACATAAGCTGGGATAACCTAGCCTGGTCTAAGGGGTCAGCAAAGGCTCCATCCTCGCTACTGTACCAAAGATCCAACTTCTGCCTTTACCCTGGACAGGTTCACCTTTATCATGATTAATCTGTATATTATAAATGAGAAACAAGCATGTGCTATTTATCTAAAATATGAATGAGATTTTTCCTAACATATTACTTACTGTGCCTCACACTGCTACAAAGACTTGTCCCCTTTGCTTGTGAAAATTCCCACAGTACAGCTGGTCATCAATGCATCAGTAACCTTTTCTGTACCAAACCTTATTGAAAACTACATGTGAAGCCTTTGTCCCCCAGCCTCATATGAGAAAGTCTGTGCACAGATATGAGCCCAAACAGATGGGTTCTGAGTAAGCAGTTCTCCTGTTTGCCCAGGCTCAGCAGTGGAGTATCATTTTGCTTCTGTAAATATCAGGCTTTTACAATACTGGTTTTCAGGAAATAAATGACTAGTTCATGAAAGCCAATATCTGTGGACAATCTACAAACTGTACATGAGCTAAGCTGCCACAGTCTCCTGTCAAGCTTCTAGAAATTTTATTATTGAGTAACTATAAGGCTGCCCAAGTAAGGACTCTTTTCTTGTTGTTGTTTTGTTTTTGCCACACAGTGCAGCATGCAGGATCTTAGTTCCCCAGTCAGGAATTGAACCCAAGCCCTTGCTGTAAAAGTGCAGAGTCCTAACCACTGGACTGCCAGGGAAGTTGAGGAACTCTTTCTTGGTACTGGGAAACCCAAGTTTTAAATTTAGGCACAAGGCTCCAGTGACTTACCAATTGCAAAACCAACTCCGAAGTTGGGAGCTATGAGTCCATAGATGTTTTTTGCAAGAGGAATCTGTAAGAGGAAATACATGTTATGCCAAAAGAACATGCTATTCAACTCTGAATTATCATAGGAAGTCTTAAAGAGAGGTTTCTCTGGCCTGGTATGTGTGTCCCCTTATGGAGGAAGTAGCAGGAGGGGGCAAGATGGGGTTTGGGCAAAAGACGACCCTCCAAATCTTTAATAGAGTTGAAATGGGTTTTGTGAAAGTTCAGCCTAGTCTATACTCCATTTTTTTAATAGTTATTTTTATTTATTTGGCTGCACTGGGTCTTAGTTGCAGCACGCGGGATCTTTAGCTTCAGCATTCGAACGCTTAGTTGCAGCATGTGGGATCTAGTTCCCTGACGAGGGATCAAACCCAGGCCCACTGCACTGGGAGGGCAGAGTCTCAGCCACTGGACCACCAGGGAAGTGCCCATACTCCATTTTTGAAAAAACCAGAAGGTCTCATTTGGGGTAGATATTAGCCTTTGGTAGAAGATGTTTTACTCTAGAAAAACATCTTGCTATTGTTTCTGGCTGGTTGCCCTAAAGTGTTCAAGATACTGTAATGTTTTAGATGCACAGGGAGGGGGAACAAGGTGAAATAAAAACAATGTAATAAAACATTCTAAATAATTTCCAACTGACATAAAATAAAGATAAACCCTTTGGAGAATCTTGTCCGCAGTTTTTAACATGATAAAAAATGAGAAGAAAAGGGAAGATTAATAAAACTAAGTGTCAACAAACTTCAAACTGCCATATTTGTTGGTGATTCTTGCCCAAAGCAACAGTTTCATTTACAGGTTATTTCCACCTGCCAAATGTCATCTTTTTTTTTTTTCAAATGTCATCTTTTACTCACACATAAAATGCTCATTCCGACAATTATCATTCCTAGAAGAGCACAAAGCCATCTGTCAAAACACAGAAAAGCACATTAAGAAACGATTGTCCCCCCCATCCAGGTTTTCAGTGGAAATCAAAACAGAATCAAAATAGCGAAGGTAGAAACACTTGGGGTTTTTTGAAGTAAGCACGTTACCGTAACAGAGTGAGTGTTGAGTTGTTTCATTTCATCTTACCTCCCCATTTTGTGTGCAAGGATCCCGAAAACATTGGTTCCAATGAGATAAGAGACGCTAGCTGGCAAGAAAGCCACGCCTGTAAATTTATGAAAGGGACACCTTATCAGTACAGATATCAGTCACGTGTGAGAAAAACTAATAATTGTGAGGCACCACGCTTGTGATGAGAGCTGAGGAAATGAAGCCCTGCGACCTGCACCCAAGCAGCTAATATCCGGTGTCTGATGGAGCTAGTCTGGACCCCACACGGCTTATCCGTCCACACGAAGCCGCCAGCCGCCACGACACTCCAGAGATGAGATCCCTCCCTCTATCGTGGGCTTCATCTCGCCCCCACCTCTGCCTGGTGGCGGGCTTTACCAGGGGAGGGGGCAGTGACGGGGACAGCTCCCGGCTGTGGAGCTGTCAGCTGCCACCCCACACAGGCAGTGAGCAGTGCTGGTTATCTGCTCCCAGGTTCCTCCCTTCGTGTTTGTGCAGAGGAACAAAGACACAGGCACTGACAAAAGTCAGGAACACTGAGATGAGCATAAAGAAAAAAACATTAAAATTCTCCCATGTTCTATCACTCAGATAGTCCCACAGTTGTTTTCCCTTGCAAGTTCTATGTACATAAATAAATGCGTAAGCACAGGAGTTTTGTGTCTTTAAAAAAAAAAATTAGTATTATACCTACTGTTCTACATCCTGCTTTTCTTTTTAAGATTTATTTATTTATTTTTGGCTGTGCTGGGTCTTCATTGCTGGTCAGGCTTTTCCCTAGTTGCAGCGAGTGGGGCTACTCTTCCTTGCAGTGGCTTCTCTTGTTGGGGACCATGGGGTCTAGGGCCCACAGGCTTCAGCAGTTGCAGTTCCTGGGCTGTAGGACACAGGCTCAGGAGTGGCACACGGGCTTAGTTGTCCCATGGCCTGTGGGATTCTCCAGGGATCGAACCAGGGATCAAACCTGTGTCTCCTAAAATGACAGGCGGATTCTCTACCACTGAGCCACTAGAGAAGCCCCAACCTGCTTTCAATTACCTTATGGACATCTGTCCACGCCAGATAAATAAGTAAATAAGTATGTGGTCATTTTTTTGTGGCCAAATCCTATGTGACTGACAGTTTCATGGTTTCCCAGGAGAGGAACTTTGCAAGCCCCAAGCTAAGTTCACAGCTGACGAGGGTAATGGTTGCCTTGAATGTACCTCTGCCTGGAATAGGAAAGCCTACTCAAGCCAGCCCACGCTTGGTGGCCAGGGCATTTGTCCACATCAGCTCCATCTGGTCTCCATCCATCTTTAGGGCAATAGGACAATCTCTTTTCCAAAGATGGCTTTTCAAAGTTTTAACACTTCTGGTGTTTTCCCTTGAAATCCAGAAATACCAGGTTGGTTCCTAAGCCTTGTCCACAAGTGGTAAACGTTGCTTTGTTCCCAATCATCTGATTGCATAAATTAGATATGCAGAGGGATACCAGATGGTCAGCAGGTCCCCACTCACTCCAAAGGCCCAGGGCCAGAGCCCTTCTCGTACAGGCAGCTCACCAGCACACGAGCAGCAAGTGTGATCTTACCTCTCCAAAGACACACTGGCTTCCACTGCTCCCCCACAGGCACTAACTAACACAAGCCATCAAACTCTCAGATACACAGTATTGAAGGGAATCAAAAAGGGGGTATATGTAAACACACAGCAGACTGCACTTTGCTGTAAGCAGAAAGTAAAACAACATTGTAAAGAAACTGTGATCCAATAAAAATTAATTAAAAAAAAAAAAAACCCTCCAGAAAGGCCGAGCTTCCCAGAACAGAAGGTACTTCAATAAGTGATTGCTTACGGGAGCTAAATCTAAAACCAAATCATTCTAGATTTGATAATCTGGAAAATAACAATTAAATGCGATCTCATTTCGCGTTCCAGGAAACCATTTCCGTCACACTTAGCAACATACAGTGGCCACATAATTGCTGGGGTGACAGGACACAGCAAACATCACCGACAGCTCATGAGTGCTGGGCTGCGGCAAAGACAATGGCCACAACGTGGTCCTGGTCACCGTGAGAGCCTCTTCAGAGGATCAGAGGACATCTGAACTACGACATGGCCGAGCTGGGGACGCACACAGGTGCCAGTGCCGTGCTCTGGGAACCAGAGTCTGCAGCTGCAAAGCTCCCCAAAGCAGCGAGTGTTTAAACCTGACCCTGGAAGGGGCATAGCAGAGAGCTAAATTAGTCTGGAGATGTAAGAAATCATGAGGGCCTTTGTCTGAGGATGAGTGTCAGGAAGGCATTAATGAATGAAGCATGCAAACTATCAGAAAAGCGGCAGCATGGGTACTGTGATAAAGAGCTGCTGGCATTCAGCTTCAGCATCAGAGAAACAAAAGGAAAACAGAGGGGGAGGCCCCAGACCCACCTAAGGATGCAGCTGCCATTCTGCCCAGACAATGACTGCCCTGGGGGACTGAAATCCCAAATGAGACGATCTGGTTTTTCTAGAAAAGTTGGAATTCCAGATTCTTACAAGAAGTTTCCTGATTTTTACACGTTGGCAATTCGTATTTTAAAAACATAAACCTCATGCCAACACCTGTGCCAGCCAAGCAAAATGTACTTCTAGGCTGAATTTGGCCCAGAACCTGAGCAGAGGTTGGAGAAAGTGGTTGGTACAGCATCTGGCCAGAATGGCTTGCTGGTGACTCCTGACTCCCCAGGTGAAACGTGGGAAGCATCTCTGAAGCTGAAACTTCAAAGCAGGGATGCAGACAAGCTCACGGAACGCCCCAGATGAGCTACATCTTCCCGAGCAAACCAGCTGGGATACTGAGCACACAGGCGTATCCTGGGAGCTGGCACACGTTATTTTCCGGCAAATAGAGCTGACCCTTGAACAATATGAGTTTGAACTGCTCAGATCATTTGCATGTAGATTTTTTCCAGTAGTAAATCCTACAGTTCTACACACCCCACGGTTGGGTGAATCCACACATGTGGAACCACAGACACCAAGGCAACTATAAATTATAGCGAATTTCCAACCGTGTGGAGGGTCAGTGCTTCTAACCCCCCAGTTGTTCAAGGGTCAGCGGTACTCTCAGACGGCAAACACCAACTTCATGATTCTCTAGTCAGAAGCAAGGAATTAGGAGGCAGGCAACAAGGTGTTCATTTCAGCTGGGAATTTACCAGCTGAGGCTTGAATGGGTCACTTGAACCTCGAGACAGAGAGATGGCAACAGCTCCCACTGCAGACACCTCACAGAGAGGCTTTGAAGATCACATGGCCAAGTGAGCACCAAGGGCCTTGGCACCTGCCCTCCCAGCCCGATCCCTGTGCCCTGTCACTCCACACTCACCCCACCTGACCCACCATTCACCCTAGCATGCTGACCTTCCCCACACTGCGGTAAGCTTCTGTGGGCAGGGACCACTTCATCTGTCTCCCTGCAGCCTTGCTCCACAGCGGCACACAGGAGGTGCCCAGAACCACCTGACCATTTAGAGCAAAGACCCAGAGCCAGGACATTCACTTAACAGAGCTGAAGGCTGTCCCTCGAGGGCGCCCCCACTGGTCCGGCAGCCTGCCCCATGGGGAAACAGGCAGGGTACATGTTTAGGAGCCCAGAAGCCCCCCTTCTCCCTCCAAGGTGCGGACAGGGCCACATGTTCTTTGGATCTCAGGCTCCAAGCTCCCGATTCATGTTCTGACACAGCCTCTGCATCCTCTGCCTTCTGGGACCTCCACTGCCTACACCATCGACGGAACCCGCCTCTCGGAACTCAAAGAGACCTCAGTGGGCCTCACGGAGGAACTGCTCCAGTGTTCCAACAGGGAGTCATCCATCTCTGCCAGACCCGGGGCTGGCAACCTACTACTTTTCCAGACAGCCTTTCAAGGGCACCTCCTAGGACAGGGCGGGCATCCTGACACCAAGCCCTAAGCCTTCCCGTCATCTCCACCCACCAGCCCTGGTTCACATTCCAAAGCCAAGAGCAGCGGGCTTCAACCCCCACCTCACGAGACCCTAGACCAGGAGGGGCAGAGCTGCCAGGCCTCCGGGAAAGAGCTGTGCAGCCTCCTGGCACCGGCTCCTCACCTCGGGGACAGGCCCAGCATGGGGGCTCCTCACCTGGCTGGGGGGGCCCAAGGGGCTCGGGAGAGGTGGGCAGCAAGGAGCCAAGGGCCCACATGGTGGGGGATAGAGGGAGATTTTCCCCCACACTGTAGATGACACTGCAAATGGGAACAGAAATCTGATTCTCTGAAGGAAACACAAGTCTAGCTCTGAGGCAAGGAAGGAGCCAGGTCACTGGTGGAAAGGTATGGGGCTGGGGGACCATCTGGCTGGAGAGATAAGCCCTGAAAGAGGTCCTTCCTGATGAAATCTAAGCAGCCTGTGTCCGGCTATCTAACCCGGATGGCCTGGGTCCCTGACTGACATGAAAGACTTGATGATGTATACGTGTCTGGAGAGGAAGAGGGCCAAGCCGCTGAAGAGCCCTGCATATGGCCAGGACACAGTCAATTAGAGCGATAAGTCAGTTAATTGGAGAAAACAGAAACACCAGAGCAGCATCTCTGCCCAGGAGCACGTGCAAAGCCAACACGTAGCTCCACTCACAGCCCCCCCAACACACAGGGCACCGCCTGAGGACACCTGGAGGCCCCAGTCAGCACAGGCCAGAGGGAAAGAGCCCGAGAAAAACACCCCCCATGGCGTCATCCACTGGTATTAGCATTGAGATGGAAGCACGTCTCATCCTTTGCAAAACCACTATTCACTAACTTAAGGACAGAAGCCCAAGCCCCCTGAGAAGCGCTGAGCTCGCCTTAGGACCCTGGGGAGCTTCCACAGTTCCTCTGCCATCTCCATAGCCAGGAAGTTCAAAGTGAGATTTCTGCTGAGAACTGGCCTTAGCTGAGCTCCCAGAATCTTTCCTCCTTCACTGAATGACTCCTGTTGTTGAGCGTTTCGTTTTATTTTTGTTTTGTGGCATAATCCACAGACCAGACAATTCTGCGTACCCTTTTAAAGCACACAGTTCACTGGGTTTTAGTATATCCACTGGGCTGTGAAACCAGCATTACAATTTAATTTCAGAATGCTTTCATCACCCCCAAAAGAAATCTCACACCCTTTAGCAGTCCCTCCACATCCAGCCCAGCTTCCAGCCATTTGGGGCTTTTTAATGAAGGATTTTTTTTTTAATGAAAGAACACAGAAATTCAGTGCAGACCCCCAAAGGACCAGTCCCCAGGCCAGGAAACTGGAATAAGTCTGCAAGATGAGGGACCAGCCCCAACCAGAGGGCAGCGTTTGTGAAGACGCCTCTGCAAGGAGCATGCAAGCTCACCTGAGGAAGGTAGTGCTGTGCTATGCTCAGTCATTCAGTTGTGTCTGACTCTGCGACCCCATGGACTGCAGCCCGCCAGGCTCCTCTGTCCATGGGGATTCTCCAGGCCAGAATACTGGAGTGGGTTGCCATGACCTCCTCCAGGGGGTCTTCCCAACCCAGGAATCAAACCGGGATCTCCTGCATTGCAGGCAGATTCTTTACCAACTGAGCTACCAGAGAAGGTTGGGGGACTCTAAAAATGTGGGCTTGTTCAAAACTGAGAGTCTCCATCTGAAGATGTCAGTATGTAATGTGAAAGAACTGTGAAAAGAAACTAAATCTCCAGGAAGGACAGTTGATAAATTCTCAAAGAAATGTGTACGTGCAAGGACTAGTCTTTCAGATATTACGCAGGATTATCAGGCTACAGTAATTAAATAGTAAGGTATTGACAAGGGGATACAGGCAGACAAATGGAACACAAGAGAGAAATTCAGAAACAGACCCGAAAACATATGGTCATTTCCAGCAAGTGGGACATGGGAAATATCAGATGGACTCCAGGGGCGCCTGGCTGTAGAGCTGGCTGGCTATAAAGAAAACAGTTACACCAGGTCCTTGTCACACTCTTATACAGCAAAAACCAAGAGTTAAATGCAAAAAGAAGAAAAAAAAAAAAAAACTCATACATTTATTGAAGGAAACTCAGCGAAACAATAATCTTGACATAGGAAAGGCCTTCCTGAACCTGACTTTGAAATGATGGAGAAGCCTGCTAAATCTGACTCAGGGCATTTTAAATGTTCCAAGTGGCAAAAAGAAAAAGAAAGAAAAACAAAAAAACCTAAGAACACCTATTAAGTCAAAAGACAGACAACAAAGGGCCATATTTGCAAAACATCTGATAAAGATTAATATCTGAACATACAAAGAACACAACTTTTTTAAAAAGGATGAAACAATAGAAAAAATGGGCAAAGGATATTAATCGGAAATTCACAGTAAAGGGAATACATATGGATAATAAACATATGAAAAGGTGCTCAATTTCACTCACAAAGCAGAAATAAATCAATATGAGACCCCCTTTCTCACATACACTCAATGGGGAAAGGCTGATAACACCTGTTTTAGGGCAAGGCCACCAAATATCAAAACACAATTTAAGTTTAGGAATTTGCCCTATAGACATAGGTACTTTCAAACTTGAGTAGGAATACATGGAAAGGCTATTTCACTGCAGTGTGGATTCTAATGGCAAAAACTGGAATGAAACCAAATGTTCAGCTAAGGACAGGTGGAAAATGTATGGTATAATCATAACCCAGAACAGAAGGAAATCACTAGTAGGAATGATGGGGACGTCCCTGGTGGTCCAGCGGCTAAGATGGCGCACTCCCAATGCAGGGGGCCCAGGTTCGATCGCTGGTCGAGGATCCAGATTCCACATGTAGCAACTAAGTGTTCGCACACCACAACTAAAGATCCTGCTCAGCCAAGTAAATAAATAAATATTTAAATTTTAAAAAGGAATGATGTTGTTTAGTTGCCGAGTCATTTCTGACTCTTTTGTGACCCCCCCTGGACAGTAGCCCAGCAGGCTCCTCTGTCCATGGAATTCTCTTGGCAAGAACACTGGAGGGGGTTGCCATTTCCTTCTCCAGGAGATCTTCCTGACCCAGGGATTGAACATGCATCTCCTGCATTATAGCAGATTCTTTACCACTGAGCCATCTGGGAAGCCAGATCCAGTTAAACAGGGCAGACTGAATCTACAGCGTTTTCTAAATTCCACTTAAATTTTAGTAAAGGAATAAAAGAAAACTATAGACCCTCCCCTCTCTGCTCAAGGAGAAACAAAATGAAAAAGCAAAATGCTGTGAGAGGGAGGATCAACCAGAGGGAGAGAAGTGAGGGACATGGCAGAGAGCTCTGGAACCTTCCACCCGCACACAGAATGGGCAGAGGCAGTGAGACCTTTGTGCCTCAGAAGCCAGGAAGTTCAGGAGCTGAAGGCTCCAGGTGCTGTGAACGTAAGGCTGAGAGCACAGGCTGTCAACCAGAAAGAGGGTTGTTCTAAGACTGGTTGAACCGCCCCCTCACCCGCCCCGTCCTCAGAGGTTCACCTGGCAGGAGACAGTTTCTTGAGAGAAACTGAACTGAAGAGGTTCAAAGACCCCAGATAATAACACAGGAGGCTGAAACAGGAGGTGGACAGAGTCTTCCTACTAAATAGTAAGAGGATACTCTTTCAACAACCCCATCACCACCCTCCCAACACATACACAAAACCACTCAGAGAAAATACGAAAGGACTCTTCAAATGTATGACACGTGACACCAATTATAAAAGCTCAATAGAGTTTAGAGGGTGAAGATGAAGAAATCCTTGGAAACAGGAAAGGCAAGACAAGAAATTAAAGTATAAAATGTAGGGTCCAACATCTGACCAACCAGAGCACCAGAAAAGAGCGGAGAGAAAATGGAAGAGGGGTAGGATTAAAGAAATAATATAAAAAGGTCTCCCAGAACTGAAAAAAGGGGTTTCCCAAGTGAGGCGGCTGACCACGCTAATGCCCAGCAGAGTGGAGGAAAACAAGACTCCTGTCAATCACCATCATGGATGCTCAAAACCTAAAGAGAAACAGAAGACCCTTCAAGCTCCTACAAAAGATGGGGAATGAGGACACTGGCCTCCTCAACAGCGACCCTGGCTGCCAGAAGACAACAGGCCAGTCAGTGGCCTCAAAACTCTGAAGGACTTCCCTGGTGGTCAAGTGGTTGGGGCTCCTTTGATTCCTGATTGGGAAACTAAGATCCCACATGCCACACAGTGCATCAAAAAAAATTTTTTTTTTAAGATTCTGAAGGAAAAGCACTTTCAACCTAGGATTATACACCCAAACAGACTAAGTCAATCAAACTCAGGATAAAACTGAGGTAAGGATGCATGTGTGTGTGCTAAGTTGCTTCAGTCATGACCGACTCTTTGCAACCCTATGGACTGTAGCCCACCAGGCTCCTCTGTCCATGGGATTCTCCAGGCAAGAACACTGGAGTGGGGTGCCATGCCCTCCTCTATAAAGACACTTTTCAGATATGCAGGATCCCAGAGAACTTACCTGCCATGCATTCCCCTCTCAGGAAGCTGCTGGAGGATGTGTTCCAGCATAATGAGAATGGAAACCCAAGGGACAAATGTAGGAGAGGAGGATACAGGGGACAGAAGAACAGGCAAAGAAGATGCCCAGATATTAGAAGAGAAAAGTCTCAGGATGGCCTAGAGAGCAAGTCTAGACTGGAGCAGGAAAACAGAATGACGTGGAACAGATGTCCACAAACAAGCAGAAACACAGAAAGGTTAGGTCTGTGAATGTACTTAGCTACATTTAGAGGGTCTCTCATCTCTGCAGGAGAGTTTGAAGGATATATTCATAAATGCTACATAGGAATCTAAGGAAATAGAAAGACAGCAATTACTACCTCCAAGAAAAACAAGCAATTTGTAAAAGAGAGAGAAACTACTAGTAGTCCAGTAGTTAAGACTCCACACTTCCATTGCAGAGGCCCTGGGTTCAATCCCTGGTTGGGGAACTAGATTACACACACACACAAAGGAAATAATCACAGAACCCTATACAGCTCATCTTTGAACAATATTTACACAGTGATAGTAATGTCAACACTGAAAGCCAATGTAAACAAAACCTGTTATAGAACTGGTTTAGGAGAACAGAGGATGAGAAAACACATGAGTTGTTTGTTTGATATTCTCAGGTAGAGCAATAACGGCATTAAAGCCTCATTTATTATATTAGGAAGCTGGTGGACAAGTCAAATTGGAAAATCAAAAAATAAGGGTGTACACATTATTGAGAGACATAAAGGAATTAGCAGAAGAAACAACTAAAAGAGCTGAGGGTGAACAAAATTTGAGAAAGGGATTGGAGATGAGAAGGCATTCAGAAAAGACTGCTGTCTTCAGATGTACAGAACAGACTTTTGGACTCTGTGGGAGAAGGCGAGGGTGGGATGTATACAGCATCGAAACATGTATATTATCTAGGGTGAAACATATCACCAGCCCAGGCTGGATGCATGAGACAAGTGCTCGGGCCTGGTGCACTGGGAAGACCCAGAGGAATCAGGTAGAGAGAGAGGTGGGAGGAGGGATCGGGATGGGGAATACATGTAAATCCATGGATGATTCATGTCATTGTATGACAAAAACCACTACAATATTGTAAAGTAATTAGCCTCCAACTAATAAAAATAAATGGAAAAAAAAATAAGACTGCTGTCTTTTCACTATGACTTGTGTAATATTTTACTTAAAAATTATGTACACATGTAATTTTGATAAAAACTAAAATTTAACTGTGAAAAGTAAATCTACCCATTCGGACACAGAAACATGAAAAAACAAGAAGTCACACAGTGATGTAAATGAAAAGATTTCACATGGGTTGGGTTTTCAAGCATTTCACACGGATGGCACAGAACCAGAAAAGACACAGAATTGTTAACAGTGACTGTCACAGAGGCCTGGGCTGGGAGAAGGGGAAAGATGCACATGAGATTTTTTAAAAAATTTTACCTCCTCATTCCCTGTACTTTGGTTTTGACCAATAAGCATGAAAGCAAAAGTGAAAGTCTCTTAGTCGTGTCTGACTCTTTGTGAGTCCATGGGCTATACAGTCCATGGAATTCTCCAGACCAGAATACTGGACTGGATAGCCGTTCCCTTCTCCAGAGGATCTTCCCAATCCAGGGATCGAACCCAGGACTCCTGCATTGCAGGCGAATTCTTTACCAGCTAACTTACCAAGGAAGCCACCAATAAGCATGAATTACTCTATAAATAAAAAATACTCTAAAAAATTCATCCTCTTAAAAACTAAGTTTGTAATGGATAAAGATGATGTGGTATATATATAAAATGGAATACTACTCAGCCATAAAAAGAATGAAATAATGCCATTCCAGCAACATATATGGACCTAGAGATTATCATACTAAAGGAAGTAACTCAAACAGAGAAAGACAAATAGCATATGATACCACTTATGTGTGGAATCTAAAATTTGACACAAATGAACTTATTTAGGAAACAGAAACAGACTTAGACATGGAAGACAAAATACACAGTTAGCAAACAGGGAAGGTGGGGGAGGGATAAATTAGGAGTTTGGTATTAGCAGATACAAATTACTACATACAAAATAAAGAAACAACAAGGGCCTACTCTACAGCACAGAGAACTATACTCAATATCTTGTAATAAACCATAATGTAAAAGAATATGTATATATATGCTTGGGCCTTCCTAGGAGGCACAGTGGTAAAGAATCTGTCTGCCAATATAGGAGACACAAGAGACTCCTGGGTAGGAAAGATCTGGAGAAGGAAATTTGCTGGAAAACTCTAAGGACAGAGGAGCCTGGTGGGCTACAGTTCACAGAGTCACGAAGACTCAAACGTGACTGAGTGGCTAAGCACGCATGCACGTATAACTGGATCACTGTGCTATACATCGAAAAATAACAAAAAAGTGTAAATCAACGATACTCAATTTTTAAAAAAACTGTTTAGTTGCTAAGTTGTGTCTGACTCTTCAGCAGCCCCATGGACTATAGCCTGCCAGGCTCCTCTGTCCATGGGATTTCCCAGGCACGATTACAAGAGTGGGTTGCCATTTCCTTCTCCAGAGGATCTTCCTGACCCAGGGACGAACTTGAATCTCCTGCACTGCAAGTGGATTCTTTACCACCGAGCCACTAGGGAAGCCCTCTTGAAAAATAAAACTAAGTTTCTTGTTATTCTTTTTTCCATAAATGTGATTGCTGTCCACATATATTTAATACAATAGTTCAGCTTCAGAAACATGAGGAAATACTGAATGCATTTTTTCTCTCTCATTTCTGCTCTTTCAGGCAGAATTAACTGCATCTCTATCAGGCATGATGCAAAAACTGGAGTTGAAAGAAACCCCAAAGCTCATTGCTAACCTAAGCACCGATCCCCTTAAGTGTCAAACAGAAACAATTGCTTTACTATCCTGCCACCAGCAGCTCAGCAGGGCTACAATAATGAGACCTCCCCTGGGGACAACAGTTCTAGAATCAGAAGTGCCCGGCCCAGTCTTACCCAGCTGCCACTTGTGGGAACACATGGTCTCCATCATCCAGATGGGCAGGGCTGGCTCCAACATGGCAATCCCCATGTTTGCGAAGCAGATGGACCCTTTAAGGGAGAAAGAGGGTTAGTGTCCTTCTGTTTGGGGTCTCCAGTGTCCCCTACCATTCCCAAACACAGCTAAATCCTATGTGCCCACAGCCAGAACAATCAGCTCAGATACCCAGAACTTCTACTTCTGTAAGAATAACAGATCCAGGGGATAGTGGGGAGGGTTGTTTCTTTTAAGTATTACTATTACTTAGGACAGCTAGCATCTCAGAGTCATAAAGTTTGGAACTGGAGAAAGGCTTAGAGATCACCAGGTTTAAACTTTCCCAATTTATTAGGGAAGTAATGTGCTTGAGGCCACTCAGCAGCTCAGACTGATCACACATAGACTCAGGCAACCTGAGGCTCCTACACTTTGTGCAATCACACAGATATTTCTAAGGCTGCCCCTGGTTGCTTGAAATTTCAGTGCATTTGGTGCAAATATGCTGGTGAGGAATTTTTCTTTTAAAACAACTATACCTATAGGGTAAATACCCATCATTACTGTCTTAACCAGAACCCTTTGTAAATGCAGAACCTTTGGGGAAAACACACACATACACTGCTGTCCCCATTATTCTGAAAGCTTCCTATGCTGTGCGCTGTGAATCCTCTAATTTTCTAGACTTCGGATTCAAAGAACATCGTGCAACCATAATTAAGGTGCTTACAGAAGAAGAAAGATGTGTTTTTTCAATCTTTGTAAATTTAAAGACAGAACATAAAAATGATATTGAAATGGCTGAACTACCTTCACTCACCTATTTTGTGTTTCCTTAGATTCTGTATTGGTCTATTTGACATTAACTATAGGGCCAAACTAACAAACCAGGGTTGTTCATGTCTCCCCTGTGATCCAGAGCCCATACTCTGAGCTCCCTCTTTATTAACTCCGACCCAGGACACCAGTATCCCTTCCCCACCCTAAATTCACCCAGGGAACTGGGGAGAGCACCCAAACTGGGATTAGTGAAACTAGCCAACCCTAAGCTTCTTACCCTGCCCTGATATTCACATAGAAGCCCCTAGGATCTGGCCTGGGCTTTCCCCAGCCCCTTTCTGCCTCCTGACCAAACCAGTTGCCCATGTGGCCCTGAGCAGTGTGGTATGCTCCCTTTTCTTTGGAAATGCAACTAATAAAATCTTCCTTCAGTGGTATTGACCTCTCTTGTGTCATCACTCAGTCACCTCCATAAACTAACAAATGAGACACACCAGGCTTGCAACTAACCCCTCCCCCTGGCCAGGCTGCCTGGACCTATGATGGCCTGACATGGAGTGCTGGCTGGGTCTCTGTACTTCCTCCATGGTGGGTGGGTGTCACGTAGGAACAAGACAGGTCAGAGAAGGTCAGAGAGAGGCAGGGGCAGGAAGGTCACAAGCAGCAACCCCTGCCCACATGCCTGCCCCAAAGTACAGGGTGGCGTCTCTGGGCCCCCACCTCTCACCACACATGTCCTCACCCCCAGCTCAGACGGCCAGGGCTCCAGGGGAATCCCAGCTCTGGAATGTTCCCTGTGTCTTGCAGGGGGCCCACAGAAGGCCCCCTCCAGGAGGCAGTCACCACTCTAGGCTTACCACCCTTTGGTCAACAGGTATGACAGAGAAGGTCTAGACCAGGGTCACATACGTGCCGCCTGAAACAAACCCAGCGGCAGATGGCGTAACAAAACCAGCCTGGGTATATAGGTCACCCCAGTCTTGTAATTCATCCCACCTGCTCCTCTCCCGCTTCGTAACAAAACGTTCGCTCTCTACCTCTGTGTCTCTATTTCTGCTTTGTAAATAAGATCCTCTGTACCAACTTTTTCAGATTCCACATGGGCGTATACACACTATTGATACTATGTATAAAATAGATAACTAAGGAGAACCTACTGTATACCACAGGGAACTCTACTCAATGCTCTGTGATGACCTAAACGGCAAGAAAATCCAAAAAAGGAGGGATGTGCTTAGTCTCCCAGTCACGTTTGAATTTTTGTGACCCCATGGACTGTAGCCCACCAGGCTCCTTTGTTCATGGGGATTCTCCAGGCGAGAATGCTGGAGTGGGTTGCCAGGCCTGCCTCAAAAAAGGAGGGATATATATATATGTGTGTGTGTATATATATATATATGTATATATATAAGGCTATGGTTTTTCCAGTGGTCATGTATGGATGTGAGAGTTGGACTGTGAAGAGAGCTGAGTGCCGAAAATTGGATGCTTTTGAACTGTGGTGTTGGAGAAGACTCTTGAGAGTCCCTTGGACTGCAAGGAGATCCAGCCAGTCCATCCTGAAGGAGATCAGTCCTGGGTGTTCATTGGAAGGACTCATGTTGATGCTGAAACTCCAATACTTTGGCCACCTCATGAGAAGAGTTGACTCACTGGAAAAGACCCTGATGCTGGGAGGGATTGGGGGCAGGAGGAGAAGGGGATGACAGAGGATAAGATGGCTGGATGGCATCACCGACTCGATGGACATGGGTTTGAGTAAAATCCGGGAGTTGGTGATGGACAGGGAGGCCTGGTGTGCTGTGGTTCATGGGGTCGCAAAGAGTCAGACACGAGTGAGCGACTGAACTGAACTGAAATATACACACACACACACATTTAACTGATTTGCTTCGTTACACAGCAAAAACTAATACAACACTATAAAGCAACTATATGCCAATAAAAAATTTAAAATATTAAAAAAATAAAATAAAAAACAGCCTGAGGTTTTGAGAATGGCTGAATCTGAATGGCCTCAGGCAGGGTGTGCCTTGGCTCGCCCAGGCTCCCTGCGGCCCTCACGTCTGTGACCCCTGCTTAGAGACACCTAACCCTAACAGGAGGGAACCCACACTGCACAGCTCCCCTGCCCCCAAGGGCTGCTGCTGACCCTGTGTCCAGGCCCAGGCCACATAAGGCTGGTCCCTCACCAGGCAGTCCCAGGCCTGGGTCACCAGGATGGTCCTAGGAGGAGGGTCACTTGGATGGATACAGCCCATTATCCCCCGCAAGAGCCACAGCACTCCGGGGCATCCTCTGAGCCCATCTCTGCCAAGAACACAAAGGATGTCTTCCGGCCGCCGCACAGGATACCCTCTGCAGAAAGGGCGTGCCCCTTCGCCCTCCAGTCTCCATCCACAGATGCCAAGGTGAATCAGACCACCCACCTAAGATGCCTGCAGGGAGCCCACGGACCCATGCCGGAAGCTCAAGGCCAAACAGTGATGCCCGCTGACACAAACACAGAGAATAAGCTTGGCCCAAACATCCTCCATGGAGGGCATCTCTGTGACGCAGACTGCTTTGCCCCAAATGCAAAACAACAAAGGAGCTTGGCTGCGTCAGAAATCAACGACAGAAGAAAAACATTTCTTCTGACGTGTGACCTCTTTGTGCCTTTTATGTTTTTCTACAGCTCAACGTTTCCAGCAGCAAAACCAACACTGATCCTCGCCACCCGCCCCCACCTGCTTGGCAGGGAAGAGCCGGGGTGCTGGGGGAGGCCCACCTGCAGCGATGAGGATGTACGGGTCCCTCAGCAGAGTGGTGAGCGGCGTCCCCTTCTGGCTCTGTCGGGAAAACAGGGGTTAGAAGAGGCCGCGCGGCCACCACAGCGCCCACCTGGCCCTGCTGCTCACCTCTGGCTGCACCCGGGACGGCTGGAGCACAAAGAGCTGAATGGCTACGGGAGGAAAAAGAAGAGGCGTGGCCCCGAGCACCTGCCCACAAGGATGCTGAGCCCAAGGTCCCCGAGATCACGGCCAGGGGTCCCAGGGGACTCACTCACTCACCTCCATCCAAGAGCACCAGGGCAGCCAGGACCAGGAACGGAGCTGTCTTCCCCACAAACTCATACAGCACACTCCCAAAGGGGGGGCCCACTGCGAGGAAGACGGAGCGGGGCTGGTACCAGGCCCGGGACTGCCGACCACCCCTCGACCAGAACCCGCCTCTTTGTGCTTCTCCCTCTATGCGTGCTCAGTCGTGTCCGACTCTTTACGACCCCATGGACTGTAGCTCATCAGGATCCTCTGTCCATGGGATTTCCCAGGCAAGAATACTGGAGTGGGTTGCCATTTCCTACTCCAGGGGATCTTCCTGACCCAGAGAGCAAACCCTCCTCTCCTGCATCTCCTGCATCAGCAGGCAGAGTCTTTACCGCAAACATCTCCTGGGAAGCCCCCCTACTTGGTTCCAGACAGTATGTGAAAGGACCACCCTATATTCTGTTCAGGAGTGTTAAACCACCCTGGCGACTCCTCTAAGTGGTTTTACACCTGAGACATGGGCAAGCGCCTATAAGGGAAACCCCACAAGTAAAGGTCAGAGAGAAATAAGGCCCAGGCACAGACATGCACAGGAAAATGGGCCAGGGAGGACTGCAGGGTCCTTACAAAGCAGCAGACATGGAGGGACTGTGGGCTCCCAGACGAAGGTCAGGAAGGTTCAGAGGAGGCAGATGACCTGGATCTGTCAGGGAAGGTGCCTGTTCCTGGTCTGGGAGCTCAGCCAGGGCAAGTCGGGGAGGCAGGCTCCGAAAAAGGGAAGGTCCTTGGGTGGGATGGAAACTCGGAGAATGTTCTAGGGCAGGGACCTTGGCAGGGCATCCTGTTCAAGACTTGTTTTCATCTGGATCGGGGAGAGAGGACTGGGGAGCCCAGAACTGCCCAGGTCAGGACACGTCCCATTTTTCAAAGACTCCATGAAAGTAGGGAGGAAACAGAGGACAGTAGAGTGAAAAGGGGCCCATTGTCCAACACAGGACAGACCCTTCCCTCTACTGTGGCCCTCACCCACCTAGGACCCCCATGGCCAGGCCGCCCAGGGCGATCCCCATGGCGTTGCCTCTCTCCTCGTCATCTGTGTACACGCTGGCCAGCATGCCCATCCCTAATCAGGGAAAGAAACGGTGACAGCCAAGCTCTGGAAGCAACAGAATCATCTTCATGACTCACAACCCCGCCCACCCCCAGCCCAGACTATGGTCTTCCCACACCTGCCAGACCAACAAAACGTAAGGTCAAGCAACATCCAAAAACCCACCACCCACCACCACCGATACCCTAACTGCCTGAATTATTCCAGCTCATTCTGTAAAGGGTCGCCAGCCAAGGCAATGCCTATGGTCTTCCCACAGACCAAAGCCCCTGGGGCACGGACTTAGTCGGTTCCACACCTACCAGCTACAGACGAGCAGGAGGAACCGATGCCTTGCAGGGACCTGGCGATCAGCAGGAAGGCGTAGCTGCGGGAGAAGGCGAACACTGCGGAGAGAGTGGCCAGGCCACGCTCAGTGTAGACCCGGCTGGCATGGTGACCAAATATGCTCAAACAGGACCCTTCTGAAGGCTTCCCTTAGCCAGGTGGGGGTACTTCTGGATTAACCACATCATGCTTTGGCTCCCTGAAGACCTCACCCACCCTGAAGACCCTCACCCCTTTCTGCAGTTGTTGCCAACATACCTACCCCCGCCCCCATCCCAGCTGTGTTCTCAATTCCCAGTGGGTTGTGGTCAGAGCCCACCCGGTGACCCAAACTCGGAAGGCAAACGTCAGACACTTACTAACTGTTGAGATAAACATGATGCAGAATCCCGTGAACATGGGAATTGGGTAGCCAATTCTGCAAAACAGAACCACAGAGAGAACCTAGTGACTGCTCCGTATTTTTTTTTTTTTAAGCCTTTCTATTGAGTTTCTCCTATTAGCCTTTGGGATTGGGTGGATAAACGTCTGGTCAACTTTTCTAAAAATTCATATAGTTGGTGCTTCCTCTGTGACCTTTTGGTGTTTGACTGTCTTGGAACGTGAATACATTTAGGGACTGCCACTCTGAGGGGAAATTTCTCTGGCATAAATGTTAATAAAATCTTGGCAAGTAACCCAGAACACATTCAAATACACAGCCCCTGTTTCCAGCATTTTGTAAAACTTTCTTTAATTATAGTCTTGGCTAGAGCTTCCCCAGAGGGACAACTGCAATCAAATGATTCTAGTAAAAGGTCATCAAGAGATTCCATGGGCAGCAGACACAACTGCAGTACGTCTAAGAGGCATCAGGAAACAAGGACAATCCCAAATCTATCTTCACCTTGATCCTGATAAGGCTAGCTAAGAAAGACAGGCCTTGTTTTCTGTGCAAAAATCTCAACATCCTAACTGCTCCATAAGACCACAGAGCATAGGGCTCTGCCACCAGGCAGACAGGAGAGGTGGGGAGACCTCAGTGTCTGGGTATCACACCCTTGGCTGGACACCTGCGTTGCCATTTAACTCAAGTAGATCCCCCCTCCAGGCTCAAAGAGAGACCACCACCCACTTCCCAGAGGTGGACTGCTATGTCCCTTCAGTCATGTCCCACTCTTTGCAACCCCATGGACTGTAGCCCACCAGGCTCCTCCGTCCGTGGGATTCTCCAGGCAAGAATACTGGAGCAGGTTGCCATTTCCTCCTCCAGGGGATCTTCCTGACCCAGGGAGTGAATCCACATCTCTTATGCCTCCTGCACTGACAGGGGGGTTCTTTACCATTGGTACCACCGGGGAGGTGGAGTGGGTATGACATGAGACACGGCTATTAAACTGCTACCAGGGCACCTGGAACATGAAAAGTGCTTCAGAAATTTTGCTTCATCCCTCATTCTCTTCCTGTTTTCCCCACCCGTTTCTGCAGATTAAGCAGCTTGGTCCCTGTCATACAGATGGTACATGAGAGTGAAGCGGTTTCCTGCCCCCTGGCCTCCTTTCTGCCAGGAAAAAAGCAGAAAAAAGCAGGGGCTAGGACTGGCTGAGCGACAGTCCTAAAGGAGATCTGTGTCACAGCCCAGAATAGCCCTGAGCATCTCCAGGCCTCATCTTCCTCCAGCCCTAGACACTCCAGACCCTGGAGAGAAACCCAATGAGGAACAAGGAGCCCTGAGTCCCAGTCACACAGCCTGGGAGGGCTCTTCTACCCCAAGCTGGAATAAAAAATCAACAATACCTTCACCTAAGGTTACACTCCATTCTCCAAGCACTTCCACCCATGAGCTCCCTGATTTGATAAGAGCAGACAGACCACTTCCCCATGTTACAGATGAGGTATAAAAAACTGACTTACTGATGTCTTAGGGCTAATTCCATTCAGGGCCATTCTAACTAGTCCTTCTCCTTGCAGACTTACTTTATTAACCTCCCCAGGTAGCCAAAAGGCATATGTGGTTTTGAACAGAACCTTCTAAAAGTTCTGGTCACACTTATATAATTTTTTAACTGCTTCATGTGCATCCAGAAAACAAATAGCACCATAAAATCCTCACATTCTCAGGCAATCACCACCCCACAAACCGAAGCAAAGACCCCTCTACTGTGACCTGAAGTGAGCTTGTAACTCACAAAGCAGGCTTTGAAGCCAATCTGTTGAACTAGGAAAGATACCAAGGTGCTGAACTGCAGTTCAAATGCCATTGAATGACAGCTGCTTGTCTCCACCAGCCCTGAGCTGACTGCTCTGTGCTCTTACTTCTGTGGGCAAAAGAAACCTGCTCTCAACACCAGATCCAACACGGCACTAATGGAAAATGATGAAGGAAACTTCCAGGAGGCTCAGAGAGAAGTCACAGGCAGTTTATTTTCTCAGCAACTATTGCATGTCCATAAAGAAGGCTGAGCACCAAAGAATTGATGCTTTTGAACTGTGGTGCTGAAGAAGACTTTTGAGAGCCCCCTGGACTGCAAGGAGATCAAGCTAGTCAATCCTAAAGGAAATCAACCCTGATTGTTCACTGGAAGGACTGATGCTGAAGGTGAAGCTCCAATACTTTGGCACCTGCTGCAAAAATTTGACTCATTAGAAAAGACCCTGATGCTAGGAAAAATTGAGGGCAGGAGGAGAAGGGGACGACCGAGGATGAGATTGTTGGATGGCATCACTGACCCAATGGACATGAATTTGAGCAAACTCCGGGAGCTGATGAAGGACAGGGAAGCCTGGCACTTGCAGTCCATGGGGTCACAAAGAGTCAGACACGACCGAGCAACTGGACAACAACATTGCCTGTCTGGGGGAAGAATGAAGACACAACTGCCCTGGAATGAACAGAGGCTTCTTGTCCCTTTCAACATCCAACCTGGAAAACCACTGACTTAAGTCAAAGCTATTGGAATACCAGTAATATTACATCCAGCCTACAGCCCGGCCACTGACCAAGGTCACCTGGCAGAACACAGCTGGTGTGAGCGCCTTCTGACCTGGAGGCTCCAGCACTCCCGGAGATGATAAGCATGCAGAGTCACCTGTGACTGTCACAGTTCCATGTGGTAGCTGGCTCCAACCCTATTTTCAGATGGCCACATGGAGGCTCAAGGGACTTAAGTAACTTGCCCCAAATTCAGGACAGAGGGCATAATCTTGAGTGTCGACAAGGCCAGGTCCTGCTAGTACACACTCTGGTGGGGACACCAGTTGCAGAAGCAGAGGTTCACACGGGGGGCATGGAGCGTGGGTCCACAGTACCTGTTAGTACCAGGTGGCTTGGTACCCAGAGGGCTGTGCACGAAGGGACGATTCTTTTAACCAAGGCCAGGTGTTGTGTTTTTCTCTAAAAATATAGCAGCTACTACTGTGTTTCTCAATTGCTTTGGGATTTTAATAAAGCATGACTGGAAAACCAAATGGCAAAGCTAGAAGGAAACTCAAAGGCTGGCCAGTCCAAACCCCCATCTGGGATGAGAAAGTCAAGGTTCAAAGGTTGAGCCTGTGACTCAGCCACAACTGCAGAGCAAGCCAGACGCTTTGGGTATCACTGGGATCCTGGGGCTTCCTTCTCACTACCAGACTCGTGTGCCCTACGCTTTCAACACTGGCCAAGCCACTGGCAGGGTTGCCCGGTGGCAAGTGCTGGGCAGCATCCTTCTCTGGAGCTCAGCCCCAAGGCAAACACAGCCCACTGGGCAGCTCCTGGCTCTCCACCCTCAGACTGTCCTGTCCCCCTGAACACCTGCCTCAGGACAGCTGCCCAAGGCCCCAGGGTCACTGAGTGATGGGCAGATGGCCACTGTCCTTTCTGCCTCCCCACAATGTCTCCTAAATGGTCAGAACCTCAATTGACATTAGTCATAAATGTCTGATTTGGCCTCCTGCCGCAATTCAATGCCATCTCAATTAAAGTGTTACTGAGCTGAGCCATGTCTGATGCGGCAAACCTTTACCCAAGCATCTCGTTATCACCCCCTCGTGAGTCATCCTGGCCCACAGTCATCTCCACAGGGCATCAGGGAGCAGTTAACTCAATTGGAATAAAAGTAAAAATCATATATTTGAATCCTAGAAGAGAGCGCAAAGCAATAAAAGTTATATGCAATATGTATCCATACACAGTCAGTGGAAAAACCCCATTATGTTCCTAAATTATCACTGGCAATCAATACCTGTTCTCTAATGCTACGAACTAGTTTATCTTTACCACAGAGATTAACGCAAGCTCTTGTCCCAGGCTTGCTAAGATCGGCCTTGGTTCCCTCTTCTGGGTAAGTGACAAAAGCAAGGACACAGTATAGGAGACAGAGAAGGGAACCAACTGCACCAGAGGAGACAGAGGTGACACCTCCCTTTTCAATTATCTCAACACACTCCTAAACGGTGAACAGCAGTCAACAGAAAGGTGTTTTACATTTACTAGTGGCCCAGTGGTATGCAGGAGACACAGGGTCCATCCCTGGAGCGGGAAGATCCCCTGGAGAAGGGAATGGCAACCCACTCCAGTATTCTTATCTGGGAAATGCCACGGATGGAGGAGCCTGGCCGGCTACAGTCCATGGGGTCACAAAAAATCCGACAGGACTTGGAAGCTTGTGGTCAACCATTTCATAAATAAAAGAAAATCCTTAGGTTTAGCCCCTGGGTCTGTCTCTTTCAGTTATTACGTGCGGAGTGAGCTACATGAGCCTTGAAATTCTTCCTCGCCCGTGTGTTCCTTGATGTACAGGTCACGTGAGGGCTCTGCTCCCATGGGAAAGACCCAAATCCACAGCCAACTTGTTCTGATTTCAAAGCAAAGACGCTGTCACACCCTCTCCATCCTCACGACGTCTGGGATGGGAGATCCCTTTCCTGAATGGCTGCTTTCCCTGTCCATGGAGATGCTTTTTGAAAAGGTCACTGCTTATTCCTACAGAACCCACCTCAGACCAACTGCCTGAAGCTAGAGAAAAAAAAAACCACAAAAACACACAGTCGATCTGGTGGGGGGGATTTCATGCCCTGTGGCTTTCTCCCTGTCGTTCAGATGTGAGCTAAGATTTGTGAGGAAGAATAACTGGCTTTCAAATATACTAGGTAACTATGGAAATAAATTAAGCCACTAACGCTGGTTTGATAAAAAGCAGACCACTGAGACAACGACAAGCTGAGGAGGGAGCTCTCCCCACCCCCTGGCCCTGGAGTTAACCCTTTCCCAAGCTGTCAGTTTCATTTGGAATATCTTGGGTCTAAAGATACAACTACTATGTAAGCCTTATGTTAAGCAAGTGAAGACCATACTGCCATGTTCTTAACTTGACTTAGGGAAGAGAGAAATGTCAAGGTGGTTTTCACACTGTTTACCTCCCTGGAAGATGCGTTTTAAAAACCCACTTACTGGGCCAAATGGCAACAGCTGTTGCTCGTATAAGTCCTTCTACTCCATTTCACTCACAAGTGCAATCATGAAACGAACAGTTAAACTGGAATTAGAAAAGAAGTCACACAAGCCTCAAAGATGGCAATCAAGTCAAGACACACACCCACAGGCTTTGGAAAGTGTGTTACTGGACCTGTGATCGCCACCCTCACCATAGTCAAAATGTCCTTTGTTCTCTATCTGGTCACAAATTATTCAGTGAAAATATACTACCTACAGAGGAAATGAAACAGGAATTACTTGCACCATCCAGCAGCCAAAAGAGCACTTAAATACTTCCCAAGAATCGTCATATTTTATTTTCATGACTTGAGATCTTACCCAATATTTAAAACAAAAGACAGGAGGCTGCCTCCTGTTGTCACCCACTCACAAAAGCCACTCATGTGGCAGCATCGTGACCACAAACAATGGGGCGCTGGATTGTAATGTGGGGGTTCAACGGGTTATGATGGGTGTGACGTTGGGTGTCTCATTTCAGAGTGGGTGCTGCTTACAGCAAGAAGCTTTAGAAATGAGTGGCTCCAAGCAGCCCATCCTAAGGAGCTCCCCACTGCATCTCTGGAGATGCAAGAGGTTTCTTTTTGCCCCACTGTCAGAAGCACTGCAGAGACACCGGGATGCTGGACCAGCACACATCATGGGATGGAAAAAGATATTTTTCTAGGGCCAGGGAGGTGGGGGAGGATCGAGGTCCCTCATATCAGGCTGATTTTTCCTAAACTCGCTCCCACTGAATAAAAATAGCATCCAACAACTCATTGTTTTGACTTTTTCTCATTTAGCCTGGTGCACCCAGGGAGAGCCCAAGTAGATGCCAAAAAGGCGGATTTTACCTATATTATTTATATTCCATAACTAAAGGTACAAACCGGGTTTATAACAGTAAGCTGGTGGAAAGAACTGGAAGAGAGGAAGACATCATCAGAGTCTGGACAATGCTTTCTCCTCCTGAGTTGTTGTTTAGTGACCCCATGGACTATAGCTAGCCAGGCTCCTCTGTCCATGGGATTTCACAGGCAAGAATACTGGAGTGGTTGCAATTTCATTCCACTGAGTCACCAAGGAAGCCTATCCTTGTGAGTGGCAAACCCCTTTGGCTATAAACCAGGGGTCCCTAACCTTCAGGATCTAATGCCTGGTGATCTGAGCTGGAGCTGATGTAATAATAACAGAAATAAAGTGCATAGTAAATGTAATGCCATTGAATCATCCCCAAAGCACCCCCTACTCCCTACCCATGGAAGAATTGTCTTCCACAAAACCGGTCCCTGGTGCCAAAAAGGTTGGGGACCACTACTATAAAAATACTAAGACAGCCCCAAAAGCTTTTGCTCAAACCTCCTCAAGATCTGATGCTTCAAGTTTTAACTACTCTTTAATCAGAAACATATTAACCAAGTGTAAAATGCTATTTTAAACTCAGTTCTTTACAACCCTGAAAATGTGAGTCACACATCTCATTGGTAATTGCGGATGTGATTGGCACAAATTACATCAAAAGGCTATTTGCGATGGCTCACAAGGGAAGAGTCTGTAAGCGGAAATATATTTATCACCTCTCTGAGCAGAGCTGCAGAGTGCCCAGAAATGCTGCAAGTCCCCAAATTCATATCCACTGGGCTTGGAAAATATTAGAAAACATTACTTATCATGATCATGTTGGAGGGACAACAGAGTTTGTTCAATTGTTTTGCCTGCCTGCATTGATATTAACATTTGTTTCCATTTCCACATTACAAGGCAGTGCTAGAAGATGAAGATTATTTTGAAATTTTGCTGGAGAGCTAGGAGAAATCAGCTAGGGCGGAAAATTTTGTTCTTGACAAGTTCCACCATACAAATAGACTAAATTTCACAGGTCACTAAAGGAAATTAGTTTTGTCTTGGAAGATAATTTTTTTTTTAGGAGGCCCAAACACAAGCCTTGCATGCATGCATGCTAACTCACATCCAACTCTTTGCAACCCCATGGACTATAAGACCGTCAGGCTCCTCTGTCCATAGGATTCTTCAGGCAAGAACACTGGAGTGGGTTGCCATGCCCTCTTCCACGGGATCTTCCCGACCCAGGGATCAAACCTGCGTCTCCTGCAGCTCCTGCATTGCAGGCAGATTCTTTACCCCTGAGGGGGCTGCAATGTCAAAGCATTTGGAGTATATAATAGGGCAAAGGTCTCACTGGTTTTAAACAAGCTCCTGCCCCTTGGCATAAGCAAAGCATTAGAAACGAGAATGGGAGGTTTTTTCCAAGCTTTTCATTTGCCATTTACATTTGGACGACTGGAACGCTCACATCGTTTCTGCCGAGTTTCTAAGTATTGCACGGTACAGCTAGTGACAGTCCTGCCCAAGTGATTGGCAAGGTGTTATTACAATAATGTCCTCAATTTTCCCATATGGCATTTGAGCTGTTTGCTTTCTCAGAATACAAAACCCGGAGCTGTTTTCTGTAATTACACCAGACGCATTTTAAGGCGCGCTCTTAGGTGTGTGAAAAGAAAGAAAACCCTGTAACCACGGAGGTCTGCTTGGTTTTCCTCCTGAAGAACAGAAGACCCGCTGACCGCCACCTTCACAATGGTGCTTCTTGGTGGGCGCCCAGTCGGCCCAGCTTCCTGCCTTCATTTGCTTAGCTTTTTATGCAGCAGCCTGATAACACTGCCACACAGCCTGTGGGCTGGATGTGGCCTGGGATGGTTAAAATGCATTCAATGGCACCACCCAGTCCAGAAAATCACATCGCAGAGGTAGAAAACGTGCTTCCGTCTGACTCACCATGGGTACCCTACCAGAAATCTCTGTGTCAGAGGACCGCTTGTGTGGAGGAAGGCAGGCCTGCCCATTTTGAGCCCCTGCCACCACCCCAGGCCTCATCACCTCATACAGCCCCCAGCCCTCCAGAGTTGGCCACGCTCTCAGCCACACAGGGTCCCTCTCTATTGTCACCATCTTGAAATGATGAATAGGATGTTAATAAAAGGCCAGACCTTGGAGGAAGAAATGACAACCCCCTCCAGTATTCTCGTCTGGGAAATCCCTTCCCAGAGGAGCCTGGTGGGCTACAGTCCACGGGGCTGCAGAGAGTCGGACACGTCCGAGTGACTAATACTTTCACTTTTCACTTTCCCTGACTCTTCAACTTGGTTTTGGAACCTCTAGTGGCTCCTAAATGCTCCTGCAACCAACTCCTACTCCTCCGTCTAGCACGTGGGGCTTCTCACGGCCCAGCCCGGCCCAGTCCCCCCAGAGCTGCCCTCCTCAGTTCTCTGGACCCCTCTTTTGCCCTGTTTCCCACCTCTGGTCCTTGTCTTTGTTTGTGCTTCTAAGCCTGCTTCACAGGTAGGACTCTGGGCACCGCCCCTCTCCACCGTTTTTCACATCTCCGCTCTTGGGGTCACACTGTTTAGATGAGAGCCCACCACCACCACTCTACCAGCTCCCACTCTTTGCAACAGACAGCTCCTCCCCTCTTTTGCAAGCCCCCTGACCTGTGCTTGCAGCCCCCAAGTACTGGGCAGAGCTGGACCACCTCAGCTGGAGAAGAACAAATACTAGCTGGATGACCACCAACAACGGAAATGTGAACCATTATTCAGAATAACTGGGTCTTAAAAGACTCTAGAACATCCGGATTAACATAAAGCTCATGTGGGCAGCTTGAATTATCTGGGGGAAAAAAATTCTCTTCGTTGTGTGCACGTGGACACAGCTCAGCACGTGGCAGGGGAAGGGCCACTGCCCAGGGCCTCGGGGTCAGTGAGCTGCTTGCTCTATCAGCAGGACTATGGATCACATCCCACGTTCCCCACCTGGCCATCCACACGAGCCTTGACCACACCAGCCCTGAAGGAAACCACTTCGGCTGTCTGTTGGGAAGTCCATGACCAGAGGTGGAAGAGAAGAGAAAGCCACGTGGTACATACAATCCCACAATGATGGCCACGGTGGCAATGAAAAGGAGCACCAAAGGGGAAATCGCGACTGACTCAAGATGGAAACGTAAGGTGAAGGAGACTGGATTTTCCCTCCAGCTTTAGATCTCCAGACTCTGACCAATGAATGAGAAACAAAATGATCTGGAACAAAATTATGAATATTTAGCTCCTTGAGCGAAACAATATAACCCACCTGTTGGTCAACAGTCCTATGAACGGGTTGGTGAGGAGCTGGACAGTGGCTTTCGAGGCAAACAGCAGGCCGACCTGCACATTCTCATTCAGGAGGTCTTTGTCTTCACTGGGACAGTCGGAAGGGGCCGAGGACGAGTTAGTGGCCATGCGCTGCGTGGTGGCCTCCTGCACCAGTGCCCCCTGAAGGTGGTCGGTGTTGTTCCCGGTGACCATGGTGGAATTGTCGTAATAGGAGAAGATGTTCTGGAAGCCGCCGGAGGCGGAGGCTGTGAGCCCAGGCTTGGCGGTCTGGATTTCTAGAGCATCTTTCTCATGCTCAATGCTATACAAGTAACTCGGGATGATGGGGACTGGGGACGAGAGCAGGACAGCGGTGATTACATTGAAAGCCTCCCTGGGGCCAAAGCCAGCAAAACTGTGGTCTTGTCAAATGCTAAAGGAGACCCTGAGAAGTGGTGTGTCTGCCTCAGGAAAGGGAGCCTCTGCACTGACACCGAACAATTTCATGTTGTTTAGCTCTGGGAAAGATTGAGGGCAGAAGGAGAAAGGGGAGACAGAGGATGAGATGGTTAGGGGGCATCACTGACTCAATGGACTTAAGTTTTAGCAAATTCCAGGAGATGGTGAAGGGCAGGGAAGGCTGGTGGGCTGCAGTCCAAGGGGCTGCAGAGAGTCGGACACAACTGAGCAACTAAACAGCAAGCTCTGAGAACAAAGCCCCAGAGGCTGTGTGAGCTCTCAGGGCCAGCAGACCTGACCAGCCCCAAAGCTCCCTATGCTTCTTACAGGGCTCCTTCACAGGAATAGCTTAGGAAAGGAAAACAAGATGCGATCTGAAATCTAGTCAGTGTTGACCTGGGGTCAACCAGGGCTTCTCAGAAAGAGGCTAGAAAGACCTTTAAGTGAATGAATCAGGAAAACAGAAACCTAAATTTCATTATGTGTCTTAGGAAAAAAAAAATTAACCTGCAGGAAGTAATAATTTGGAAATTCTGCACCAGGCTCACTTTATCTTTCTATTACTTGAGGGGGAAGCGGCAATGTTTCATACAACTTGGCAAATTCAAGACTTCTTGAGACTTTCATGAAGGAAAAGAAAGCTGATGTAATCGAAGCTTTGGGCATGTGTATAACAGAGGATTCAAGACAAAGGAGGACCCAGGCCCTTGTTACTCTACTGGGATGAGCCCCAAAGCTCCGATATTCCTGGAAGTGAAAACCTGACTCTCTGATGCTCTGAAAACTGTCCAGAGAGAGAACCTTAAACAGAGACAAGGGAAATGACCCTTTAAAAAATCATTTTTATTCATTAAAAATTGGTATATTTTTTAGGAAAATATGCGTGCCAAACCCGTTGTTCATGGGGCTAATTAAGAGACCTGGATGTCAATTATGTAGCTGTTCAAAAATCTATTACAGCAAAAAAGATGAAAACCAACAGTTAAAACTGCTCTTGATAGGAGTCCTGACATGTGTCCATGTCGTCATCTGCAGAGTCACTACATTTAAATGTCCCTTCCTTCTATGGAGGGAGGTATGCTGACCTGTTCCCTTAGGTGACAGACCACATTATTAACCCATCTGTTTCGGGGGGGTGTAATAATTATTATAATATTATTCTGAATTCTGGAAATTGCTCTTCCTTCATAGAATTTTTTTTTTTTTTAATCGCGTTGAAAGTGACAAGGGGAAGCAGGAAATTATCAGGAGGAAACATAAGTTCTGGGTTTTATCTGATGTCACAGTTTTTTGACCGGACCTCCAGGAAAACGCAGCCGCAAACGCGGCCACTAGCCTAAACGAGGCAGCCTCGGGCAGGGAACGTCTTTTTGAAAAACGTATTCTCTCCAACCTGCCCGCACCGCGCTGGGGTAAGGCGGGCGCGCCCGGGGACTGGGACGCCCGGTCGTACGTACCCACGACCGTGAGCAGCATGTTATCCAGCAGCAGCGCGAGGAACACGATGAACAGGATGAGCTTCCGCGAGTGCCGGCTCTCCTGCAGCCAGCGGAGCAGCGCCAGCTCGCTCAGGGCCATGGCTCCGGGGCTCGGCTGCGGGCGCGGCGCGCGGTCAGGGGCCGTGCGGGGCCGCCGGCTCCCCCGACCCCAGGGCTCGGACTTCGCCCGGCCCGGCCCGCCGGAGGGGCGCTCGCAGAGCGGCGCGCACCAGACGGCGCCAGACGGCCCCCGGCGTCCCACCCTCGGCTCACCTGCGGCGAAAGCGTCCTCACCGGCACCTGCGCTACGGGGTAATAACGCCCGCGAGCGCCGTCGGGGCGCGAATCCCCCGCCACGCCCGGCTCTCCGCCGCCCGCGCCCACTTCACCCGCTGCTCGCTCGGAAAGGGCCGCGCGCCCCCCGCGCACCAGATGTCCTGCACCTCGGCTTTCCCGGGACCCCTCGGAACCCCGCGAGTGGCGCCTCCGGGGGCTTCCCCTGTCCTCAGCCGGGCCCCCGCTCTCCCGCGCGTCCCGGCGGCGATCGGTCCCCAGCGCCGAGCCCCGCGGGCCGGGAGCGGGGCCGGCCTTACCTCGGGGTCGTCTGCGGCTGGCCGCCGTGGGCTCCGTCTGGCCGGCCGGCTCCGGTCGCCGTCTCCACCCCAGAGCCCTGCCGCCGCCGCTCAGTTTACCCGGTCCGGCTCTGACGTCACGGCCGCCGCGGAGCGGGGGCGGGGGGCTGGGGCGCCCGGGCCTCCGCCTTCCCTGCGCAGTAGCTCTCCTGTCCCCGCCCCGCCCCGGACCCGGCTTTGCGCCGGGACTCCGGAGTCGCCCGGTCCCGAGCAGACCCTCGCCCCTTTCCGGGCACTTGGCCGTGCGCCCTGGGAACACCGGCCCGGGTGAAGGGGATGGGTCTCAAAGGGAGGATGTCAGGAACCCCAGGGCGAGGGGCCAAGGGTCCCGGGCTCAGGGGCCAAGGGTTCCGGGCTCAGGGGCCAGGATGAGGAGTCGGGGATTAGTGCTTTCATTTGGCCCCAGTTAGGAGCTAACGCTCTCGTTGAGCCTCCCTGTTCCTGAGCTGGGCCATGAGGACGTGAAGCCTCGTGAGTGAGTGTGCCCGAGACAGAGGTTGGGGTTGGGCGGCCGCGGACAGACCTGTTTCCTGGAGAAGCCGCCCTGCACCCCAGCACCCCTCCCCTCTCCCGCCTCCGGATCTTGGTGCAGAGTGCCCCTCGGCCTCTTTGACCATTGGATCCTCGGGTACCCTCCATATGCTGATGTGGATACGGGGTGGGGGTGGGGGAGAAGGGGACATCCATCAGAGTCATCCCCACAGTGAGAGTGAGGATATGAGGGCCCCAGGCCCCTGAGTCCGGTCCCAGAAAGGAGGACCATGTCGCCTGAGCAGGGGACACTGGAGACTAGATGAGCACCTGGTGCCCAAATAAAAGGACCCCGTGGGCAGCTGCCCAAGCCCTGTGGCCACAGTGCTGTCTGCTCAATGTTTTCCGGGGATACTGGCAAAAGGCCTGTCTGCGGCTGACCTGGAGCTGTCATCTTCACTACCAAAGGTCAGGAGCCCAGTTTGATTTCCAAGTCCCTCTATTTTATAAAAAGAAACAGACTTCCCTCCTGACATGGCTGGAGCTTTGGTGACCCTTTAAGGGGCGGGAGGAGCAGAAGCTGTTTTCTTGGAAAGCCACTTAGAATAAATGTTATCTGCTGCAGCGGCAGCGGTAGAGTCTGGCCGTGTTTTATTAATGTTTGCTTGTCAGCTGGAGACTGCTAAGAGCAGCGGGGTGCTGTGTGGGGCTCCCCTCTCTCTGCACCTCCTTCCTCCCTTCCAGACACCCCCTGTGCCATCCCCGATGTGAGAGAAATGGTTGGATAAGTAAGTAGGTCAGTAACATGGGGACTCCGGGATGTCCCAGGATGTGTGCAACTTAAATATTAAACGGGGAGGAGGGGAGGAAAACCACTTAGGAGGAGAGAACAGATGGCAGGGAGCTGTTTGAGATGGCTCAGAAGGGTATCACGTTCATGGGGTGGCCCAAAGTGCCTGGAGTTTCAGAACAAAGACACAGGCCCTGTCCCTCTGCTCCCTGGGGCAGAGAGGTGTCATGGTTATCAGGATGCCTGGGTCCTGTCCACTGTGGCCTTGATAGGTGACCTCGGGCACATTATGTATCTTCTCCGTGCCTTAGTTTCCTCATCTCTGAAACGGGGATGCCAACTGGACATGATGCCAACTGGACATAATGCGGTGTTGTTGTGGGGATCCACAAGGATTCCTTAATACCGTGCCTGGCACAAAAGTGAAAGTCAGCATCCACCATTCATCCACCCAACAAATATTTGTTGAGCATTGACTACATCCAGGCACTGTCAATGATATTGGAGAAATATTAATGGCCCAAAGAGAGAAAATCCCGATCCTTGGGGGCCTTACACATTCTGGTGGCAACACCACGATGGTGCACAGAGGAAGCCACACCAACTCGAGCCCAGCCATCTGGAAAAATATGGCGCTAGGGGAAAATGCCAATCCCTGGGTCCCTTCTCCTAATCTCTGCCACCCCTCCTAGAGCACCATAGCCTATACTAGCGTCTTCAGATTTTTTTGTTGCCATGCCCCAGAGATAGGTGAGCCTGACACATTTCTCAGTTGGCATCTAAAATATTCTTTCATCATAAATTTAAATAGTTTAGGGGTATATCATGTATGTGTGTGTATGTTAGTCACTTAGTTGTGTCTAAATCTTGCCACCCCATGGACTGTAGCTCGCCAGGCTCCTCTGTCCGTGGATTTCTCTAGGCAGGAATACTGGAGTGGTTGCCATTCCCCTCTCCAGGGGATCTTCCCAACCCAGGGATTGAACCCGGGTTTCCTGTGTTGCAGGCAGATTCTTTGCTGTCTGAGGCACCAGGAAAGCCCCATATCATGTATCAGTTCAATTCAGTTCAGTTGCTCAGTCCTGTCCGACTCTGTGACCCCATGGACTGCAGCACACTAGGCTATATTCATCTTTATATATAAAACCATTGCGACTCTCTTTTGAATGTACCCAATGGATTATAAAATTACCACATTTTTTAAAAAATACAAAGAACTTTTTCTTTAACACTGTAAATGTTACATTGTTTCTCTTTATGTAAAAATTTTACATTGTTTCCTTTATGCTCTCAAAGTATATTTTCTAGCCACTTTCAACAGAATTTTATCTAACTGTAATTTTTTATTACTTAAATTCTGTATTTACTGCCTTATCTATTATATGAACTTCAACAGATATATGAACATGCATTAGCATTTTAAAATTTTCTTATGGCCACAAGGTCCTAAGTTCAAAAATTCTTTTTTAAGATTGTGTTATTATATCAATTATTAGTAGTATATAAATGATAAAGCTGCAAACACATAATACAAATTTTGATAAATATTAAACAAAAGAGAAACACATTAGATGTGTATTACCTAATGAGATGAGTAGGGAGAGGATTTTTGGAGCCTTAACAGAAGAGAAACCATATTGTCTCTGGATGTTTTTATGCCTCAGAACAATGTAACACAGTAAAATGCTATGTGTCAGGTTGGGTGGGAGGTAAGCCTTTCTTTGTCCAGTGGGAGACAGGAGATTATTGAAAGGGGAAGCGATAAAAGAGAATCCTCATGTCTCTACCTGGGACCATCTCAGCCAGGTTAATTTTTAAGTACAGGGCACATGGAATGAGCATCTGCTATGGCTTGGGAAACCTTCATATATACCCAGTGTCCTGAAGTAGCAGATTGAAGAGCCAACCTGGAAAGCCCTGCCTGATCTGGGACTTTGGGACTCCAGAGCCTTTTAACTGACTCAGCCCCCGCCTCCCCTCTCCAGCCACACTCGCTCCTCTGGCCTTTCTCTGCCGCAGGGCCTCTGCACATTCTCTGCCCGGGAAGTTCTGCTTCTAGTTATCACCTTCTCCTTCTTCGTTACCAGTCCTAATGCCACTTCTTAAGGGGAGCCATCCTTTCATGGACACCCCAGCCCCAAGTATCAGGTCCCCTTCTCTTGTAAATCCTCATGGAACTGTTACTTCCTCCAAAATATTTCTGTCCATGAGGAGCTGTTCTCCATCTCCCCAGGTATCAGGACCAGGGAGACCCTTCTTGGTCATCACCAAGGTTCCAGAACACAGATGAAGCTCATTAAATACCTGCAAGAAGGATGTGTTCTGGGTGGATTGGGTTCCCTTCTGAAGCAGAATGGTGGGAACCTGAAAGAGAAGCACCTTTGCTGGAAGGTCAAGGTTACACTCCTGTCTCTCTCCCCCACTCCTCCAGGACCAGGCTTTGAGGAAGCCCCCCAGTGAACACTGGTGGCTCAGATGATAAAGAATTAGCCTGCAATGCGGGAGGAATTGGGAAAATCCCCTGGAGAAGGGAATGGCAACCCACTCCAGTATTCTTGCCTGGAGAATTCCACGGGCAGAGGAGCCTTGCAGGCTATAATTCAGGGGGTCACAAAGAGACACAACTGAGTGACTAATACTTTCACTTTCATTTCCTAGTGAACACATTTATTGACTTGACCAAAAAGTTCGTTTGGGATTTTCTGTAGGATATCAAGGAAAAACTCGAATGAACTTTCTGGCCAACCCAGTATTTACTTTTCCTGGGAACTCAGACTGGTGAGCTCAGCCACTCAACCCCCTGCCTTCACCCACTCCCACCCTTTTCAAACACTAGGGACTGGGAAGGTACAAAGGTCCCAGCAGGGTTGATTTTTTTTTTCCCCCATTAAACTTCAGTATTTAGGAAAGATAAGGCATGGAGCTTTCTTGAACATAGCAGTTATTTGAAATCGGCACGATGGGAGATACACTAACAAGAGTTTAAGCCATGGATGGCATCTGATTGGGTCACTTTTACAATTCTGTGAATTTGAGTGAGTCATTAAACTTGTACGTGCCTCAGTTTAGCATCTGTCACTCAAGCATGATAGGAGCACCCCCCCCCCCCCACAACACACACACACATACAGAGCTGTTTGGGGATGGAGGGAGATGATCTTGGCATAGTGCCTGGCACAGAGCAGAGGCTCACAGTTGAAGGGTTCCTTGGCCACAGAAAAGTGAAAGTGCTGATACCTGGGAGATGTAAGTGGTCCATGGGAAAATCCTCAGATGCTCCCACCATCAGAGACCTTGAAAATAAGGAAAACAGATTTATGACCTGGGCATTAAGCTGTGAAATGCAGACAAGGCATCAGAGCAGAAATGAACAATGGCATCCTGAAGAGACACAATGGTTCGTGGGCCAGCAAAACCCAATACATTGGTTAACTTGTGGGCAGAGTAAGGAGTGGAGTACCCGGGGGAGAGCCAGGCATGGAGTGAAGCAGGCTGTTCCTAGAAGAGGGAGCCCCAGTGGCTCCGAAGCTCATGAAGAGATGCTCAGACACACTAGTGATCAGAGAAATGCCAATTATAATGGGAGGAAGAGGCAGCACTATACCCATCAGACTGACAACAACTAGGAAGCTGGGTAAATGCCATTTGTTGGTGAAGATGTAAGGAAATAGGGACCCTTTCCTTGGGGGTGGTGTGGGGACTGGGGCAGCCTTTCTGGAAGCTTGGTGGAATTAAGTCAGCGTGCACCCTCTGATCAAGTCCGCATCTCAGGGGAATCCCAAGGGGGGGAAGAACTAGGGAAGGCATTACAGTGTTGGTCGCAGTGGGGAGTGGGAGGCAACTTCGGTCTCCATCACTAGGGAAGAAATAATTGAAGTGTGGAGGATGCTCAGAATGGAGTGCCGTGGATGTGGGATTACCCACGTGTCTGTGCACAGATTCTACTAAGCCTTGAGGGTAAAGGCAGGAGGAGGCGAGCGGGTTCTGAAGTAAGATTCCATGTTGTAAAAGCACACGGAGTATCACTTATTCTGGAGGCTTCATTCCTATTCAAGGGTCCATATTAAGTTCTTCGGAGTGGGTGCCTTCATAGGGGAGGGGCCCAGGAGTGTGCATGTGGGATGAATTGGGAAAAAAAAGTGGAAATAAACCAAGAAATGGGCCTTACAAGGACCGATGATGATAGTATGCTCAGAGATGAGACAGATGATCAACTCAACTCTCTGTGCACATGGGTGCCCCCAAAGGGAAGCCTAGAGAAGTAGGAGCCTTTCAGTACAGAGTTAGCTGTTCTGAACGCATAGGCTGCCCAGGAGCTTTATCTCCCAGGGCAGGCAGGGCTGTGCTCTGTCTTAACCCAGCCTGATGGGAAGGGAGAGCAGATGGAAATCCAGGTCCAGGAAAGAGCAGAGAACATCAAATGCAAACTAAATGCAAATGATACAGCTGGTTTTTTGGTCTTATTTTGTTTTGTTTTGTTTTGCCTTTTCCCTCTTGTTTTCTTTATAAGCCTTTAACTGTTTAGATTTATAACATTTAAAACTATAACAGTTGAGGAATTGATGACGAGTAGATGAACTACTTAAAACAACTATAACTTAAAGGATGAGGGTGGTTATGGGAATATAAAGCAGCCAGATATCTGTATTTTATGTGAAGTGGTATATTATTCGCTGTAAATGGACTGTAAAAAGTCAAGAATGTGTGTTGTAGTCTCTAGCACAACCACTGTAAAAGTAATAAAAAGGAGAATAAATAGCTAACAGGAAAATTAAATGGGATTCTGTAAAGTATTCATATACTTGTAACAGGTAGGAAAGGAGGAACAGATGAGCAAAAAAAAGAAAAAAAGAAATCAAACAAACAAACAAAAAAACCTAGAGGAGTCAAGTAGAAAATAAAAAATAAAATGATAGATTGAGGGCTTCCCTGGTGGCTCTGTGGTGAAGAATCCGCCTGCCAATGTAGGAAACAGTTTTGATCCTCTATCCGGGAAGAATCTACATGCCGTGGAGCGATGAAGCCTGTGTGTCAGGGGATGTTTAGCAGTAGGACTCCTGTGGGCTGTGTCCTATCTCTCTTGAGCCCTCTGTTCCTTATCAGTCCCCATCAGGGGTGAGAGGAGCTGGCAAGCCGCTCCGGGACTGAGATCATAGAGATGGGATGCTTGCATCGGATTTCCTTCATTAGCTTTTCCATTTGGTGAAAGGGAGTATTTATGACCCTCTTTTGATATGGATTGCCTTTTGGCCTTATGGCCTCTATTGCTCCTTGTCTCCTTGGTAACTTGTAAAGTCAGGTCTTTTGACCTTTATCTGAAGAAGCTACCTTGTAATACGGTATATATACTCTTACGGAATTCAATAAAGCACTCTTGCTCCACCAGAGACTTGGGTCCCCGTGTCCTTCTTTCTCTCTCTCTCTCTCTCTATTTCTGGCTGATTGCCTGGAGCGCGAAGGCCGGCTGCATAATCCAGAGAATATTAGCCTCTTTCCTTCTTTCACTTTCTTATTGTGGACTCGGGACCACCAGGTTCTGGTCCACTAAAGGACCCCAACACCTGTGCACCACAACCATTGAGCCCGTGCCCTAGAGTCTGGGGGTCACAACTGCTGAAGCCCATGCGCCCTAGAGCCCATGCTCTGAAACAAGAGAAGCCACCACAATAAGAAGCCCACCCACCACAAGAGAGTAGCCCCCTGCTCGTTGCAACTAGAGAAAAGCTCCTGCGGCAACGGAGACCCAGCACAGCCAAAAATAAGTCAATAAATAAAAATTTTAAAGAATGAGATTGAAATCCAGCTATATTAACAATTATATTGTGTATGGGGACCCACAATTAAAAGGCAGAAATTGTCAGAATAGATTTAAAAAAAAAAATAGCCCCACCTCTACAATGTCTGTACAAGACCATTTAAATATAGACACAGGTAGGTGGAAAGTAAATGGGTGAAAAAAATACAGCATGCAAACTATAAGCATAAGAGTGCTGAAATGACCGCATTAATAAAACGGTAAAAGCAATCAATTCAGTAGAAGACATAAGACTCAATGTGTATATACCCGAGCAGAACTTCAAAATGTATGAAACAAAACCAGACAGAATTAAATAAGAGAAAAAGACAATTTCACAATCCAAACTAGGGAATCTAAACACCGAGACCAAAAAATCAGCAGATATAGAAGATCAAAACCACGCCATCAACCACCTTGGTTTAATTGATATTTATTTACCCTGAACAAATGACTTCACATTCTTTTCAAGTGCTCTTGGAAGGTCTCGGCCAAGATCGGTCTAATTCAGAGAGCTTTTTTCCTTCTTGAAGCCAGCTCTATCTGTTGTTAACCACGTATATAAAGACTGAGAATACAAGTAGGAAAAAACTGCATTTTATTTTCATCCTTTTCTGAGTTCTTCTGCATACTGCAAAGCACATTTTCTGTATAAAGTTTAACCAAATCTACTGTTCTGGTTTTAAGACAGAATGGCAAAGCAAATGTCAATTTACTTGAAGGAGGCCTTGCTGATGGCCAATGAAATTAAGTCATAGATGCTCTAACTTAATAATTCAATCACTGAATTAACTGGCTTCATGCAGCATTATCTGTAAAATGTGGGTCTCCAGGTTTGGCCACTTTAATAGAATCACTAACCTGTCTGAGGACATTTGCTGTTATTAGAGGCTGCAGAGGAGCCAGGCAGCTGTGAAGGGCAGCATTTCATCAGCTTTAGGCCTTGATTCCCCACTCTCACCTGGACTTTTGCAATCATCTCCAGTGGCTACGCTGACGGTCACCCAGGCCTCCTACACTTCAGCCTCCTCACCTGTTCTAGAGAGCTCCAAAACACCAGAGTGGTGATATCACTCCCTCTCCAAATCTTCAGTGGCTTTGCACTTGGGATAATGTCAAACATCTTCAATGTGGCCCAAGAGGAAGTGCCTGTTCTGGCCTCAACCACTCCTCCATCCTCATTTACCACACTGTTCGTGCCGCTGACCTAAAATCAGATTCCCTTCTGATTTGCTGGGCTCTCACAAGGCATCAGATGTCTGTGTGTATCACGGGGGTCCTAGCATTGCAGCTGGAGGAACCCTGACCCACAGCCCATGCCCCTCCTGGGTCATGCAGCCTCCACACTTCTTGTGGCCCCTGCCTTCCCCCTGCAGCCACAGGGGCTCCTTGCACTGAGATTCTCTGCCTCAGGGCCTTTGCACGCTCCATTCCTTCTGCCTGTGAAGCTCTTCTCTGTCTCTTTGTTTCTTTCTCATTCCTTGCCTTCCATCTGTTCATATATCTTGTGCTCCTTCCCACCTGGAGCCTTTGCTGAGGCCATTTCTGCTTGCCGGGAATGTCCTTCCCTCTCGCTCCTTTTAACTTCGTTAGTTCCCCCTTAGCCTTTATGCCTTGGGGTCAAGACACAGGTAGGCTGAAAGCAAATGGATGGAAAGGTGTTTCTTCTTAGGGAGGTCTTCCCAACACCTGTGCATTTGTCGCTTGTAGTATATTGATTGGTACCTTCATTCCTGCTATTTCTCAATAATAATCTGTGACTGTGAGACTGTGAGTAATGTCTGACTTCTCCATCCCTCCTTCACACAATCTGAGGCCAGGGCAAGGCCGCTGGGGTCTTGCTCCCCACATCTTCCCCCCAGAGCCTCACACTGCCTGGCACAGAGTAAGTATCCACAAATGCAGTGATTGACTCCGACTTGGAGACCACTTTGGCAGTGAGCGCCCTCTGAGGGTGACTCACGGAATTGACCTCTGTTCTCCCAGGCTGTCGAGAAACAGAAACAAGCTGCTACGCCCAGTCCAGCTCATAGGTCATGGCAAAAGTGATGTCCCTCTACCACCTGTCTTCTACCTGCCCAAGCCCCGACCCCCTCCTACCTGGCTGGGTTTGAAAAACCTTTTTCCTGCCATTCTACCAACTTACCAAAAACCCCACTCAATTTATGATGCCAAGGCTTGGTGGCTCAGATGGTAAAGAATCTGCCTGCAATGCAAGAGACCCAGGTTTGATCCTTGAGTCGGGAAGGTCCCCTGGAGAAGGGAATGGCTACCCACTCCAATTCTTGCCTGGAGAATTCCATGGACAGAGGAGCCTGACAGGCTATAGTCCTTGGGGTCGCAAAGAGTCGGACATGACTAAGCAACTAAGCACACATGCAGGGAATTGCTGTCTTGCGCGTTAAAGCCTCAATCAATTGATTCCTTCATCCCCCTCCTTCCCCAGCAGTTACCTGCAGCCAACCCAGTCCCAACACCCCAACCTCTGTCTCTTTCTGACTGAGTCTTTGCTTAAGCAGAACCATCCACATAGTGTGACCCTCCTGCCCTTAGGAAGGAGAGCCCAGGAAGAAACAAAATGCCCAGATCTCATCACACCATCATGGTTTCACCATCAAAGCTGAAGACCCCCGGAATGGCATCCTCTCATTCTGTAGAATGACTCCTCTCACCCCCAGCTCCGGTCACCACCTCCTGATCCAGCAGTCCCCTCACCTACTCCTGGCAGTGCTGCCTCCAATCCATCAGTGACTGAGCGGATCTCATTGAACCACCGCTTCCAGTGAACCCTTCCCCAGCTCAAGAGCCAAAGGTGGCTTCCTATACTCCTGTCTAAACACTTCTGTGTTTCAAGTTCAGTTGCTCAGTCGTGTCTGACTCTTTGCAACCCCATGGACTGCAGCACGCCAGGCTTCCCTGTCCATCACCAACTCCCGGAGCTTGCTCAAACTCATGTCCATCAAGTCGGTGATGCCACCCAACCATCTCATCCTCTGCTGTCTCCTTCTCCTCCTGCCTTCAATCTTTCCCAACATCTATGTTTCAAGGTTGTCCACAATCCACTCCACCACACCCCCCCCCCAAGTTCCCACCTTTGGCTCTAATCACAATGGCCCCCAAATTCCCCAGCAATGGACATTATTCATATTTTCCACATCTCTCTGAGATTTTGAATCTTTTTCCTACCCTGGATGTCCAACTCAAGTCCTCTGTTCACATGAAGTCAAGTCTGAGATGACCCACAGCCACCCTGGGTCTCTACCTCCAAGAGTGCACGAAGCCCTGATAGCCTGTTCCCCCTAAAATTTAACCAGCCAGCACTGGTCCCCAGTAGGTGCCTCTGGGCTCCTTCTTTTTCTTTTCTCCAACTGGATTATTAGATCCTTGATGGCAAAGGGATTCCTTCCTCCTCTGTCTCCCCCAGAGTGGCTTGTACAGTGAGCTGGAGAGAGTAAATCCTGGGACCAGCATCGATCACAGGTAGGAGCCTGGGGCTAGAGCCATCTGTCCCAGTCGGTCTGCTTCAGTGTCTTCATCTGTATAGACAAGGAATGGACCAGGGACACCTGAGATGTCCAGTCCAGTAGCCATTCACCACCCGTGGCCATGGAGCACTCAAAATTCCAGAGGCCAAACTGAGACGTGCTGTGAAGTATAAATACACAGTGAATTTCAAAGACTCAGTATGAAAAAAATGTAAAGAATTTCATTAATGTTTTTTATTCTTATATGCTGAAACAATATCATAGATACTTAGATAACATATTCATATCTTAGATCTTAGCATCTTAGATACTTAGAATTGGCTTAAATAAAATATATTATTAAAAGCTAATTTCACCTCTTGCTTTTTACTTTTTTAAACATGGCTGCTAGCAATGAAATGACCTATGTGACTGGTGTTTGTAGCTCACATTATATTCCTACAGGATAGTGCGGGGCTAGAATATCAGTGCCGGAAGGGGCCTCAGAGGTTGTTGAGTCTAATGGCTGCCTTTCCAGGTAGGAAAGCAGACTCAGCGAGAGACAGAGCCCCGCCCGAGGTCCCACAGCTGTGAGAGCTGGAACTCTGCTTCCTGGGCCTTCGTGGTTCGGGGGCGGCTGACGTGCGACACTAGAGGGGCTGAGAGGTGGGTGCCCACAGACGGTCCTCGGCCACAGAGGATGCCGGGAGGGACGTGGGGTGCAGCTGTGTGGAGGCTCCCGCCCCACCTCCTCACCCCCTGCCCAGATCTGTCTTCGCCCACTTGCTATGCTGACTGCACACCCGGATGTCCGCAGGGCAGGAGATTTTAGTGGATAATCAATAGTCCAATAGGGCAGACTGCAAAGCCCCAAACCTAATTATTTTGTACAGAAACTTGTCCATAACTAAAAGGCATCACAGCAATCATGGTCACCATGTCTGAGGGGGGGAGAGAAATCCAGTCATTATGGCCAATTGGATTTATATTGACTGTTGTTGTCTTGTTGAAGATGTCATCTCCCTGCAAAACCAGTGTTGGGGTGTCACAGGGACACACACACACAGACACACATATGTATACACGCTCACACATACATTCACAGGAACACATATGCAGGCACATGGACACACGCAGACACACATAATCATACCGATGCACACACATACACACATGTAAACACACATACACACATAAACACACATACACACTCACACACATACGTACATATAAACATACACATGTGCACATGCACAGGCACACACATAGACATAAACACACACACATACATACTTACACACAAGGGAGAGTTATCCCTTTTCTAGGAGACTTTGGGAAGGTTCTGCTCCACCCTTTTGACACAGGTGACCGGAGCTGCTTTTACACGGCTGGTTCTCTGGGTCTAATTTTTGAAGTCCAGATGCTGCCACCCTAATCCTCTGCAGAGAACAGAGAATGAATCCCTTTAAAACAGCGGCATGGAGAGACTGTGTATCTTCTGCAAGTGCAGGAATTCACCAATGCCTCCCTCCCCCAACCCCAATGAGACCAAATACTTAGGAATGAGAAATCTTTTGAAAATTAGTTAAGACATTTGTATGTCAAGTCACTTGTGTGACTTTAAAATTGCAATAGGGAAGAACTGGAAGTCTCCTGAGTGTCTGCCTGCTGGGGCCTGTGAAAGTAAGTGGCGGTCGTCCTGACAGTGAAATACCCAGTGGCCACTAAACAGGATGGGGTAGCACAAGGGTTACCATGGAAAAGTATCCAGGACACTCTTCAGTCTGTATTTTTCATTATTTGATTTGTGAAATCTAAGCTCACAAGACAGCGTGTCTGCTGTGATTCATTTAGGAAAGCAAGTTAACTTATCCAAAAGGCTTTACATACATGTACTAATGCAAAATGCATAAAACAGATTGGTTCTGGATGGCTGATGGTCAACCCACAATGGTAGCTACTGTGTTTAGTTCCAGGGACTGAAAATAGTGGGGGAAGAGGAGAGTTGGAGGGTGAAGATTTTTCCTCACCATGGGTAGTTTTATGTCCCTCCAATTTTTTAAAAGTACTATTTAGCACAGCTTCTATTTCTTCTTTCTCATATCTTCATTATGGGATATATGGTATATACAAAGGAGAGCACAAAACATGCTTACAGAGTAAAAAATAATTGTCTGGTGAGCCACATGCTACCCCACCCATGCCGTGCTCAGCCATGTCCGACTCTGCGACCCTGTGGACTGTAGCCCGCCAGGCTCCTCTGTCCTTGGGGATTCTCCAGGCAAGAATACTGGAGTGGGTTGTCATGCCCTCCTCCAGGGGATCTTCCCAACCCAGGGATCAAACCCAGGTCTCCCACATTGCAGGCAGATCTTTTTTTTTTTTTTTTTTAACCGACAGAGCCACCAGAGAAGCCACTGTTTACAGAGTAAAAAGTAATCATTCAGTGAGCAGCATGCAACCTCACCCAGGTCAAGACATAAAACCCGTCTGGAAGCCCCGGGGCTCCCAAGGGCCTCTCCTTCATCCCAGTCACCTCCTTTTCTCTAGACTTCCTGACTTCTTAGATTTTCTGTTCCTTGTTCTTTTTTTTATAATTCTACCACCTACGGTGCTTCCCTAAAAATATAATTGAGGTTTGTCTGTTTTTTATCTTTTTATAAGTGGAATCCTTCTGTGGATGTTCTTGCTTTCTCTGGTTCCTTTTCCATCTCACCAATATCATTGGTGATGTTCATCCATTTCGTGAATACCTAAAGTTCATTTCTGTTCACTGCTGTATAGTATTCCACTAAAAACTATATCACAGTTTCTTTGTTCATTCTGTGGATGGACACTGGGGTGTCCCACATTTAGGGCTGTTTTTAGCAATGCTGCTGTGGAGACTGTGACCTGAGTTTCTTTAGGATCCATGCCTGGGATTGGAACTGCTGGCTCATGGGATACCCAAGCTTCATCCTTCCCAACAAGTGTCAAATGCTTTCCAAAATTGCATGAATACATATTTTGCATGATTACATATTGCTAATTTTAAGGTTTTTTTTAAGGTCTTTATGCAAATAAAAACGGAGAAGGCAATGGCAACCCACTCCAGTACTCTTGCCTGGAAAATCCCATGGATGGAGGAGCCTGGTAGGCTGCAGTCCATGGGGTTGCAGAGTCGGACACGACTGAGCGACTTTACTTTCACTTTTTCACTTTCATGTATTGGAGAAGGAAATAGCAACCCACTCCAGTGTTCTTACCGGGAATCCCAGGGACGGGGGAGCCTGGTGGGCTGCCGTCTATGGCGTCATACAGAGTTGGACACGACTGAAGCGACTTAGCAGCAGCAGCAAATAAAAAGTGAGAGGGTGAAATGGGTTGTGCGTGTGTGCTGACCAACCAGCCTGCTTCAGATCTTGACATTCCCCTCTACTCCCCACAGCTCATCTCTCCCCAAAGATGAGGGAGGGCCTGGTTAGCAGAATTGCTGGTGACACTGAACCCCACATATACCCAGAAGGAAGGGCCTCCCTAAAGCTGAGAGTCAGTGACAGGCAGTCCATTTCAATTCGGGATTTTTTTGGCCCTGCCACGTGACTTAAAGGATTTTAGGTCCCCGACCAGGGATCAAACCTGTGCCCTCTGCAGTGGAATCGAGGAGTCCTAACCACTGGACTGCTAAGGAAGTCCTTTTTTTTTTTTTAATGGACTTCTTTCTTCAAATGACATGTAATAGGGAAGTGGAATATATAACACGGAGCAAAGTAAGTGACTGGGATCTTCACCTGTGTTTCAGAAACCTCTGTATGAAAACTCCTAGGTCCTTCAGCCCCATTGTACTCTGGGAAACAGGCCTGGAGAGGCAGTCCTGACCATAAGCTCTGAGAAAGCAGAGACCTGGTTGGTTTTTTTACCATGTTGAATCCCCAGCACCCAACCCACCCCGAGTCCTAGCACAGTGGGTGCTTAGTAAATGTTTATTGGATACTGACATACAAGCAAAGCTGTCTCTGTGAGGTCATCTCTTGTTCTACACATGAGATTACTTTCCAAAGAGACTAAAAGAGGGGGCTCAAACCTCAGAGAGGCCCCTTAATTGCCTGTGTCTTGAATTTATAGCATTTGAAAGGGTTTCATTCTCTGATCTAAATGGCAAGAACAAAAGCAAAACAGTAAAGAGCCCAGGAGAATGAAAAGAAGCCATAATTTGCATCCAAGATGGAGGTGCCCTTTGTTGTCCCCGCACCCAAGTCAACTTCAAAGTTATCTGCCGAACAGACAGAGGTACATCGGTCACCATGGTAACAACCAAGCCACCCAGCCCACCCAGTTCCGACAGCCCAGCTCCAGGAAGCTGAGGGTGGGAGGGAGACAGAGAAGTTACAGGGCGTGGGGAGTCTGACGACCTGCTAGGCTCGGCCCCTCCATCATCCAGCCATCTTGTTCCTTCTCTGTTGTGGGGGAGGTCTGGCTCATCATCTCCACCTCAATGCACAGGAGCACCTGCTGTGTGTCTGGGCATCAGAAGTGTTCTCCTTCAGAGCTGTTGCCTCGGTGCCTGGCACACAGTCATTGGACAAAAGCTTGTGATGAGTAAGTGCATGAAGACACAGCCAGAACCACCTGGGAGCTTCTAAAATATACAAATGCTGAGCCCCTCCTGACATCAGCGACAGCAGAATCGCTCAAGGCTGGAGTGGTGGGGGTGCTTCATAAACTCTGCATACGTGCCTCTCAAGTCACAGCAGGCAAGAGAAGAAAGCAGGGTCAAGACAGCCTCCCAGGCATGTGGCTTGAGCAGCTATCAGGCTGGGGCTGCCACTCCCAGGGTGGATGGGACAGAGCAGGACCCGGGGAGAGGTTCGAGCTGTGTCTTGGACTTGTCCAGGGAGAGGTGCTGGGGAAGAAGTCATGAGTCTGCAGTCCTGGGGAGAAGCCAGGACTGGAGATGGTGTTTGTATCCACTAGCACGGACGAGACAGAAGGGAGGGAGTGGAGACAGGGAAGAAACAAATGGTCCAAGGTGTAAGCCCTGGAGCCCCATGAGGAGGGCCCAGCAAAAACCCGAGCCATCAGAAAGAGAGCATCAGGCAATGTGGTGTTGCAGAAGCCACAAGAAAGGACAAACACAGGCTGGAGAAGAAGGATCTAGTCATGTCTGGGGACTTCAGGGCACGCAGTGGGGAGCCAAGGAGGAGATGTGCTGGGGTGTTAGCCACTGAAGGTGCCCCGTCTGGCTGGGGGTTGCCTATTCTGCCTGGGCCCGCAGGAATAAGACCACCCTAGAATCAGCCAGGGATGACAAATGCACCCTTTCCCCTAATCAGTGAGGGGGTGCTGGAGACAGAGGAAACCTGGCATTTTTTGCCTCCTAATCACAGTAATGGGGACATAGGATTTTTTTAGTCACTGGTAAAGGTGGGCATGGGTGTCCCTGGTGGTTCAGTGGTAAAGAATCTGCTTGCAATTCAAGAGATGCAGGAGACATGGGCTTGATCTCTGCGTCAGGAAGATGCCCTGGAGGAGGAAATGGCAACCCACTCTAATATTGTTGCTTGGAGAATCCCATGGACAGAGGAGCCTGGCGGGCTACAGTCCACAGGGTTGCAAAGAATCAGACATAACTGAAGTGACTGAGCATGCACGCATGCAAAGGTGGGCACAGGGCTACAGCGCTTCACATGGATTATCTTGTTTGATCCTCACAATAACCCTCCGAGATCAGTCCTATTGTTGTGTCGGCTGGCCAGCTTTCATTGTTAAGGAACTGGTCATTCCTATTTTCCACCCGTCAAAGCAGCAGGACACAGGGGCGGACCTCTCCTCTCTGGAGAACTCAGAAGCAAGGGCACACCCAGGACTGGTGGTCTGGCCAGGATTCCTGATTCCTCGTCCCTCCGGCCCTAGCAGCCCTTCCAGGATGCACTAGGTCTCCCCAAGCCCCTTTGGATCAGAGCTGGCCTGGCCCTGCCTCTTCCTGGTCAGCACATTGAAGGTGCTCCTGGGGAAGTTTCTGGGCTAGTATTTGAGTTCTTTCCTCTTGACTCTTTGTATCAGTCACCTTCTTTGGGGGGCATCTCTGGACAGTAGGCAGTCTTACCACAAGGCAGAAACCAGAGCATAAATCCTGTTAGTTCCTGGCTCCTCCTAAGGTTATTTACTGTAAGCCTGTGTGTGCAGAGGCTGATGTAGCCAGAGGGGACTTTGTGGCCAGTGACAAAGTGACTGGACCTCTGTCTGTGGGAGGACATTGGATCAGCAGGAGGCTGGCCAAAGGGGGTGTCCCCCTAGACAGCATTTCCTTCTGTTGAGTACCTGTCAGCAGGGGCAGGTTTGTGGATGTTGCTTCAATTTAAGGGGCTTCTGTAAGAAAACAATATAAAATTTCCCATTCAAAACTGGGTTTGATTGTGAATAATCTTCTAGAGTGTTTAACATTTAACAACAAATTAAAATGCCAATAAATACAAAACACAACTGAGGGACTTCACTGTCAGCATATCTCCCAGCCAAAGGAGGTCCCAGGTGAGCCACAGGACCCTGAGCTTAAGCTTCATCAGTTTCCAGGTAGATCACCTGTGCTTTTAACACACTGACCATCATCTGAGTCACTGGGAGTCTCTGATCATTTGTTGCAAGCACCACCTTCTGGTATTTGGCCCGATCCACCCAAACTGGAGAGGGGACAGTGTTAGGGAAGACCCTGCTCTCCAGTGAGGCTGGTGGATCAGAAAAACATCCAGGGTGAAAGGGAGCTAACGGCGGGATTACTAACAGGACCCCACGTGTCGAGTGGCTGAGACTCAAGTAGTAACATTTCAGGCACTGACTTGAGCTGGACAAGACGTGTGACTTCGGAGATGCGGGACAGACGTCCGAGGCGCCCACGTGTTGCTCCCCCGGTGTCCGCGGAGAGAAGTCCAAGGCGTCCCTTCTCAGAGGATGACAGGAGCCTGACTCTCCCCTTCGTGGTCGGGGGTGGGGGGGGGTGGACCACAGGGTGGGGTTCGGGGGAGACAAACACTCCTGAAGCCCCTTTTTCTGAGGCGCCGGGCGGCAGGCGCGCCACCTGCTGGCCCCGGGAGCGCGGGGCCCGCGCGGTCTGGCGGCGCCACCTGGTGGCCACTCGGGGAAGGACTCAGCTTGGGGTCTGGAGGTGGCAGGTGAGCGGTAAGGGGTGGCTGCTCTCCTTGGCATTCGTGCACCGAAGTTCTGCCCAGAGTTCTCCTGTCTGTGGTAGACACGGCGACGTATGGTGGAAGGAGTCAAAGAACAACGATAATGAAAAAGACACAGTCATTTTCCTCGGGGAGAGGACCTAGTTACAATCCTGTCACAGAGGAAGGGGATACAGTGGGTGCAGTGGGAGCATGGGGGAGACCAGAAGTCAGGGGACACTACCCAGAGGAGGGGACGTGTGGGCTGAGACCGGAAGTTAAGTCTTCATCAGTCCTAGAAGGAGAAGGGCATTCAGGTCAGAGAGCAGCTAGTGCGTGGTTCTCAACTGTTGACCACACGCTGGGATCACTTGGGGAACTTTTAAAAAGCCCGAGTGGCACCTCGACCAATGACTTCTGAATCTCAAGGGAGGGACATGAGGAGACACGTGAGTTCTCTGAGCCCCCAGCTGTCCGTGTGGTGAAATGGAATCAGTTCAGTTCAGTCGCTCAGTCGTGTCTGACTCTTTGCGACCCCATGCACGGCAGCACGCCAGGATTCCCTGTCCATCACTATCTCCCAGCGCTTGCTCAAACTCATGTCCATCGAATCAGTGATGCCATCCAACCATCTCAGCCTCTGTCATCCCCTTCTCCTGCCCTCACTCTTTCCCAGAATCAGGGTCTTTTCCAATGAGTCAGCTCTTCACATCGGGTGGCCAAAGTATTGGAGTTTCAGTTTCAACATCAGTCCTTCCAGTGAACACTCAGGACTGATCTCCTTTAGGATGGACTGGGTGGATCTCCTTGCAGTCCAAGGGACTCTCAAGAGTCTTCTCCAACACCACAGTTCAAAAGCATCAATGCTTCAGCACTCAGCTTTCTTTATAGTCCAACTCTCACATCCATACATGACTGGAATATCATGAAATGGAATATCTCCTGCCATATCAATAAACAAGGATGTCACAGCTATCTGTCATTCTAGCCCTCTAATTTCAGGTTGTGACTCTATTATTTTTCAGTCGACAGAGAATAGGCAAAGTTGAGAACCACCAAGAAAAGTCTTGGAGGAAAGAATTTCTATTTTCTCAGAACCACGTAATACCCACTAGTAAATGAAATAAGCAAATCTTTAATTTGTATAAAACTTACCCTGACAAGCTCTGTTTGCGTTTGAACAGGACTCTCCTTACAAAGGGAGGGACTGAGCAATTCAATGGAAGTGGAAGTGTGGAAGTGTTAGCCGCTCGGTCATGTCTGACTCTTTGCAACTCCATGGACTATAGACCTCTAGGATCCTCTGTCCATGGAGAGACTGAATATCACTAGTAATTACCTCCACATTTCTGAGAATATGCCTGATTATCTTTGGAATCCTCTATGATCCTGGAAAAGAGCAAGCACTCAATGAATGTTTGCTGAATTGGACTTTGAATCCAATCATGTGCTCCCACGTGAGTGGCTAGTCTTGATCACCTTTGGGTTTGAGCAGCTTTGCTGCATAGAAACTGGGCGACTGTGACTTCAGGGATGTGGGGAGACTTCACAAAAACCCTCGTCCCAGTGGCTGCTGCCTGAAATTCCATGTCTTTCAGTGGTTCCGGTTTACACTGTATCAATTCCCTTTCCTGAGGTAGGTCTTAAAGAGTTAAAGGGGCAAAAAGCTGAACAGTGTAACGGAGGACCCTATGGGACCTTCTGGGGACAGACCTCCCCCCATATCCTCTGCTTTAGCTCCTCTGAAGTACCCAGATAACAGTATTTTATGCACATTTCCTGAGTTGTTTGGTGAATGCAAAAAAAAAAAAAAAAAAAAAACAACCCTCCCCCTCTCCAACAAATGGAAGATATTAATTACTTGATAACCCTGAGCACCTAGCCCCAGGCCTCCTGAATCCTGGGGACTGATAATGTTAACCCCTGTGACACCACCCTGCCACCATCACCATGTCACATGTGACACCGTCAGCCAGAGTATTGCTCACTAACTGATCACAGACCCTGCGACCCCTCTCACTCATCTGGTTTCTAAAAGTTCTTTGCTGAAATCCTTTGGGGAGCTCAGGGCTTTCTAGGGCATTAACACCCATCTACTTGCATGGCCTTGCAGTAAAGCTTTCTCTGGGCTTTCCTGGTGGCTCAGAAGGTAAGGACTCCACCTGCAATGCAGGAGACCCAGGTTCGATTCCTGAGTCAGGAAAGATCCCCTGGAGAAGGGAATGGCAAGCTACTCCAGTATTCTTGCCTGGAGACTCCCATGGACAGAGGACGGTGGTGGGCTACAGTCCATGGGGTTGCAGAGAATCGAGGACATGGCTAAGCAACTAACACAAACCTGTCACTCTGTGTCTGACACAGAAACTTGCAAATTGTTAACTTGCATTAACAACAGTAGTAGGGTAGAAAAGGAAAGATCCAGAAAGGAAGGCCTGCACCCCCCACTGGGAGCTGACTTCCTTTCACTTCAGACTGGAGCCCACTGCCAGTTTTCATTGGTTCTTGCAACTTTTGTTCTCCCTGTGCGCTCAGGCGCACAGTCGTGTTCAGCTCTTTGCCACCCCATGGACTGTAGCCCACCGGGCTCCTCCATCCACGGGATTTCCCAAGCAAGAATACAGGAGTGCGTGGCCATTTCCTCTTCCAGGGGATTTTCCTGACTCAGGGATTTTGTTCTATACCCTGGAGCAAAATTCACTGGTTACCCAATTTAGCCAATCACAGGACACGAGTTGATTTTTCCAAGATTCTCTCAAAGAAGCATTCAGGAAACTTTGCTTCTCTCCAATAAGACACTTCCAATAAGTGACTAGGGAAACAGAGTGGCTTATGTTATTCCACGCACGAGCCAATCGGTTTTCTATACAGATTTGGTACTTCCTCTCCTGGGCTGGGGCCCCCAGGAGTGACTCTGAGACAAGGCTTGTGTGCAAGTGGGTTATCGAGGGGTGATCTCAAGAGGAGTGGAGATGTGAGACAGAGAAATGAAGCAGGCTCAATTACGCTGGGGAACTTGGGGAGACGGTGTTGAACATGCTCCAAAGCTACCCCATGGGAGGGGCAAGAAGCTGGGGCCAGATGTCCACCCACTCCCGCCGGTCGTCGGTTCAGGGAGGCAGCCAGGAGTGTTAACCCGTTGGCACTTCTAGCCTGCCCTGCGCATGCCTGTGCTTTGGTGGCCAGAGAAAGTCCTCTGGCAAAGGGAGCTGGAGTACCAAGCCACATGCCACACAGACCTCCCCATTCACATGCCAGTCATTCATGAACAGCTCACATCCGCCAGATAAGCACCAGCCCTTTATGGATGTGTACCCATCCATAAACATCAACATGTTAAGCCAGCTCACTCAGGAGATGCGATCCTGTGCCGCTTGCGGAGAGCCCTGGTCTACACTGAATCCGGCCATCAGGAAATCTGCCAAGCCCCTGTGAACACATGACAATTTCTCTTAGTGCCATTGATGTATGTTACAAGGGTGGGGATTGGGCTGATCCGACTCACACAGTCATTCAAGAAAAGCGGTGGCTCAGACTCACTCTGCTTCACCAAGGGTAAATGGGGAGCGGCTTAGGGCGGTTTTAATTTAGCTGAAAGTACAAATGGCAAAATCAAAGGTAATTTTTTTCCTCCTGTTACAAGAAAACCAGTGACATCTGTGAGGTGGTTCGACCCACATCTGGGGAGCTTTTGAAAAATGGAGATGGCAATTAATTGGACTTTAGAGGATGGTGACAGTTTTTTTTCCTAATGTCCTGATAGGAAGGGCATTGACCACTTTTCTGCAGGGCCTCAAGACTGTAATCAGATGTCATGTCAGAATGTGACTCCAAGGTCTCAGGCGACACCAGGTCTAACTAGAGTGCCCCCAAACACAGGACGAGACAACCAGCTTGGCCGGCGGAGTCACCTGAGAGTCAACAAGATGGGAAAACCCAAGTCAATGGAGTCTTCACTTTTTGACAGGGCTGGAAAGCCTCCTGTTTGCAAAGAAGAGTAAGAGAGTTTTATAGAGGTCAACCAGCCTGTTCTGCACCAGCTTGAAAGCAATGCACACAATCTCCATACCAATGATGATGTAAATGGAGAAGAACAAGAAGAAGTGAGGGTGTTCCAGCATGATGTCCCCGAACCCAATGGTGGTCAGCGTGATGAAGCAGAAGTAGAAGGCGTTTTCGAAGTTCAGCTGCTTCTCCCAGATGGGAAGGACGGCGGCCGCGCAGGAAATGTAGGCGAAGACCACGAGGGCGATGACGGGGAGGGGGACGTCCAGCCTCTCCACCTGCCGCCCCACCTCATCCAGGTTGCTGATGATGGAGCTCGAGAGCCTTCCGGACCCCAGCTCGGGACACGATGTGCTCCTCTCCATGGCCAGAGTGGGCACCTGGAGGGTGCTGTCTTTCTCCCGTGCCAGAAGTCTCTGGAACAGCTCCATGTTGCTGCTTGGGGCCACGGGGGCAGGTTTGGGGGCCAGGAGCTCTGGGTCATGGATGACCACGTGCGGGAGGACTTCATCTGCGGGACGGGAGTCCGGTCGGCTTTTGCAGGAGCGTCCGGAGCACCACTTGGGAAGGGGAGCTGGGAGGAAGGAGAGTCTTCGGAATTGATTATAGGACGTGGATAAGATGGTGGCCAGGATGTCGCCTATGTCCGTGAGGACCAGGAACATCAGCGGGATGCCAAAGAGAGCGTAGAGCATGCACAGGTACTTGCCGAGCCTGGTGACGGGGTAGACATGGCTGTAACCTGAAAAAGAAGACCAAGCCGGATGGTTGGATGGTCGGCGGCTCCTCCCCCTCCCCCGCAAAAAAAAAAAAAAAGCCAAACTTTAAAGAGACCTTCTGCCATTTCCTTTCCTTGGCATGACATTTTGCACCACGTATTTTTAAAATATTCATCTTAAAACATTCATCAGCTTGTCTGACATTAGGTCTGCTTTGGTTGGGGCAGCAGGAGGTGAAACCCAGCTTATCTTTAGGGTAAGGGACGACTCATGTCCTTGGCAGGAGACAAGCCGGCATGTGGGAGTGAGCTGACTGCCTTGCCTTCTGCCCTCTCTGAGCGTCTGAAAGAGGATGGGCCCAGCGCACCTGGAGAGACGGGATGAGCGCAGGTGACAGGGTGTGGTGGCTTTGCAAGCAAACCCATCACTTCCGTCATCCTCCATGAAGGCGGCAGTTCCTAAGAAGCCACGCCCATCCTTTCTGGGATGTCTGGGCCTCTATATAAGGTTTGTGTCTATATAAGAGACAATTACGTGCCAGTGGCGTAAGCAGTGCACACAGTACTTGGGATGGCAGGAAGAGGGACAGTGAATAACATATCCCTGCTGCCTTCAGAGCCAGCTGTGGTTGACTGTTCATGAACAACACTGAAGAGCTGAGGACCCCAGCATCTAGAATCCTGCCAGCCTCATTTCCAGTTCCAGCACTACCATTTACTAGAAAGTGATGTGACTGCTCACATTTTCTAAAGTGGGGAGGACCATCCCTGCTTTGCATACTGACCAGTGGAGGGATTACAAGAGACCAGTGCTTCACACGCAGTGGGTGTGTCATTCCCAGGCGGTCGATGTCCTCGTTCTAATAATAACAGCTAGCCTTTTGAGCAGTTACTGGGGGCCAGGTATTAACCAGCCTTCATTGGTAGCTATGGTGATCACCATCACAGAGGGGGAAACTGAGGCTCAGAGAAGTGAAGCGACTTAGCCAAGAGCATACGTGTGATAAACTGTGAAGCTAGGGGTCAGAGCATTGAAACCTGGCCTACAGTAGGTGCTCAATAAATGCCAATCCAGGATGGATGCCTGGAAATCCCATCCGGCTCCCGAGCCAACACTCTCCACTGGGTCAGGAGCACCAAAGGGGCCAGACACGCCAACCATCAAGGACAGGTGAGCCAAGCAAACAGAGGGTTAGGTTGAAGTCTTCCTTCTCTTCATCAGCTGCCTCCTTCCATCACTCCAGCCTCCTCTCTTGTCGACAGAGGCCCAGGAGCAGAGGGATACCAAATGCCACAGCGCAAGTCGCTGGATCTTCTGGAGTGGGCAAGCTCAGTGCCTTCCATAAAGAGGGAGAAGCTTCTGTATTTAATGCCTGTGTTTATTTTTGATGTCCTAAAGGATGATTAATACAGAAAGCCCCAGCCCAACTATGTAAATTAATTGGAAGGCAATTGACAAGCTGGCTAAGCCCCAACCTCCTCCAGGCCCACTGCTTCCTGTGCAAACTCTGGCCTCAGCATCTGCCCTCCAGGCACACACGGGTGGTCAGGCTGCCCATCTTCACTGGGGTCCTGGGGGAGGCCCTCAGCTGGTCTCCTCAGTATGCATCCCTCCCAGGGCACTCCACGCCACCCTGCTGCTTCCACGAGGTACCATATGATGGCAGGAGCAGTGAACTCTACATTAGTGTTGATATGGGATCCAGTCTCAGTGATCTCCTGGTTTAGTGGAGGAGGCAGATATGAATTAAATAACCACCCCAGTGAGTATGCTTCCCTGATAGCTCAGAAGGTAAAGAATCTGCCTGCAGTGCAGGAGACCTGGGTTCAATCCCTGGGTTAGGAAGATCCCCTGGAGGAGGGCATAGCAATCCACTCCACTATTCTTGCCTGGAGAATCCCTATGGACAGAAGGGCTTGGTGGGCTACAGTCCATGGAGTTGCAAAGACTCAGACGCGCCTGAGCAACTAAGCACAGTGAGTATGCAATTGCACGTGGAGATCAGTAACGAGTCATAAAACCACGGCCACCTGATGCAAAGAGCTGACTCATTGGAAAAGACCCTAATGGGGAAATGATTGAGGGCAAAAGGAGAAGGCGGGCAGAGGATGAGATGGTTAGAGAGCATCATCAACTCAATGGATATGAATTTGAGCCGACTCCAGGAGACAGTGAAGGACAGGGAGGTTTGTCTTGGCGTGCTGCAGACATGGGGTCGCAGAGTCAGACACAACTTAGCGAGTGAAAGTGAGTCACTCAGTCGTGTCCGACTCTTTGTGACCCCATGAACTATACAGTCCATGGAATTCTCTAGGCCAGAATACTGGAGTGGGTAGCCTTTCCCTTCTCCAGGGGATCTTCCCAACCCAGGGATCGAACCCAGGTCTCTTGCATTGCAGGTGGATTCTTTACCAGCTGAGCCACAAGGGAAGCCCAAGAAACCTGGAGTGGGTAGCCTATCCCTTCTCCATGGGATCTTCCCAACCCAGGAATCGAACTGGGGTCTCCTGCATTGCAGGTGGATTCTTTACCAACTGAGCTACCAGGAAGCCCACGCGAGTGAACAACAACACATTAGATGGGAACAAAGGCATCCAAGCTGTATTTGCATTTATTGAGGACCTACTCTGTGCCAGGCTTTTGTGGGCAGTATTGAGGGTACAGTGAGGAGCAGGCAGAGGCCATGCGCTCCAGGAGCTCCTAGTCGGGAGGAAAGCAAAGCCATGAGTTCAGCCCCCTCAGTGTCCAGCAGGACCCAACAGCACCAGGGGCCGGAGTGAGCTCTCCCTGGCTAAACCTCCCATCAGACGCCAGGAGTGCTCAGAGGGGCAGGACTTGCTGAGGGAGCCCAGCGTCTCCAGCCTCTGCTCCCTGCGGGGCTCCAGCAGCTCAGCCCTCCCCTCGGGGAGAGGAGGTGGCGGAAGGGACCTCAAGACAGCGTCTCGTCCGTCCTGCAGTGACAGTGACCGCCCAGGGGCACTGAGGAGGTGGGGGTGCGGTGGCGTCTCAGGGAGAGGGAGGGAGTGGGGGACAGAGGGGCTCTGGATAGGAAGACCAACTGTCCCATGTGCCCAGGACTCAGGGTCTCCTGTTCCGGTAAAACCCTTAAGTGCTAAAGCCAGGGCAGCCTCGGGCACGCCAGGGAGCTGCTCTCTGGAGCCAGGGTGAGGGTGGAGGGGGCAGAGAGATTCTCCAGGGCAGGGAAGAGGAGAAAGGAGGGCGCCCAGAGCCCCTCGTGGGCACGGGAGTTCAGAGAGGCCATGGATGGAGTCCTGGAGGGGTCCAGACCCGGGTGTCAGCAAAGATTCCCATGCCCGAGCTTGTCACGGGCCCCGTAGGGCCAGCAGTCCTTAAAAGATGTCAGCAGCGGGGCCCATAAGCAGGGAGTCATCCCGTTTTCCAGATGTTGCATAAGTCCCCAGCTTTCGTGCACCCGTAGGAAAATCAGGAAAAGATCCCAGTGGAAGCCCCCCAGCCTCCAGGATGGGGTCCTAAGGTGAGATCTATGTAAAGAAAAGAATATCACATTTCTTACCAGATTTATGGAGTAAAATGCCTTTTAGAGTCAGACTTCCCTGCATAGCAGAACCCCTAATGCTGCTAACCACCCCTATTACTGCATGTCAATGGGCAAGGAACAGGAAATTCAGGTGACTCATGTGGGGTCACCCAGCCAACAGCCAACAAGCATGTGTACCCCTCGCCCAAAGACCTCAGCCCCCTCCCCCCAACCCACATGCTGTCCTTGGCAAAGGTGGGTTCAGTGGATCATAAACAAAGTCACTGTGGCTGCCTCTGAGTGGAATATGATTGCAATCCAGAGGACCGGCCACACAGCAGAGAGGCAAGTCTCAGAGCACAGGCCCCTGTGAAGGAAATGGATTGCCTCCCCAATTACTGAATGCTAGAACACATAATGGAAAAATCATATCATTTCTTATAATGTAGGCATATATTTTAATGCCATCAGTTCACCTCACTTAGTCTATGAGGATTTAACAGCCCATGCACTCTCAAATCCCAGGGGGCTGATCCGTTTGGCAATGACTGGGATTGATCAGCCTCGTACCTGCCCAGGGTCCCTTCTTCAGCATAAGGTAAGGTGCATTTCAGGTAACCCAGAGATGCAGGGCAGCAAGCAGCATTATCAGCAGGGCCATTATTGATTACGGGCAGTGCAGAAACTGCCCCAACATCCCCTTCCGGTAGCAATTACTGGATGGCCTGATGTCCTAATGGACTTGGACATGAGTGGGAGCATTGTTTTCTTGGGATTTAAACCAAGCTAATGTATTTCCATTAGATCAGTGGTTCATCGCCTGGACTACCATTAGAATCACCTGGAGGGCTCTGAAAAACACTGATGCCTGGGCCTGTCCCGAGTAAGTCTGACTTGGTTGGTGTGGGGTCCAGGCATGGTGGTGGTGGGGCGGGGCGCCTGTAAATGATAACCCGGTGATTCTGATGTGCAGCCTGGCCTGAGAACACTTGTCCCAGGACAGTGTTTCTCAAATGTCTTATGCATCAAAATCACATGTAGAGCTGGTTACAACACAGTTCACTGGCCCCACATCCATAGCTTCTGACTCAGTAGGTCTAGGATGGAGCCTGAGAATTAATTTGTATTTCTAACAGGTTCTCTGGTGATAGTCATGCCACTGGTCCAGGGACCCCCACCATGATCTGATAATGATTACATCACATCAGTGGTTCTCAACAGGGGGCAATTTTGCTCCCTGAGAGATATCTGGCAATGTCTGGAGACATTCTGGGCTCTCACAACTGGTGGAGACAGCAGGGGAAAAGTTGGGTTTCCATAGTGGGGAGAGGCCAGAGATACTTCTAAACATCCCACCATGAGTGCACAGAACAGCCCCCACCATAAAGAATCCTTTAGTTTAAGACATCGGCCATGCCAAAGTCCAAGGTCACTCCCAAAAGGGGCAGTCACAGTGCCTACCTTGTAGAGCTGTTGTGAGAATTAAATAAAATCGTGCGTATAAAACATGCTGACACCACGCCTGACGCTGGTATGTGCTCAGTAGCACAGCTATTAAGTTGCTGTTACTCCTTTAGCGACTAAACAACTACTACCCCTCTTTCTGCCCCTTACCTGTCCCTGCCTGTATCAGCATTCAGGTGAATGAGAGCTGTTCTGAAGGAAGCCACACGGGGGCGCCCTTGGTCACAAGCACATGCCCATTTATACAAGCTCGTTACAGTAGACTGGCTGTCCATCCCGCAGCCATTCCCCCGTCTTTCCCTGGAAGGCCGCTGCTCCCTCATCTGATTCAGCGATAGATCCAGTTCGTCTAAATCATCCTGGTAATCCAACCCCCTTTGCCAGGGACTGGCTTGGGGTGGGAGGCTTCTCGGAAGAAGTTTCCTTGCTCCACCGCCTCCACTACGGTGACCCCTGCCCCAAGCAGGGGAGGCTCCTGACAACTCTGGCTTGGCCGCTCTCACCCGGCCCTTCCTGCTGCTGCCCTGCAGAGGGAAGCTTCCTGTCGTTCAGCCGCTCAGTCGTGTCTGACTCTGTGACCCCGTGGACTGCAGCACACCAGGCTTCCCTGTCCCCCACCATCTCCTAGAGTTTGCTCAAACTCACATCTATCGAGTCAGTGAAGCCATCCAACCATCTCATCCACTGTCATCCCCTTCTCCTGCTCTCAATCTTTCCCAGGATCAGGGTCTTTTCCCATGAATTGGTTCTTTGCATCAGGTGGCCAATGTATGGGCCCAGATGCTAGGAGGCCCTCCGACACTGGCCTAGGGATACAGTGCTTGAATGCAAGACCAGCCCCATCCCTCACACCCCGCCAGCCTCGGTGGCCTCTCCCTCAGAGTTCTGCCTTGCTGTCTGGCTGGAAAGCTCTCTCAGCCTTCTTCGCCTGGTTAATCTCCACAGATCCTTCAGCTCCAATGCTGCTTTCACTGACAAGGACAAGGACTCTCCCCACCCATCAGGAACACCCCGACATCCTGTTCCACCCACTTCCACCGTCCAAGCTTCTCTTCTGAGCTCGTCTGCATGCTCAGCTGTTCACTGTTCCTCCCTCTGTTAGACTCTGAGCCACACTGGGTGGGAGGCGCCCACCTACTTCAGTCCCGTGCTGGGCACAGAGAAAGTCAGGCCTGGACAGAAGCAGTGGGGTCTCAGGTTAAGACCCAGACAGCCTGAAGCCAGACGCACATGAGCTGTCACCTTGCAAACAGGGCGGACCTGCCCCCCCTCCCTGTCCTCATCCAGAGAGCGGGTCGAACACCAGCAGCGACCTCAGGGCCGCTGCGAGGCTTCAGCAGGCTAATCGTGGCGAAGAACTTAGCCTTGAGCCTGGTCAGTTGTAAATACACATGTGTTAGCCAGTGCAGCGGCTGCTGGTGCAGTCATAGGCGTTCAGTATGTGTCCATGAAGGAAAGAAGGAAAGAGGGGGAGAAGGGAGGCTGCAAAGGCTATCTCCATGGCCGAGTCCCAGTGTCTTCTGTCACCCAGGAAAGTGAAAAGTGAAAGTGCTACTTGCTCAGTCGTGTCTGACTCGTTGCAACCCCATGGACTGTAGCCTGCCAGGCCCCTCTGTCTGTGGAGTTCTCCAGGCAAGAATCCTGGAGTGGATTGCCATTCCCCGGGCCCACCCTTTGTGCAGCCATCGAGAGGCGAGTCTGTGGCTTTGAGGGTCAACAAGTCCATCTTTAAACATGCAAGTGGTCACTGTGGGGTGGGGGCAGGTCTGTCCCACATCCTCTCCTCTGCCGGGGCTCTGGGAGGGACATCCCCGGGACAAGGACTCACACAGAAGTCTCTCCCTTGCTCCGAGGCTGAAGACACATATACAGCAAGTGCTGGGAACAGGGTGAGGCCAGCTCCTTCCTCTCCGCAAGCCCCTTCCTTCCGGGCACCGTCATCTACTCCAACTGGACGCAGGAATCCAAGGGGGTCCCTGCTTCCCAGGCACAGCCAGGCCCTCCCAGGGGCTCCCTGAGCAGTGGCTCCCACAGACCTGCAAACCGGCAGCCTCCTTTGGGGAAGGAGCACTGGACTTGGAGTCTCAGCGGTTGTTACGGGCACCAGCTCCACTCTCTGCGTGACCTTGGCTCCTGACATCCACTCTCTGGGCTCAGGCTCCCTGACCTGATTCCCTGTGGGCCTTAAAGGAGGTGGCTTAGCACAGCCCCTGCAGGCAGCTGTTAGCTCTCGTTAGCCCTGCAGCTCCCCCTCCTCCTCTGTCTCACGGCTAGTGCTCCGGTCCTGCTCTCGCACACTGTCCTCCCTCTCACAACGAGCCCTCCTCGAGCGCCTTCCTCCATTCCTTCGGAGTCAGCCACCATCAGTGTGCTGGTGACTGAAACCCCAAGGCTGGAGCGGCTGTGCTCTCGCGTTACCCTGAGCACATCACACTGACCACGTTTGGTTGCCCCTGAGTCCAGGCACCGGGGCAGGCAGATACATGGCAGGTTATGTTTTGTACGAGAGCACTCACCCGGAGACAAAGAAGAAGCTGAAATGCAGCCTGCACCTTGCCTACTGGGACCTCCGCATGGGGCTGCCCCCACCCGAAGGAAAGGTTGTGGTGCTTGTTAAGTCGCTCAGTCATGTCAGACTCTTGTGACCCCCTGGACTGTAGCCCACCAGGCTCCTCCCTCCATGGGATTCTCCAGGCAAGAATACTGGAGTGGGTTGACATTCCCTTCTCCAGGGGATCTTCCTGATCCAGGGATTGAACCTGGGTCTCTAGCATTACAGGCAGATTCTTTACCATCTGAACCACCAGGGAAGCCCGAACCGGAAGGGTATGCTTTCCTGATTTGCACAAACGGGCCAGTGGCAGCCTCACTCACTGCCACCTTTCTGAGCACAGGGTAGGCGCTGCACGCCCATTTCTTGCACTAAATGAACATTTCAGCATCCCTGCCAGGGCTCCCCCACCCCCACTCCGCTTTCTCTCGCAGGCCCGCCCTTGCCCTTGGACTTACCCACTGTGCTGATGACCGTGCAGCAGAAAAAGAGTGAGCTGAGGAAGGACCAGTCTGCAGACGTGGAAAACCACTGGGGCTTCACCTTCTGCAGCAGCTTCTCGAGGTCCCGCTTCCGGCCTTCCTCAACTCCAGAGAGACAGGACCGGAGTGAGTGAGAGGGTCCCACGCTCTAAAACAGGTCCCACCCAGGTGAAAGGGTGTCTTCCCCCGGGACCACGCCCCCTGCCTTGTGGCCCTCATCAACGCGAGATGGGGGCTCCCGGAGCCCTTTGCTCAGCGTCTCTGCAGTTTGGGTCCTGCTCCAGCAGCTGCAGGGATCAGGAGCCCACGTAAACCTGTGTGACGGGCACCCGAGAGAGAGGCCCACCAGCCTGAGGTCATCATGGAAGTGCCCTGGGGGCTTTCTGAACGTTCTGAGCCTTGCAAAGGGGCTTATTAACTTCTGCTCTGTCTCTTTCACTGGGGTCTTGAGAACTGAAAGGAAAAGGCTTTCATGAAATGCGAGGAGTTGCATGATTGCAAACCATCCCCACTCCCGGAGACCATTAAGCCTGACTGAGCATGGGGATCAGGCTGGCATCAGCTGCCTGAGAATATCTGGGAAGCCTGGGTGGAGGCCAGCTTGGGGACCCTGGTTTCTCAAGGAGGTTCCCAAATGGTTCCCTTGGCCCAGCACTCAGGGGGTTTGGGGATCCCAGAAACTGCCTGCCAGCTGGCACTGTTATAAGAGGAGATCACACAGCCAGGCACACAGCAGAAAACTCTTATTTTTGTGAAATAGTTCGTAATTTTATGAAAGAAAATCCATCCTTATTTGAATGGTCACTGAACTGGGAGTCCAGGCACCTACAGTCTAGACTCAGCTCTGCCCTTGACTAGTTCCCGTCGCTGTGGACATGAGTCTTCTTTCTGAGCCTCAGTTTCCCCATCGGGGAGGAAGCATGACAAGGTGAAAAGTTCTGGCTTAGGAATCTAAATGCCTCGGATTGAATCCCTGGCTCCTTTTTCTCATGGGTAACCTTGGGCAAGTTGTTTCACTCCCAGTGCCTCAGGTTCCTGATCTGTAAAAGGAGGACAGTTCATACCTCATAGGGTTGGTGGGAGGATTAAGTGAATGCATGAAAAACGCTTGGCACAGGGGCTGCATGAATCCAACGCTTACTGGGCATTTTCTCCAGTGAAAATCAGGGGGTGGGCCAGCTCTGTTCCCCATGGCATTCTGTGCTCAGAATCACCCAGGAAACTTTTCAAAAATAAGATTCCCAGCCCAGCCCTGGAGATCCTGCTTCAGTGGGTTGGGGAAGAGCCTGGGAATGTATATTTGAGACAAGCTCCTTTGATGATTCTGATGTGTGGCCAGGTTTGGAGAGCCCTAAACTTGTTGATAGTTTGGATCCAGTGATGGTGCAGTGTCTGATGGCATCTCATGGGTCATCTGAGTGGCCCAGATGCAGAGAGAAGGACCCTCCACCGAGGAAAGACTCTGCCACCTGTGAGCAGCCTCTAGTCCGCCCCCACTGAGGGGACCTCCCGCAGGTCAGAGGAGTCATTAACAGCCTGGCTGAGGACCTGTCGTACCGTGGACCCTGTTATTCCTCTGAACTTTAGAGTTTGTGTTTCCTTTGTCTTTTCTTCACTCTCTATTATTTTATCTTGTTCTATTGAATCCATCTTTGCAAGTTTTAGGAGACAGAACAGAATAGAAATAGTGGACAAATACCAGTGAAAAGCGATAAGGATAGACGTACAGCCCCCTGTGCCTTCCAAGAGGCTTCACGTCTATTATCTCATCTGCTTCCCACAGGGTCCCTGGGATTTGGCAGACCTGAGACTGTGGGCCTTCTTCTCCCTGGCAGATTGAGACCTAGAGAGGGTCATTACTCTGCTACAGATCACTCAGCAAGCTGGGAGAGCACCTGGCCTGGAACCAGGACCAAGTTCTTCTCAGGACCCTTCTTATCTCCCCTGAGTTGAACCACACACACACACACAAAAGGCCTTTGGAAACAAAAAGTAGAAGACCAGAGGGGCAGACTGGGGCCTATCCAATTTGGATGGTTGCTTGAATTCTAGTCCCTGTAAACTGAATCAGGGTGGGGCAGGCAGTTCTGAGGACCAGCCTAGGAATCCCCGGCTCCAGACCTGACCAGCCTAGGAATCCCCGGCTCCAGACCTGACCAGCCCAGGAATCCCAGGCTCCAGAGCTGACCAGCCCAGGAATCCCAGGCTCCAGAGCTGACCAGCCCAGGAATCCCTGGCTCCAGACCTGACCAGCCCAGGAATCCCAGGCTCCAGAGCTGACCAGCCTAGGAATCCCCGGCTCCAGACCTGACCAGCCCAGGAATCCCAGGCTCCAGACCTGGCCAGCCAGCCATGCCACCCCACCTCATCAAATCTCCAGCAATCAGTCCTCCATGGAGCATGCCAATCTGGGTGGGGCTGGAGCTGAGGCAAAGGGGTGGGAACACCTACTGGGTGCTCAGTGCTTTTCCTACATTCCTTATAACAACCCTGAGAGGCCATCCACTCTTCTCCCCCATTTTACAGAAGGGAAAACCGAGACTCAGAGAGAAGTCACTTGCCTAAGTTTGCTCAGGGATGGGGAGGAGGCAGGCAGAGGGCTCCCAGATCAAGCCTCCTCCAAACCCGCTCTTCTCTGGGGGCTGCTTCCAGCAACAGAGAAAAGGCCTGCCCACCAGGTGAGCCCCCTACCTGTGCTGTTACATTTCAGGATGCCACAGAGCTTCTCCAAGAACTCCTCAAACTCCGGGTCTTCTGCCCGCAGGTCCTGGCTGCCCTCGATGGCCGAGAAGACCGCAGCGCCCACCAGTGCATAGGTCACCAGGGAGCAGAGAAAACAGAGGCGAGGGGAGAGCTTCTCCAGGGCCTCCCAGTAGCACCTCTTCGCTTGGGGAAGCCCCGCAGCCTCCATCCTCCCCGCAGTGGACAGGACAGGAAATGCTGGAGAGGCCGGAGTCCAGAGGCCGGGAGGAGGTGTGGGGGGCGGGGTGGGTGGAGGAAAGCGCCCTGAGAATGGCCCGGCTCCAGCGTTAAGTGGTTGGTGCCAGGGTTTCCCCCCGAGGACTCAGGAAGCAGCCGGCACTCCTAGCGTTCAGTTCCTAAGAGTTTCTCGGATAGCGCACCCCCCTCCTCGGCCCACCCCTCCCCAGTGCCCCAGATTGAGCCACCACGCCAGTGCACACCCAGCAGCCTGGCCAGTCCTGGAGCTGCCCTTCAGGGGCTTTGCAAAGACTGTCTGGTGCTTTGGCCTTTCCCATTCCGAAGCTGCCCTTTTGACTTCCAGGTACCGAATGTGGCTTTTGCTTTTTAGCCAAGTGGTGGTCCTTCCTGGGTATGTGTGGTACCCTGACTCTTGGACAGGTCAAAATAATCGTAATTAGTGCGGCCAGAGCTCCACGGTTTACAAAGGGCCTTCATCCTGTGTGGGTCTAATTGTTGGTCCCAATTCTTCATTCCTCAGTAGCATACCCCCAGCCTCGCCGTGGCCTCAGGTGGGTGGAGCAGACTTCCCAGCCCTTAGGGTTGGACTAAGCCACGTGACTTGCTCCAGCCAATCACATGTTAGCAGGTGTGATGTAAGCAAGCACCTGAAATGTGAATGTGAAGTACAACTTGCTACTCCGTGCCCTGTCTCTGCTAGGAGGGTAAAAACGTGCCCCAGATGGCAGACGTGGAGACGCGTGTGCCTTCAGATCCCTCTGCACGAAAGGATTCTCTGTGCAGCTCAAAGCAGCATGGTTCCTGACAGCCTCCAGCTGTTCATTCCTTCCAGTTTTGTCTCAGGTTTCAGGCCGTGTTCTCTGGGAAACCCCTGTCCAATGACTGAGCAATGTCGGGGGAACATGAGCTTAACCATTTCTGTCACCTGCCAAACTCCTCCAACCTGAAATCTTTTGCTCTCCGTTGGTCTACCAGAGATTTTATCAGGTTTGCATCGTGATCTCAAGGCTCCCCTTGTCCCATCCTGCTTCCTCCCTTCTCCCTTACTTCCTAATAAATAGAACTTTTGCATATTGTGTTGTTGTCCAGTCGCTAAGTCATGTCTGACTCTTTGAAGCCCCATGGAGGCTTCCCTGTCTTCCACTATCTCCTGGAGTTTGCTCAAACTCATGTCCATTGTCAGTGATGTCATCATCTCATCCTCTGTCATCCCCTTCTCTTCCTGCCCTCAATCTTTCCCAGCCTCAGGGTCTTTTCTAACGAGTCAGCTCGTCCCATCTGGTGGCCAAAGTATTGGAGCTTCAGCATCAGTCCTTCTAATGCAGGGTCGATCCTCCTCCCTTCTCCTTTACTTGCTAATAAATAGAGCTTTTGCATGCCTTACTCTATCTGTGTCTGCTTCACAAGGGATACAGTCTGCAGTAGCGGGCACTGGGGGTAATCTGAGAGAGCAGGATGGCTCAATACCCATTGGTAAGGAGATGGTGTGCAGAAAGTTCTTGGCTCAAGATCGCCATGCAATTGTTCAGCTTTTGTCAGTGGTGAGCTGGGATGGTGTACAAGTGCAACAACCCAGGCATTTTAAAACATAGGGGAAGGATGATAAATATAAGGATAAGTATAAGTTGGGTTTCCCTAGTGGCTCAGACAGTAAAAAATCTGCCTACAATGCAGGAGACCCAAGTTCGATCTCTGGATCAGAAAGATACCCTGGAGAAGGGAATGGCAGCCCACTCCAGTATTCTTGCCTGGAGAATTCCATGGATAAAGGAGCCAGGTGGGCTACAGTCCATGGGGTCACAAAGAATTGGACATGACTAAGCAACTAAGGCTACTACTAAGTTTAGATAGTTACTAGGAAGTTCCATTGATCCCCCGAAGGCAAACCTAGGAAGGGAGGTTAGTAGGACAAAGCACAGCTTCCGCTGTGGCTGGACTCAGGACAGCAACTGATATTCGTAGCCTCCTTATTTCACTACTCATTCTAAATTCTCCTTGCCCTCTGCCACCTCTTTTGCTGCTTTCAGTGGATTTCCCATTGGCATGACCCAAATCCTCGTTCCTGAAAGGTTTGAGCCTTTCCAGGTCAGACTTGCTTGTGTTTGTCCATTCACAGACACGGATACGAAGTGAGTCCCCCCACCCGCCGCCGTTACTACCCGTATTCTCCCTGCCCCTGCAGTGTGAACACCTTCACATCAGGTATAATGATTTCTCCTACCTTCTTCTTTTTCAAGATTGCTTTAGCTATTTTAAGGCCTTTCTACTTCAAAGGCGTACTGTATAGCACAAGGAGCAATACTCAATATCTTGTAATAACCTACAAGAGAAAAGAATCTGGATATATATGTATATATAACTGAATCATTTTGCTGTACATGTGAACATAACGCAAAATTGTAAATCAACTTATACTTCAATTTTTTTAATTAGAATGTCCTTTTTATTTACGTATTTATTTTTGGCTGTGCTGGGTCTTCACTGCTGCATGGACTTTTCTCTAGTTGTGGGGAGCAGAGGCCACCCTTCATTGCAGTGGCTTCTCTTGTTGTGGGCTCTAGAGCACAGACTCAGTAGTTGTGGCGTTTAGGTTTAGTTGCCCTTTGGCATGTGGGATCTCTCCAGACCAGAGATCAAATCCGAGTCTCCTCCACTGGCAGGCAGATTCTTTACCACTGAGGCACCACGGAGGCCCTATACTTCAATTTAAAAAGAAGGCAAAAAAGGCCCTTCTATGTAAGTTTTTGAATTATCTTACCTATGTCTATAGAAAACCTCACTGGGATTTTGATGGCAGTTGCATAAACACATAGAACAATGTGGGGAGGCTTGACACCAAACTCTGTCAAACCCCCCAGTCCTTGAACACCGTATGTCACTCCTGGCCATTGTTTTTGAATACTGCCTTAGGGTGCTCCCATCATTCTTTACTCAAGTCAGGAATCAACATCTTAAGATGAGAATGCATAAGTCGTTTGTTATTTATTATGTGGTGCATTCTGAGTGCTATTTAATGTGTTTGGGGGCAATGTTAATGGTTGAAAATGTTAGATGGTAGAGGTCAAAAAGTGTATTTGTACTCCTCTTTGTAAGTCCTTCCAGAAGACATAGTCCAAAGGTCTAGAACAGTGTAGAGGATAACAGAGCCTGTGTGCTCATCACCCTTCGTGATGAGTATCACAATGCTGTGTGCCTTCTAGAGGTAGACAGACTGCTGGCTAGAGAAGGACCCTGGGATCCGCCCCAAACTGACAGCAAGTGAGCTCCGGCTCACTGGCCAGACCAAGCCCCGGGCCAAGGTGCAGCCGCACCACGCTGGCCATTGTGCGTCCTCCTACCACAGGCTGCCCTGGAGAGAAACGTGGCCTCAGGGTTCTCTCCCTGTGTGTGTGTCTCTGTGTGCATATGTCTATTTCTCACTCTTTTTTTTTTTATTGTTTCTGTTTTATCTTTTGGTTTCTTGGTGGAGAGGCATGCGGGACCTTAGCCCCCCGACCAGGGATTGAACCTGCACGCCCTGCATTGGGAGGTAAAATCTTAACCACTGAATCACCACGGAAGTCCCGATTTCTCACTCTTAAGAAAGGATGAGCAATCACGGAGTGTGCTTCTCAATCACAAAGAACCCACCAGTTCTTATAGAAATAATGAGAAGCCGATTACACTTCTACATTAAACATGGCATTGGTCCCTAAAATCAAATTGCTATGTTACAATCAACTTGTAAGGCTTTGGCATGGAAATAGGGACATGTGACCTGCACTCCACATTGCAGGGCCTATGGGAAAAGGATGATTAAGAAGTCATAGGCCCAGAGAGGAAATTAAACCTTAAGGACATCATTGACCAAACACCTGCCTGGAGTCCACTGTTCCCTTCTTGGCCATCACCCTATGTCCTAGATGGGAATAAAGGCGAAGTTGCTTTAATGAGAGGACCAAAAAATATATATAGTGGCTTAAAAGAAATGGATGTATACTGACCTCTTACATAACAGTCTGGAAGCAGGAGCTCCTTATTGTTGGAGCAGCTCCACTTCATCCAGTTGATCTCAGGTGGCCTTGGCCTGCAGCAGCTTGAAGCAGGATTTCAGTTCCCAGACAGAGACTGAAGTTAGGCTGAGCAGTGAGAGCTCTGAATCCCAGCCACAGACCAGTGACCAGTGACAAGGCCCTGGCCCGACAACTTTGTAGAAATAAATTTCCACATAGACAAAGTCATGAGACAAGTTAAATGTTTATTAGGAGGGAAAGGAATACATGTGGATGGATACATGGATGGACTCAGAGAGAGAGTTGTGTCCACTGGTAGTTTGAATCACTTACATGTGGGCATTTCTTCCAGGTTTCCTTTGGCCAATTATCTTGCTTTGCCTGGTTCTGAGCTTGTTCTTAATTTATCTCAGGGTCCCCCCATGTGTACATGTGTATGTCTTGGCCAAGATGGATTCTAGTGAAGAGGTCCATGGGCAGGTTGACATCACTTACTGTGAGGTGACACCCCCTCCCTTTTGATCCCCAAGGAGCCTTTCTGCACAGATGTAGTTGGGAAGGTTTCCATGACCTTGAGAATGAGAGAAATGTGGTCTCTTATCTGGGCAGGGCTCCTCTGAAGAGGAGGGCTCCTCCTCTTCATCTTGGAATAACTGTCCACAGGGGACAAACTCCAGCTGCTCAGGCTGGGGCACATCTATCTCCTGCCTCACAGTCATTAAGCACCAGAGTCTTTCCATCTTGTTGCCCCATCATATCCCAGGGCAGTAGTTTTCAAAATGTGGCCCTTAGACAAGCGGCATGACCATTGTTTGGGGACTTATAGGAAATAGAAGTTCTTGAGCCCCATCCCAGACCTACTGAATTCAGAACTCTGGGGTGGGACCCAGCGTTGTGATCAAGCCCCTCAAGTGATGCTAAAGCACATTAAAGTTTGAGAAGCACTGCCCTAAGTCATCAACCCGAGCTGCATGCTTAAAACTAGACTCTTGGGCTCGCCTGGTGGCTCAGTGGTAAAGAATCTGCTTGCCAGTGCAGGAGACATAGGTTCAATCCCTGATCCGGGAAGATCCCACGTGCTGCCCATGTATCACAGCTATTGAACCTGTGCTCCAAAGCCCAGGAGCCCCAACTACTGAGCCTACGTGACCACCCTACTGAAGCCCATGCTCCCTAGATAGAGCCTGTGCTCTGAAACGAGAGAAGCCACCACAATGAGAAGCCTGTATGTCATAACTAGAGAGTAGCATCCACTCTCCACAACTAGAGAAGAGCCCACTCAGCAACAAAGACCCAGCACAGCCAAAAATAAATTTAAAAATACCTTTGATTCTTCGCTGATCACTTTATTTAAAAAAAAAAAACCAAAACACTAGACTCTTAGGCTCATCCCCATCCTATCTCAAGGGGAGGGAAAGGGGAAGTCAGGATGAGAACTATTTTTTTAACGTCAGTGAGATGGAAATTGCACACATCGCTTCTACTGACATTCAGTTGATGAGGACTTCCTCACACTGAGCCACCAGGTCATCCAGAAGATGTAAGCAAAGCATCTAGCAGGTGGCAACTGCCCAGGAGGAAGGGGGCGGGGATTGATTAGGAACACAGAATTGACCACAACCACACTCAGGGGGCAAAATATCCTGAGACTGTGGCTAAGTCACCCCTCCTGTGGATGGAAACACACAATCTGAGTCTTTGACAGGCGCTTTCATAAAACCTCCATATGGAGATGACTTCTTATTACCACCTGCAATTAATTATCCTGGTTGGTGAGGGAAGAATGAGAAAAGTCAAAAGATAAACAGTTTTGAAAGTGCTTTGGGAACTCTAAGTTTGCTAAGTTGCTTCAGTCATACCTTTGTGATCCCATGGGCTATAGTCCTCCAGGTTCCTCTCTCCATGGGATTTTCTAGGCAAGAATACTGGAGTGGGTTACCATTTCCTCCTCCAGGGGATCTTCCCAACCCAGGGATCAAACCCGAGTCTAAAGCACTGTGTAAATTCAAGGGATGATGTTCTTATTTGGGGATTTTGCTTTTTTGTTGGGGGTTTCTGTGATTTTTATTATTTTAGGATGTTCTCTAGTGGCTCAGTCAGTAAAGAATCCACCTGCAATGCAGGAAACCTGGGTTCCATCCCTGGGTTGGGAAGAGCTCCTGGAGGAGGGCATGGCAACCCACTCCAGCATTCTCGCCTGGAGAATCCCCATGAACAGAGGAGCCTGGTGGGCTACAGTCCATGGGGTCTCAAAGAGTCAGTCATGACTGAGCGACTTAGCACACAGCACAGAACGTTGAGGTATGGAGGTTCCCACCCTTTTCATTCTGCCTGTTCAGCAACCCCCCCAAAAAAACAAAATAGACATATTGACAGGAAATTGTGAACTTAATCAAGTGGGGAAAAAAAACAAAAGTGGACCCACATGTGATCCAGATGTTAGAATAAGGAGATAAGTACTTTAACATGACTATAACTAACATGATAAAGAAAATAAGAGCAAAGGTTGACAAATGGATGAATGAGTAATGTTAACAGAGAATCTCTAAAAGACCATCAAGAAGATATTCTAGAATTTAAAATTTAACAATATGAAATTTAAAGCTAACTGAAAATGAGAAGACAAGACACAGAGTGAGAGGAGATATTTGCAAAAGAAATGCCTGATAAACGATTTATCTAAAATATATAAAGAGCTCTCAAAACTCAAGAAGAAGAACAACCTCACTTTGCAATGTATTATATGAGCATCAAATCAACATGCTGTATACCTTAAACTTACCCAGTGTTATATGTCAACTACATCTAATAAAGCTGGAAAATAAAATATTTTTAATTTTTAACAAGGAAAAGCTTCCCTGGTGGTCCAGTGGTTATGAATCTGCCTGCCATTGCAGGGGGACACAGATTAGATTTCTGGTCCAGGAAGATCCCACAGGCTGCTAGGCAACCAAGCCTCTTTGCCACAACTACTGAGCCAGGATTCTATTGCCCGGGTGCCACAACTACTGAAGCCCATGCACCCTACAGCCCATGCTCAGCAGCGAAAAAGCCACTGCAATGAGAAACCCAAGCACTTCAACAAGGGCCCAGCACAGCCATAAGTAAATAAATAACTTAAAAAAAATTTTTTAATGGGCAAAAGATCTGAACAGACACTTCAAATGACATATATAAATGATATATCTACACAGGTACAAATAAGCATATGAAAAGGTGCTCAGCATCATATATCATGGGGCTTCCCAGGTGGTTCAGTGGTAAACAATCCTCCTCCCAAAGCAGAAGACACAAGACATGCAAGTTCGATCCCTGGGTCCGGAAGATCCCCTGGAGTAGGAAATGGCAACCCACTCTAGTACTCTTGCCTGGGAAATTCCATGGACAAAGGAGCCTGGTGGGCTACAGTCTGAGGGGTCACAAAGAGTCAGACACGACTGAGCATGAATGCAAGTATGCAATCATACATCATTAGGGAAGTGCAAATTAAAAATAACAATGGCATACAACTACACATCTCTTAGAATGGCCAAAATCTGGAACAACTGCCAACACCAAATGCTGATGAGCAACAAGAATTCTCATCTGTTGCTGGTGGAAATGCAAAATGTTATAGTTGATGTAGGAGATAGATGGAGTGGGTAGCCATTCCTTTCTCCAGTGGATCTTCCCAACCCAGGGATCCCACATTGCAGGCATATTGTTTACCATCTGAGCCACAAGGGAAGCCCAGAATACTGGAGTGGATAGCCCATCCCTTCTCCAGGGGATCTTCCTGACCCAGGAATCGAACTGGGGCTCCTGCATTGCGGGTAGATTCTTTACCAGCTGAGCTACTAGGGAAGCCTGCTGACGGGTCAAGTGAGATGCAAATACATGTTAGTATATAGAGCATAAAGAAAATCCTGGAGAGTTATACACCGCACCATTGCCAGAGATTATCTCTGAGGGCTGGAATGCAGAGACTCTTCCTTTTTTAAAAAACTTTCCCAGTATTACATATTTCTGTGAGGTATTCATTATTTAAAAGGAAAAACTAATAAAGCAATCTGCAAAGCATGTCTATCTTGTGGGTGAGGATGCATCCACATTTTAGATGTCTGATAAATGTTAATTTTCCTTCCCTTCCCTCCTGTGGTTTTGCATTCTGAAAGGAGTCTTCCAAAGAGGCAAAGCCCTCAGAATGGTTTTTAATGTGTTTGTTTTAGGTATTTTTTGGGCCACACCATGTGGCATGTGGAATCTTAGTTCCCCAGCCAGGGATTGAGGGCTTCCCTTGTGGCTCAGATCCTGCCTTCAAAGCAGGAGACCTGGGTTTGATCCCTGGGTTGGGAAGATCCCCTGGAAAATGGAATAGCTACCCACTCCAGTATTATGGCCTGGAGAATTCCATGAACTATATAGTCCATGGGGTCACAAAGAGTCGGACACGACTGAGAGACTTTCACTTCACACCAAGGATCGAACCTGCACTCCCTGCATTGGAAGGGCGATGTCTTAACCACTGAACTGCCAGGGGAATGAATTTCTGCTATCTTGGCAGACAGGTAGCAAAGACCTTTCTGAACAGAGGATAGACCCTTTCTGCAGCCTTGAAGTCACATCACAGAGGGGCCTGTGGCATCTCCCACGAACAAGATGCTCCTACACGCTCATTTCCCTGACCCTGCAGAAGAAGTAGAAAAGGAAACTCAGGGTCGCCTTGACATCTCAGCACACTGTAGAGTCATTCTATTCTGAAATCTGAATTTTTAATAGTTTAGAAATGCCCCGTGTTTCAGAAGGTGAACAGAGGTCCAAACACTGAAAAGCATGAATACCCTGCTGGCGATTTCTGCAGCCTGCTGTTCATTTCTGAGAATGTTCCTGGAGGTGAATAATTGATGTGACTTATTGATGCACATTCCTTAAGAGGCCCATCTTAAAGGAGGCTGGAGGTTTCCACCCAGAGCAAGCCCAGCTTCCCCAGAGGCATTTCCAGCAATCAGGATGCTCCACAGCTGTGGTTGGCTATAAACATCCCACAGTACAAACACATTTGCATCAAGACCATGAATGTCCTTGATACAATGTAAATATGATGTAGAAAAAGTAAGTTAAGTATTGAAAATCACCCCAGTACAAAAAGAAACAAATCTTATCAGAGACGTTGAGGAGGGTAATTTCTCCCATTCCTTACTCTTTGCCTCTAATACCACAATTCAGCCACACCCTCTGCCCTGTGACTTTACAATGCCTCCCACAGTTACATCCCTTCTCCATTAAAGTTGAGCTTGGCTATGCAACTTTAGACAATGAAAAGGCAGCAGCTATGATGCCATAAAAGGCTTTTTAATGTGTTTGCATGGATGGGTTAGGCTTCTGCTATGCATGGTAAGAAGAGCATCTCTGAGAGCTATTTGTTCCAGACACACAGAGCCAACCAGAACCCCCTCACTCCCACCCAAGCCAAGCCATGCCAGCCAGCTGGCAAACCTGCAACAGATGCAGGAGAATAGATGAGCAGGTGGCAAGAATTGTTAGATGCTAGAACATGTCTTCTACCTGAAGACCCGGTTCATCAAGAAGTTAAACACAGAATTATTATATGACCTAGAAAGTCCACTCCTAGATACATACCCCAAATAATTGAGAATAGGGACTCAAACACATACATGCACACGAATGCTCATAGGGGCACTATTCACAATAGCCACAAGGTGGGAACAACTAAATGGCCATCGGTGGATGAGTGGTACCATATGTAATAGAACATCATTCAGCCACTTAAAGGAATGGAATTGTGTTACATGCTACAACTTGTATGAACCTCAAAAACCTCACACTAGGTGAAAGAAGCCAGATACAGAAGGACAAATATTGTATGATTCCATTTCATTTACTAGAGTAAGGTAAACACATACAGACAGAAAATGAATTGGCGGTTTCCAGGTACCAGAGAAATGGGGACTAACTGCATAGGTACAGGAGTTTTCTTCTGAGATGATGAAAGTGTTTTGGAACTAGCACATTCACATAACATTCACATAACATAATATGCACATAATGTTGTGTATGTACCGAATGTCACTGAATTGTTCATGTTAAAATGATTGATTTTATAAACTATAATGGAGAAGAATATGAAAAAGAATATACATGTGTGAATCACTTTATTGTACACAGTAACTAATACAATAATGTTAATGAACTATACTTTATTTGCAAAAATGGCTGATTTTATGTTATGTAAACCTTATCTCAAGGCTTCCCTGGTGGCTCAACAGTAAAGAATCCACCCACAATGCAAGAGACGCGGGTTTGACGCTTGGGTCCGGAAGATCTCCTGGAGAAGGAAATGGCAACCCCACTCCAGTATTCTTGCCATGGACAGAGGAGCCTGTCGGGCTACAGTCCATGAGGTCACAAAAGAGCCGGACACAACGTAGCGACTAATCAGCAATAAAAAAATCTTACTCCAAGAAAAAGTAAAAGTTGTCTTCATACAAATGAGATGCTTAATAACTACAAGTGTTTACCAGGGCTTAGTGTCATTTCTCTTTTCAATGAATCCACTGTGAAACAGGAGTGTACCAGGTCTCAGAAGCTTGCAAAACTTAATCCGCAAATCGATTTATGAATGGATTTAAATAATCTGGCTGTAAATCCACTTAACAATTGCCTCTAAATTACCATCTTGAAGTAAAGCCAGTCATTAAGGGGATGAAAGACCTAAGCACCTCATCTAGTTACAAGTATGTGTTCCTTCCAGGGATGAGTAAAGTTTGGGGGACAATATCCACCCCCCTTTATTAATCCAAGTTTGTGTGTCTGTGTTTGTGTGTGTGCTCGTGGGCATGCTCAGTTGCTCAATCTTGTCTGACTCTTTGCAAGTCCAAGGAATGTAGTCTTTCTGGCTTCTCTGTCCATGGAATTTTCCAGGCAGGAATACTGGAGCAGGTTGTCATTTCCTACTCCAGGGGATCTTCCTGATTCAGGGATCAAACTCGCGTCTCTTACATCTACCTGATTGTCAGGTGGATTCTTTACCACTAGCTCCACCTGAGATGCCCACCCAATTCAAGTATACAAGGCTTTACAAATTGTCTTTACCACCCTAGAAGATTAGATTCATTGCCACAAGGGGGCAGTGGTGTTCAGGAAATGCCCCACCTGTTAAGAGAAAGACAAGTTAGAATTCTTGAGCTGCAGATTCCAGTTTTCATCATTGAAAGTGGTAGCAAATATCCCCAGGTCACTGAAAACATTATCAGCTATTGAAAAATACATAGTATAGGGCTTCCTAGGCGGTGCAAGTGGTAAAGAATCTACCTACCAATGCAGGAGACTTGTGTTCAATCCCTGGGTCGGGAAGATCTCCTAGAGAAGGAAATGGCAATTCACTCCGGTGTTCTTGCCTAGAAAATCCCATGGACAGAGGAACCTGACGAGCTATAGTCCACAGGGTCACAAAGAGTCAGACTTGACTTAGCGACAGCATGCATAGAGAGTGGTTGTTCTAATAGCTTGGAAGGATGAAGGCACAGAATGGTATTCCCAGCCAAACTGTGATGATCACAGACTAAGAGTGAAAAATAAACCTTGTTTGTTTGTTTGTTTAATAAAAATATATAGTATGTTTGTTGAAAACAATATTGTATCTGGAAAAGAATCTTTGGAAAACATGTTCTATTGAGTTTATATAAAGAAACTGGGCTTCTAGAAACCCAGTAGAAACTGGGTTGCGTGAGCGGCCCAGAGCCACAGAGTCAGGCCTGGAACCCAGGTCTAGTGTTTTCTGAGGCTCTTGGTGCCACGGCCTCCTTCTCTCGAGCTTTCCTCAGCCTTTTCTTGAGCTTTCAGAGCAAGTCGTGTCTGCGCGTTGGCAGGAGCACTCTTCACTGATTTCTTGCAGCAAGTCTCTTCCAATGCCACAGGCTGCCTTCAAACTCCTGCCACACTGCCCGCGGCCCCCATCTCCCGGGGCAAAAGCATTAGCTGAAAAGCCCAGCTCTCGGAATCAGAGCTGGCGGTCCAAGAGCAGCGACTGGGGACGAGCGTCCACACGGGGCTAACGAGCTGTCAAAGCCACCACTGTCTGTCAAGACCCATGAGATCGCAGCCCGCACAGGGCAGGCAAGCAGCTGAGGCGCTCGGTCACTCAGCATCAGCCTCAGAGGCACACAGCAGTTCACCTCGTGACCGGCCCAGGCTCCAGCATCTCCCAGGAAGTCCTCCCATCGGCAAAGCCCCCTGCTAGATGCTGGAGGGAGGGAGGCGTCCTTCACGGGTGATTAAGATGCCATCTCAGCACTAGAGAAACTGCTGATCTGCTGGGGAAATGGGGACCAATATCGGAAGCTCGAGGGATAGGGACCTGACTGCCAATGCAGGAGACATGAGACTCCAGTTCGATTCCTGGGTCAGGGAGATCCCCTGGAGGAGGAAAACTCCAGTATTCTTGCCTGGAGAATCCCATGGACAGAGGAGCCTGGTGAGCTACAGTCCACGGGGTCGCAAAGAGTTGGACATGACTGAAGTGACTTAGCATGCACAAATGAGAAGACGAGCACCAAAGCTGTCCAGAGCAGCTTTCCAAGTTCCCTGCAAGAATCCTTCACGCCAGGATACACGCACATCAACAGGACCAGACATCCGGAGGAATTTCAACTCCTCAGGCTCCGAATGGCAGCCCCTTACAGAAGGGAATGGTGGACTTTTTGCCATGCCACTGGAAGTGTAGAGGACCGTTCCTCCTATAGCTTCTTACTGAAAACTCAGGTCACCTCTGTGCCACTGGACTCAATCACGTCCAGCTCTTTGCGACCCCATGGACTATAGCTCACCAGGTTCCTCTGTCCATGGAATTATCCCTGCAAGAATAGTGGAGTGGGTTGTCATTTTCTTCTCCAGGGGGTCTTCCTGACCCAGGGATGGAACTTGCGTCTCCTGCACCTCCTGTTTGCAGTCGGATTTTTTTACCCGCTGAGGCCTCAGGAAGCCCCTCTGTGCCACGTGATATTGTTCAGTGGCTCAGCTGTGTCCAACTCTTTGCGACCCCATGGACTGCAGCACGCCAGGCTTCCCTATCCTTCACCAACTCCCGGAGCTTGCTCAAACTCATGTCCTGTGAGTCAGTGATGCCATCCAACCATCTCATCCTCTGTCATCCGCTTCTCCTCCTACCTTCAATCTTTGCCAGCATCAGGGTCTTTTCTAGTGAGTTGGCTATTCACATCAGATGGCCAAAGTACTGGAGTTTCAGCTTCAGCATCAGTCCTTCCAATGAATATTCAGGACTTATTTCCTTTTGGATTGACTGGTTTGATCTTGCAGTCCAAGGGGCTCAAGAATCTTATCCAACACCACAGTTCAAAAGCCTCAGTTCTTCGGCATTCAGTCTTCTTTATGGTCCAAGTCTCACATCCATACATGACTACTGGAAAAACCATAGCTTTGACTATTCGGATCTTTGTTGGCAAAGTAATGTCTCTGCCTTTTAGTACACTGTCTATGTTGGTCATAGCTTCTCTTCCAAGGAGCAAGTGTCTTAATTTCATGGCTGCAGTCACCATCTGCAGTGATTTTGGAGCCACTCGTGTCTAACTCTATATAGTCCATGGAATTCTCCAGGCCAGAATACTGGAGTGGGTAGCCTTTCCCTTCTCCAGGGAATCTTCCCAACCCATAGACTGAACCCAGGTCTCCCGCATTGCAGGCAGATTCTTTACCAGCTGAGCCACCAGGGAAGCCCAAGAATACTGGAATGGGTAGCCTATCCCTCCTCCAGCGGATCTTCCTGACCCAGGAATCAAACCCGGGTCTCCTGCATTATACGTGGATTCTTTACCAACTGAGCTCTCAGGGAAGCACCCCCACCCCCACCCCCACCCCCACGTCCTGCCAAAAAAATACAACCCTCAGAGCTGGATTTTTTGTAATTGCCACCAGAGGACGCTCTAAGAACAAGTCTGAATTTTGCTTTCTTGGTGTTTATGAAGGAAGAGGGGAAAATGCTCCTCTCTGCTCTCAGCAAGTCCAAGGACCAGTGAAAACCCTCTAATGGTTTTACTTCACTATGAATTTATGACAGGCACACACTGCAAAATGAATCTGGATCTGTAGATTTTACAGAGCAGTTGCCCTCCCCCATGGGTTTCCCAAGAATATTTCAGACACAAACGATCCCCAAAGCACAAGTCCTGCCCTGATACTCCGCTGGAGCGCACTGTCCAGAGGATCAGATGCTAGCCTTCTCCCTGTCTGGATTCAGAGCCTCCGGAACTGCTCTCCCAACCAGAGTCAAGCCCAGGTCCTGTCTCCAACAGCAACAGCAGTGCCAGCCCCACCCCTCGGGGGCCCTCTTTACCAAGCTACTCCCAGGAACATAGGGTAACACTGATGTGACAGACGGTGTTAGCCAGGCCTTGGAACTAAAGTGGACATGGCTTCCAGGGACTTGATTCCACGTGCCTCCTTTTTTACTGCAGCTCCGCCTCTCGGCTGAGATGGGGACACGGCAGTGTGGTGTTCTGCTTCCAGGAAGACGTGAGGAGACTCCCCAGGGAGGAGATGGAGCGGCCACATCCAACAGCACGACAAACCCCACCTGAGATCGCTTGTTGATTGGAATAGTTGGTGTTCACAAGGTTATCATCCGTATTACCACATGAGGACGCGCGCCTGCTTTTTTTTTTCTCAAGATTATTTTGCACCTGCAGAAGGTTCCCTTTTTAAAAATGTGTTTGGAGATAGAACTGTGAAAAGGACTGATGCTCCCATGGGCCCATGCACCTGTGGTTATCGTGCAGAAAGAACATAAGGGGCAACCAGAAGGGCATCGAGGGGTGGGGGGGCGGCAGAGGGAAATGGCCCTGACACTCAAGTTTGGGGGTTTAGCACAGATTGCTGTTGTGAGTGCCACACTTGAAGGAGGCCGTAGGTCAACAGGGAAGTGGGTTTATCGATATGATCAGATGCACTCTTCCTGCTCTCAGAAGACATTAGAGGGGTGCATGACTACCCCGTGAAGCTTCCCTGAGCTTCAAGGCTCAGATGGTAAAGAATCTGCATGCAATGCAAGAGACCCAGGTTCGATCCCTGAGTCGGGAAGATGCCCTGTAGAAGGGAATGGCTATCCACTCTAGTATTCTTGCCTGGAGAATTCCATGGACAGAAGAGTGGCAACTGCTTCTGGAGACGTCTGGAAAGGCGTCCAAGGACAGATGTCGCCTGGGTTTCTCCTGGAAGGCTGAGAGGTAACTGCCACCACCAGTCTAGGTTCACCCCAGCACCCCCCTGGCGTGCCCCAGCACGTGCTCCCCAAGAAGCACCTTCTGTGTGCCTGCCAAGTTAGGTGACAGGATCAGCAGGGGGCTGCTACTGTCCTGGGTCTCATTCCTTCCCCCAGGCCTCAGGTGATATTCACGACTCACACCTGAGGTGTGACACTCTCGCCCTCTAGGGCTCTGTGAATAAAGAGGGCATTTGAGTTCCTTTTCTTTCTTGCACATGGTCAAAAACCTAGACTCTCCTTGAGACAGTGTACCCAGGGTTTTGGTTCAGAGATGAATGGATCCCTTAACCACAGTGTTCACCCACACATCAGCTTGCCCCTCATCTGAAAAGGCCTGGAACATCCATGCTATGGGCTTTGTAGCCATGGAATCCCGACTTTCCTAGCCACCCTCATGTCCTCTGAATGGTATTTTATGGTTTACAAAATGCTTTCACTGTCACTGTATTATCCCCATTAGACAGATGAGGAAACTGAGGCTTGCCAGCATCCAAAAGTATGGTGAATCAGGAACCACATTACAAATCTGTAGAAGTGGAAGTCCTAAAGTCGAAGTATTAATTTTACAAGCTTACCTCATGGAGGAGATAATGCTAATCTGAGATACTTCATGTTGATCAAGGAGCTGTGCTTGAACTTGCAAGACTCTCTGGGTAAGTACCTGGATTCCAGAACCCACAGAGCCTGGTGCTGCACTAGAAGGCTGACGCTGTCAGGAATGCCTTGTGTTCAATCTCACATCTATGGTGGATGCCTTAGGTTTTGCTATCCATCACACTGTCTGCTTCCTTCTGATGCCTCGATTTTTCTAGGAGTGACCCCTGTCTCTCACATTCAGAATGACATTTCCCCTGTGTCCAGAAAGGACAGGCAATTCAGACTTGAGCACTTCGAGCCTTGCTTTCTCTGGGCCCAAGTGATTGGCTAAGGCATGAGCACGTGGCCCATTCAGAAGCACTGAGACTCCTGCTGTGATCATTAAGGGACGGGCACTCTCTCTCACAGTACTCAAACCTGGTAGGAAGCAGGCTTGGAGTATGTGGCAGCAATCTTGTCGCCATGAGGGACCCAAGAAACAGAGAGTGTGATACCACTGGTTTCTGGAGATAACTATGTCTGAAATGAGTATTTTTCTAGACTTTTTTGTTATGTGGTCCAATAAAGGCCTTTCATTTCTTAGGTCAGCTTTGAGTTGGCTCAAAGGTCCTATCCAATGTAACATCCCTTCTACTCCAACTACCAGTCATCCATTATAATCGCACACATTCCTTTTCTAGACAGTGGGCTTTGCCTCTGTCCTTCCTGTCAAATCACATGGAAGTTAGTTGAGGACTCTGGATACTCATCCCTTGGCCCAGTGAGTTAATTCATGGAATGAGGGCAAGCTGCAATACTCAGGGTGAAATCAGCCAGGCATCTTGCTTGATCCTCATTTATTTGCCTAAGGATACATTGTGTTTTCTTCTCAGCAAGGCCTGTCATGTCCTCCAGTCTGCACCTGGAGCTGGTTGCCCTGTTTTCAAAATGAAAGGGACAGACCAAATAATTTCTTAAAAGATCCCCTACAACTAATATCCTGTTACCCACTTAAACATTCTTTAAGAGAATATGGGAAACAGTCCTTATCAAGGAAGTGTGGCCTGTGACCAGGGGGCTTTGGCATTTGGGAAAAGCCTGAGGTTTCTGGAAAATGTCACTGACAAGGATGTGCTTACAGACTCTCCATTTACAGTAACCTGTGACCCTAGAAATGTCTCAATTTGGGGGGAAATAAATGAGAATAAGCATCAAGGTGGGTCTGTGTGGGGCATTTTCTTCTTTGTCTGAGGCCTCAGATCTGTAAGCAAATGCTATCCAGAAAGCAGCGGAGGCAGGTCCCTTTCAGGAAAAACTTCTTGTACCGAGGTTCCCGGAAAATTGCGTTTGGAGAGCTAAGAAGCTTGGCCGTGAGTAATTTGTTTTTTAAATAGCCCTGTTAGTTGGTCCACATTGTGTTTTTCATTCCACCAGAGCCGAAGGTGGCGTTCCTTTTGTTTATAGTATTAGTGTTATATTATTGGTGATCTCATTGTTCTTGTTTGTGACATGTTTACCTCGGTGGGACAGTTATTGTAGGAGGCACGTCGGGGGCCAATCTACCCACCAAACCTGCAGAACTAAAGAAAAAGACGCCAATCTGTCCTGCAGGGTGCACATTACTCCTCTCTTGGATTGTTAAAGTCTAATTATAGGCTGTTGATCCCAGTTAGAACCATTTATAAGCCTAAACACTTTTCTGCAGTGTCTTTGCCAATAGGTGTGTTTCATTCTTATTGTTGTGTAAAACATAACATTTGCGCATTTGGGGGACTAGAACAGGTTAGTATTCCCTTGGAAAGTCAAAGGGAAAACACGCTAGATACGATTCAAAAGTGGGTTGAGGGAAAGCAATAGATCTTGATGTTTATTTATCAGGAATTTCAGAAACCTCAGGACTATGGAGCTCTCCTTGCAAATCTCAGCTCAAGTGCCACCTCCTCTGGGAAGCTCTCCCTGACTGCTCATCTCAGGTTCTTGGGACAGCAGATCTCTCCAACCTTCCCCTGCGCCAGCTCCTGGCATTTGTCCCATTCCATATGACTGTGTGGACTGATTGTGTCTTTCAACTAACTAGAAGGCTGCCTAGCATGATGCTTAGCATTTAGTAAACATACAATATGTGTGTGCTGTGTTATTTGAGAATACTGAATCGTGTCCCAGAAGACAGGAAAAAGAAATGGATGGATGAAACTCATAAGAAGTGTGATGGTAAGCAAGGCAGTAGACAATGAAATATAAGCAAAATTCATAGGAAGTGTTCATTCTAGAGTATGGGTCACAAGTAGCTTGTGGGACATGGCAGAATTCACCTGCAGATAAATCAGCAATATGCAGGATATGGTAAAGATGGACAGAAAAAAAAATAGTGTGGAACAAACCAGAGTGCTAAGTACAAATAGAGATGAAAAGACCAAGTAATAAGGTACGATCATGACACCTCAGGCTGGCAGCTATGTAATCCTCTAAATCAGCCACTCATTGGTGACATCCATCGTGGTCCCGGTTGTGTTCTGCCCATGATGCACAGCTAAACCTGAAGGTGTTCTGCAGACTAACAGTAGAGTTCCTGCTGTTAGCCAGGCGAACTTGATGGTGAAAGTGTGTGTCACTGCCTTGGGCACTTTCTGTCTGTCCAGCTCTAGTCCTTGTAACCACATCATCAAGGGGGAACCCGAGAAACCTGCATGCAGGTCAAGAAGCAACAGTTAGAATTAGACATGGAACAATGGACTGGTTCCAAATTGGGAAAGGAGTACAATGAGGCTGTGTATTGTCACCCTGCTTATTTAACTTACATGCAGAGTATGTCATGCGACATGCCAGGCTGGATGAAGCACAAGCTGGAATCAAGACTGCCGGGAGAAATATCAGTAACCTCAGATATGCAGAGGACATCACGCTCATGGCAGAAAGTGAAGAAGAACTAAAGAGCCTCTTGATGAAAGTGAAAGAGGAGAGTGAAAAAGCTGGCTTGAACATTCAAAAAACTAAGATTTTGGCATCCAGTCCCATCACTTGATGGCAAATACATGGGGAAACAATGGAAACAATGACAGACTTTATTTTGGGGGGCCTCAAAATCACTGCAGATGGTGACTGCAGCCATGAAATTAAAAGACACTTGCTCCTTGGAAGAAAAGCTATGACCAACCTAGACAGCATATTAAAAAGCAAAGACATTACTTTGCCAACAAAGGTCTGTATAGTCAAAGCAATGGTTTTTCCAGTAGTTATATATAGGTGTGACAGTTGAACCTTAAAGAAGGCTGGGTGCAGAAGAATTGATGCTTTTGAACTGTGGTGTTAGAGAAGACTCTTGAGAGTCCCTTGGACTGCAAGGAGATCAAACCAGTCAATCCTAAAGGAAATCAGTCCTAAATATTCATTGGAGGGACTGATGCTGAAGCTGAAGCTTCAATACTTTGGCCACCTGATGCAAAGACCTGACTCATTGGAAAAGACCCTGATACTGGGAAAGAGTGAAGGCAGGAGGAGAAGGGGACGGCAGAGGATGAGATGGTTGGATGGCATCACTTGATGGACATGAATCTGAGCAAGTTCCAGGAGTTAGTGATGGACAGGGAGGCCTGGCGTGCTGCGTTCCATGGGGTCGCAAAGAGTTGAACATGACTTAGCAACTGAACTGAACTGAACTTACTATGGCGGGGAGGGAGAAGGGGACATGAACATGACATATTACATAACCCATGATTCTGCAAGTGGTCCTCCCCACCTTCTTATACCTGATCATATTGCTGCTAACCTACCCCATCTCTTTTATCTTCCTTCTCCCTGTGTGTTTTCAATTTATCCAATAATCTGTGAGATTCAAGCATCTAAACTTGGTCTGTGTGCCTTTCTATTCTGTCACCTCTAGAATAGCTTGCCTGGTAGTGCATTTGGAGGCTAATTTCTTTACAACATATTGAAAGGGTGTATTGTGAATTACCTACTATGACTGCTAATTAGGGTGAGGGGTAGGGTTAAACCACTTTCTGAATCTAGCTACAAAAAAAGCCATTTCGTTGCCATTCAACCATTATCCATTGTATTAACTGTTAAGAACAACTCAGTGACAGGAAAACAGCCACGGAGCTCACAGCAAAAGGAAGACAATCTGATGATTGCATGAATAAATGTGAAGTTTTAACAGTGATAAGTCGTCATGAAGAGAAAGTGTATGGTCCTCTGAGAGCATCTGACAGGGGAATCTGGCCTATTCAGAGAAGGCAGGAGTTAACGAAGCAAAGAGAAAGATGGCTTGTGTAAGGCCGCATTTGGGATGACCAAATCCACTCACTCAGCAGCCAGCATGGACCCTGAGTACCTGGCCACCTCTTGGGTGTAAGAGTACAGAGGAGAAAGCCCAGCCCTGCCCCAAGGCAGGTATAAGAAAACACTTAGGCTTGGGAAGGTCCTTGGAGAGCCCTAGGGTCCCAACTCCGAGCCTTATTGATTCTCACTGAGGCAAGCTTCCACCCCCACCGAATGCTCATTTGTGAGTTCAGCCCTCCCAGGATTAAAGTCTCACCTTATACCAGTATCTCTGCTCCCAGTCTCATCCTTGAGTCCAAGTCAGATCCGATTTTCAAACCTTCACTAGCTAAAGTCTCATTGAACACTTGGGCTTCCCAGGTGGTGCTAATGGTAAAGAATCCACCTGCAAATGCAGGATAGGTAAGAGACATAGGTTCCATCCTTGGGTAGGAAGATCCTCTGGAGGAGGGCATGGCAACCCACTCCAGTATTCTTGCCTAGAGAATCCCATGCACAGAGGAGCCTGATAGGCTACAGTCCATAGGGTCACAGAGTCGGACAGGGCAGCAAGTGAAGAGACTTAGCCAGCATCCAACTCTGGCTTTAGGAGAAATCATCCAGATACAGTTACCTGGCCTACTCTAAACTCTACACGAATGACTTTTTAATCTTTATAACAACCTGTGAGGTAACTCTATTGTAACAGAGAGAACTGGTACTTAGAAGGTAATTTGCTCAAGTCATTCAGCTATTACGTGACAAAATCAAGATTCAAATTCAGGTCATTCTGACCCCAGACCTGAAACCCACAGGAAACCTAGGGAGCTCTAACCAGGAATTTCAGCTAAAATGCAGCTTGCTGAGTTTTTGAACGCTCTCAAGGCGTTTTTCTCCAGATTCTTGTTCGAATGAGTCATCTCTCTCCATCGAGTCTCCCCAGTGGGATTTCAAGGGAGAGAAACTGCTTCACCCAGAGATGTGGGCAGATAGCATCGGGGACACACGAGAAGGCCGGGGAGTATTTGCCTTTCTGGTTCACAAGACCCGGGCAAAGGGCGGTGGACACGAGGTTGTTCGGGGGGACGTTTTCTTTTTGAAAATCCAGATGAAGACGGTTTTCCTTCACCCCTGAATTAGGTGGATGGGTGGATTTTTTTTTTCTTTTCTCAAGCATAGCGCTGGCCTCCGAGGGGCCTAGCGTCCAGTGAAGCCCGGCAGTGGGGTGGGGGTTACCTGGCATCAGTGGTTTCTATTCAGGGAGACCCAGGCCCGCTGCTGGGGAACGTGGAGGGGGCTTGGGCCAAGGGCGCGCCCGGGCCAGTCGAGGAAAGCCGCGAGCGTCTCTCGGACCGTCTCTGGGGACAGCCACATCCGTGGAGACGGAAGAGTGGGCGAGGCGGGAGAGGCCGCCCGGGGGGTCGGGCGGCGGAGGGGACCCGGAGCAAGGAAGGATCAGCCCTGAGCCACCAAGCGGACGAGTGTGCGCGGCTTCCTGCCGCCAGGGGGCCCCTCGCTCAGCGCTGCCGACGCCGGGGCTGGGCGCCGCGAGAGCAGCTGGGGAAAGGGTGGGCGGGGTGCTTGCGATCCAACGAAGCCTGGGCCCCACCAGAAAGCGCGCTCCGACCAGCGCTGGTGGCGCCCTCAACTCGGCCCCACGGGAGGGCAGGGGTTAGGACAGAGAGTGGGGGCTCCTGGGGGCGGCCGGGAAATTGATCGTGACTGGGGCGGGGAGGGCTGGATGCCGGGCGTGGCTCCCGGTAGGCAATCGTTGGATATTTACCAACTAGGGAGCTCGGGGACTCCCATCGCAAGGAGCCGCTGGCCCGGGAACCTCATGTTCAAGTCCATTCCATAGCTGACTGTCGGTGCCCTGCCCCGCGACACCCGGTTACACGCACTACACTCCCCCCACTCCAACCCCCCTGTCCTGAGAGCTTGCTTTAGGATGAGGGAACGAGGGGGGTTTCGTGCGGCGTGGGTACCCGGAGTCGTCCCGAAGCATCCCAGCAGCCCGGATCCGCGCGCCTACGCCTCCCGGGGACTCGACAGGCGTGGCCTCACCTGTTTTCTGCACCGTCTGGACCACTTGATCTCAGCTTCCGGGGAGGGGAGAGGTTTCTTCCCCGAACTTTTGTCCGGATGCTCGGGTGGGTCACTCTGACCTGAGATGGCCTTGGGGACTAGAGACCGAAGCAGACTCGATCAAAAGGTCTGTGGACACCCCAGAACTAATTAATTGAGTGAAAATTCGCGTCAAGGCCCGAGATTCCCCGGAGTCAGCCTCAGCATCCGTAGGTGCCAACGCAGGGAAAGGGAAACTGCAGTTCAAAGAATGTAGAATGAGTTAAAACCGAAGAGTGAAAGCTTATGCTTTCTAATGTCACACCAGAAAGGGCTTAGCCTCTGAAAAAACCAGCCGTATGATCTTGAGCAAGTTACCCCACCTCTCTGAGCTGAGTTGCCTGCTCCGTAAAATGGAGATCTGAAAACTTGACTACTTCTGTCCCATCACTGTGAAGACGAAATAGGATAGTGAACACGCAGCTCTTAGCCCTGTGTCTGAGGCAGGTTAAGGCTGGGTGTGTGACATGTGTTAGGCCAGGGCTCTCAACACCAGATGCTGTCATAAACGAGGATGACTAGCTTCCCAGAGCCGAGAGGAGTGAGCTAAGTCCTCCCTTCGAGCTAAAGCCTGGGCCCTGGTGGAAGACACCCAGGAAGCATGGGGACCCTGGGGTCCCCTTCGGGGCTATCACTGCTCGGTACCCACCTCTCCCGAAAACCAGGGTTAGCACCACTGTGGTGCTGCAGGAGCCCCCCTTATGGGATGCTCTCTGGGGCACTTTGCTGCAGGGAACACCCACAGTCACCAATGGTGACCCTGACTGAGCACATGCCGGCCCTTGAACATTGTCTCAGTTCTCACAACCTCCCTGAAAAAGTAGCAAGGAAAAGAAATGTACAGAGGCTGAAGGTCTCAAGGTCACACCATCTGCAGGTGACCAAGCTGGAACCCAGAGTGGACCTGGTTTGGAAGTCTGAACTCCTCCTCTGTGTCCAGTGATCTAGACACCTACCTCTTCACCAAGCCCTAGCCTCAAGCATGGGACCAGTCCTCCAGTTGGTGGTGGGTGTCTTGAGACTGGTACCCACACCCGGCACCAGATGTCCAGTATGGGTTGAAGAAGAGGGCAGTCTTCCTCCGGGCACCCGCAGGAAGCCAAGGCTGCTGGGGACCCATACGAAGGGGATAAACTGGGCAGGACTCGCCCTGCTGAGCCATGCCCTGGTGTTCCAAATGGGTCACCTGATACCTGCTCATCTCTCCCACTTCGGGGTGCATAGAAGACTGTGACCCTGTCTCCCCTTTCTTTCTTCTCCAGAAAGCCCAGATGCCCCCCCTCCCAAATGCCCAGGGAACTGGTGTTCATTAAAAGAACGAAGCATCCCAATCCTAAATGAGTCTCCGTGTACACAAGCCTTCCCCACTCACCCAGGCCTGCAGTGAGGCCTCCTGGCAGCCCTCACATCTCAGCGGGCACTTGGGTGCCAGAGTCACACCGGGGGCCTGGTTTTGAGAGTCCTCCTTGGGGAGGTGAGTGCTTGGGGCGGGGCGGGAAAGAAGGCTTTAGAGCTCCGCAGGAGAGCTCTCTCGAGGCCTCCCGGGGAGCTTCTAGAAGAGGGCTTGTGGCCAAAAAAAAGGAGAAAAAGGTTAGCCCCGGCCGCGGAGCAGGGAGATCGTCACCGCCTAGCGGGGCAGTTTTGGCGCAGGATACCAGGGGGCAGTGCTGCGTAGCGAATGTGGCCGAACCCCAGCTTGCCGCCCGTTCTCCGACTCCCCTCTGGTCTCTCAAATCCGCTGCAAAGTTGCACCTAGAGTCCTCCTGACCCCAAGAGGCCCCTCGCCGCAACATGCTGAGGGCTCGCCCCTCTCCCTCCGCGCGCCGCGCTCCGTGGGGCGGTTCTGAACGTCTTTGCTCGGTAAAGACCCTGCCACCTAGTTGGTTTTCCACCACTGATTTGGTCCCCAAGAAGCGTAAGCTGGGGCGACGGGGTGCCCCATCGGGTTTTTCTGCAGGCCTTGCAGGTCAACCAAGGAGGTTGGGGTTGTGGGGGGCCAGCCCGCAAAAAATTCAGATGCCACTTTGAGAGCAAAGGAAAGGGCCGCTAGCTTTCGATCTCCTCCCGGATTTAGGTAGAAATCGGTCTGAGTAAAGGTCAGCTGAGAGGTGGAGTCCCACCCTCGGTCAGGTTGGAGCCACCCCAGAGGGATGAGGGTGGAAGGGCTGATCTTTAGCCCAGGACCCAGCCCTCAGGCCCACCCCACCCCCGGATTCTGTGCTGCATGGAAAAAACGTCTTTCCTTCTAGCCTAGAGGAGGCTGTGTTCGGATTAAACCTGCAGATGCAGGGGGTAGACAGGACCCGGTGACACTCGCGGGGCTCTTCCTACTCCCGAGGCTATGAATTTCACTCCCTGTCCCGTGGAGCAGGAAAAGGTCTCGCCCCGGGAGCTCCCTGGCCAAGTGTGTGCCCAGAGAGCTTGGTGAAATACAACGTTGAACATGGTTTTCTCTTTGGGTTCGGCCTGCTTTTGCTGGGATTTTTGTTTCTGTGTTTCTCTCTCTCTCTTTTTTTACTAATAGCCATTTTGCAATAAATAAAATTAAAAGGCAGCTGCATGTCAGCGTTTGAATGCTAGTGGCTGCTTGTTCTTTGAAGAATTCATACTTTAAAATTGCTTTCTGTGAGCCCAGAGGAAGAACTTATAAACCACCGTTATGTAATTTGAAACCATCAATAGCCCCTCTTTAAGGTTGTCTTTATTGTGGTAAGTCAAGGTAATGATTTTGTTGCTGTCTAATTTCATCCCAATGTACAGCATCGCTTTTATAGCCTTTCAAAGGTAAGTGAAAGGCGTCAATCTGGGACCCTTTTTGTGGCCGATTAACAGTTTAAAATGGTTTTCTAACCCCATCACAACTATTGGACCGATAAACAGGATTTCTGCAGAGGCATTAGCAAGTCTGTAAATAGATCATTTTTTAAAAACTCAGGCAATTCTGCCGTTCCTCTGGCAAAAATAAAACATAGGTCCACAGGGTGGTGTGCTTGGGTCTCACCTCCTAGAAGAGGTAGTTATAAGCGACTTCTCAGGAGCTGTTTGTGTCCTGGTTATTATAATGATGATGATTGCTGCCATAATCTTAGGAGAAAGTGAACAACAAGCTGACGACACAGGGGTGGAAATCAATGGCTTGGGCGCACGGCTTTGACTCTACCTTATTGTAGGAAATGTCCTTCCGTTAATCACGGGCATAGCCGGTGCCGCTGGAGACCGTCTTTGACGTAGAACCATCCAAATAGAAAATCCGATTTTGTTGCAAGGGTTCGACGGAAGAAAATATTTTAGGTGGACACTGCTGGGACAACTGCGGGAGAAACGAAGCAAATGAAGGCAAACTAGAGGCACAGGGTGATCCATCGGTCATCTTTCAATCCCGTAATATTTTCAGTAGAAGCAAAAAGACAAACTGGACAATTTCAGACCTTTTTTAAAAAAGAAATTAAGTTTAGGCCCAGTCCTACTATAAGTTTATCCCCCCTGACGCCGTTGTGTTTCTCAGATGCATCAGAAATCTCCAACTCCTGGCCCCAGGTCGCGCACCCAGGCAGAGGGCCCCACTGCCCCGGGTCACCTGAGGATTCCCGTTGGATGCGGGCGCTGCCTCCTTCTCCAAGAGGAGGGGCTAGTTCCCCGAGTGCAAAGCGAAGGAGACATTAGAAGTAGCGATGAAACTGTCAAGAGGCCCAGCCTGGCACCCACTTCGGCAAGTCACCGGGGGAGGCGACACCCCCGAACCTGGAGCGCACCCCCCAATAAGTTTCTTTGGCGCCGCTGGCGGAAAACTTGGACTGTTCTGTCTTCCCCGCCGCACCCCGCTGCCCTCTGCACGGGGTTTGGGGAGTTTAGGTCCCTGGGGAGGAAAGGGCGAAAAGGAGCCTCTGGGCTGGCTAGGGATGCGGCCGCCGCCGAGCTGGCGCCCGGCCTCTATCCTCGCGGCCCGAGGCAGGGCCCGACGGCGAGGTGAGGTCGCGGGGAGGGCGGACGGGCGGGCACTCCTCGCCCGCGAAGGGCCCCCCGGCGCTCCGAGCCGTCGGCGCGCAGGCAAAGTCGAGGCGCACAGAGCGCCTCCCTCTCCGCTCGGCTCCCGGGTCCCACGTGGCGATCCGCACCAGGTCCCGGAGAGCGTCGCGACTCAGGACCGGGGGTGGGGGTGGGGGGCAGCTCCCCCGGGCCAGGACCGAGACCGAGGAGGGCAGTTCACGCCCGGTGGTCGCCAGCGACACGCAGAACCTGGAGTTCGACTTGCATCTTCATTCCCGGCTCCCCGGCCCGACCCGCAGGGGTCAGGGAGGTCCCAAGCGGCCTTGCCTCCTCCCCTCCTGCAAACACCAGCGCCTGGTAAAACGGGTCACCCCATCCAGCCTGGAGAGCCACCCGGCCGCGGGCTGCCCACGCCACGGCTCAGTCTCCGCGGCTGGTGCAGATCCCCGATCGAGCCTGCGAGGAAGGCGGATAGAACTCAGCATCCTGGCGGCTCCCGTCTCCGGGAGGCCGCCACCTGGGAGGGGAGGGGGCTGGCGGTGGGCCGTGGGCGGAAGCCGAGCCCGGGGACCCAGTTGGGCTGCCGAGGGCGCGGCCCCGGGCTGAGCGGCGCGCTCGAACGGAGTCCGGTCCGGGCCCTCCAGCCCCGGACGCAGCCCGAGTGCCGCCCTGCCTCTTCCCTGGCCCTCCCCTGGCTGCGTTCTCCGCCTCGGGCATTCCCGTTCCCTCCTGGGGTTTCCACCCCCCTGCTTCTCTCTCTTACTCTCTTCTTCGCCGACTCCTTTCCTCCCCACCTTGTCCCCCGCCCCCCACTCTGCAGCAGATCTCAGAGAGAGCCCCAAACAACCCTACTAAAGCCAATAAACTAAAAATGTAAGCCCTGCCCAGATCCTTGTGCGCATCCTGTTGCTTCTAGAAGGCAAATTGACACCGGGAGGATTTGGGTCGGCTTCCTCCGAGAGGCCAGAAAGCTTTGAAACATTCTAAGTCTGGAGACAGTTGGCTGTTTTCTTAGCATCTCTGCAGCCGCTGAGGATTTCTTTCTTCATCCTCAGGCATCCCCAGCCCAGGGACGTTAGCCCATTGCACAGATGGAGGACTTGGAGCTGGGAGGTAACCCCAACTATTATCCACTTAATGTTTGTCATGTGATGGATCTCAGTCCTCTGAATATGATCTCTACCTTCTGTTTTCCATTGCTCTTAGTTTCTTGGTATTTTCTTGGCCGATTTAAGCAGCAGAAGGAAGAGAGGGCAAAGATAGCCCTGAATCGTTCAAAAGAATGAAACAGCAGCCTGGAATTTCAGCCACATAACTACCACAAATGAAACTGTGAAAATCTGTAACCCTAGCTATGTAATCTGGACATGGTCATGAAAAAAAAATAAAGGATACTGCACAGGTTAAGTGATTTTACAATTGCCTCCATATTTTTAAATATTTGTCAGAATTGCTGAGAGGAATTTTCCCAAATACAAGGATAAATGTTTCAACTTGGAAAGTTCAGCCTATGCCTTAGGCATTGGCAGGCAGGCTACAGTTATCAGAAATCGCTTTTAAAATGTATATTAAAGTGATCGAAATTTGTTTCCTTTTTTCAAAAAGCCTCTGAAGTTGAAAACTTTCTGCCGTTACCAAATAGACTTTCCTAAAACTTTAAAATAATTTTCATGAACTTTTTCTTAGAGAAATTTCACCTTAAATATAATATTTCTGGCAGCACTCTTCAAAAAACAGGAGTTGGAGCACAACCATCAATTTCCTGCCAGATTCTTTGAATTGAGCATGTCTGGGTTCCTGGACCTTCCTCTTCTGGAAGCAAAATCGTCAGGAGGGAAGTTTTGCCTTCCTGGAGAACTCTGCTTTATGGCAAGTCCAGAAGAAATGCAAGTTTTTGCCCACTAGGGTGGAGAAGATTTTGGACTTGACATCAGCATAAAATCCAGCCGATATTTTGGACATGCTGACAAAATGAGGAAGATGCAAGATATAGCCAGATTCATGGAGGATGAAGACAAAATTTCAGTAATCCCTTGTTTTACAGGATGCACTCAGATACTGAAGAGGCAATGAGATCAGACTTGCCCTCAGTGTTTTTGTATCTTTCTGTTTATTACCAATTTTCATTCCTTTTCCAGAGCTCGTTTTGTTTAGCCAGCTCTGAGTACCTAGGATTTACCGGAAAACTGTTTGCTTTGATTTCTCCCTATATTGTTGGTAACAATTTGAACTGAGTCTGCCTAATCCAAATGCTTATACTCTGATTTTGTTCTTTAACAACTGGATCTTCAAATTAAAGAGTTTTTCTGTCCCTACAAATTTTTACTTTCCCCCTCTTTACTCCTGTACTTCAGACTAGCTCTCCTTGCTTGTTATTCTTCCCCATTTATTCTTTTCTCACTTGAGGTTTCTATGATGGTGATTTACGTTACTGAACACATTTTCAAAACACTTTCAAAATTAACTGATGCCTTTTCTCACCCACTGAAGTATCATTTAACCAAGGAGCCCTAGTCAACCCAGGAAGGTAAGGGAGAAAAATGAGAAAATCATAAACAAGTGACTGAGGGCAAAAACATCTTCTCCTTCAGGTTTTTAAAAAAGGGGTCTTTAAATTAGAAATATTGGATTAATTACTGTTAGACAAATGTAAATTGCCACTTGCCATTGGATATTCTCGTCCATAGTTCTTTTCCACTAGCAACATTATAAAATATAAACAGTGGCCATGCAAAACATCAAATGTTGTGTGTCTAACCCCAAATGCCTCGTTCCTATAACTGACAATCTCTGGCATCCTTCTTTGTAGGAAAACCTGTACATAGAGGAAAAGGAAAAGTTGGAAGGACACCCTGGCAGCTGATACAAAATAATTCTCTTGTTGAAACAATTGAAGGGAATTCCAGCAGAACAAATTAGTATTTCCATGATCTGTGTCTGCCCCAAGGAGAGGGAATTGGGGATGGGAGTGGAAATGGCTGTTATCGGGAAATGAAATGCTTGCTCAGAATTCTAAGCAAGTCAATCACCAGACCAGGGAGGACTTGGTTTGTTTTTTTCTTTTAAATATCCACTTCCCATTTGTTTTACCCAATTTAAAAATTTTTCCCAAGAAAAAAAATACGCTTGTAAAATGTCTCAGTAACAGCGAAGATGAATTGGACCGCAACTTTTGAATGCCATGCAGCTTTAATGGAGATTGTAGAAGTTTGTGGCTTGAAAGAATAGTGCCAGCTTGCATTCAGACAGACTATTTTCCATCTGTGTGGTAGAGTTTGAACTGTATTTGCTACAAAAGCTTCAGTTGGCTGAGGGACGACTTTGACCTTGAATTTTCATTTATTTTTTGGTTTCAAATGTGCAAGGATATTTGTTATTTTCCAAAATGTCCAATTTTCCATCATTTCCACTTTTTATCTGCTTTAAATTATGTTTTGAGATGCATATTAGAGATTCTCTACATTTAATATTATTTTACAGGGGAAAAAAAGAGAGAGAAAAAGGGAAGGTTCTGACTTTCTATGCCAGAGAAATGAGTTACTGGTTTTTGTCTTCAGGCATCTCTGATTAATACTCAAAAAATAAAGGTGTTCTCACACGCGGAACTTTGCTAACACAATCCACCAGTGTGATCAGCAGCCCTGAAATGGGAGGTGGTGAGGGTGGGATGTGGGGGCAGGGAGGACTCATCTGGTACCGACGCGCGATACAGGGATTGTTTTTTTATGGAAAGCCTGTTTTGTCCAGCAGCTGGTGAAATTCAAAATGGTCCCCAAAGCCTCTCTCTGAAGCCAGCAATTCAGAAACAGGAGAGCCAGTTAGCCTCCGGAGCTTGCTTCCCCTCTCAACGACACCTCAGCCCAGAGAGCCTCCAAAAGCAAGACTTTTCTAACCAAAGGGAAGCTGCTGGGAGGGGCTGGGTTCCAGGATCAACAGTTTTTTGCGTTAAAAAGAAGGTAGTAGTTCAGCCCCTTGTTTGTTTTTGCTGAGCACCTCGGTTTAGCCTCCACGGTTCCCCAGCAGCAGGAGACCATTACTGGGGACAATGTCCTATTCCATTGTCATCATCTCCTACAGAACTAAAACAATGCTCTGTTTGGCCTCCCAGGCGAGAGGGATTTGCTCTACTCTTCTTGAAGCAAAGTTTCCGACTGAGTTTCTGACCTAGTCACTTGATATTCTGCAGGGATACCTGGGGACAAATTTTTTAAAAATCTGCAGTCTTGTGTTTTGTAATTTCATTCTCTGAGAACAGCCCAGAAACTCGATTCTCAATCAAGAGGAATCACACCGTGGCTAAAGGAAGAAGATTTGCTCAAGCTGCATGGGCTCTATAATTTAAATCAGCTAGATAGGATTTATTTATAGTTGTCTCATTTTTTTTGTTTTGTATTATTGAATAGCAAACCCCTAAAAGATTTTCTAATATTGTATTGTTGAATATCAAACCCCAAAAGGTTAGAAACCACAGAATCTCCAATATTTTCCACTGGGCCATAGTGTTTCCTTTCTGCTCACTTTATACATATAGACACACAGATACATATATGTCTGTGTGTGTACATGTATATATAGATATATAATATTATGATATGTCAAGATTTCTAACATTCATGACAAACATTGATAAATATTAACTCTTTGGAGCTATTTCGTCATACTTGAGGTCTTCTATAAAAGTGAAACAAGCCCACAGAATAGAAATAAACCCTCTGATCTGCCAGAGGCATCTCTCTTTTCACATATCCCCACACAGGTCTATCGCCCTAAGTGTTTTCACCTGGAAAGTGTCATGAAGCTTAAGGCAGTTCTAGTGGCGGAAAGACTTGTTTGTCCTGGAGTTAAAGAGTCAGTAGGACACTTAAGACTGTTTTGCCCTTGGACCTGAGGCAAGCTAATTGTCGGCATTGCTCCAGTAGTTGTTATCCATTTATTACTCGTGTTTAGCTATGAGTAACCTGGGAAGCACTAAACGTAACAGCTGCTTATAATAAAAGTATAATTGGCCAAGACAGGCAACCTGAGGAGATTGAACCTCATGCTAATAAAGCCAAGGTCGTATGCTTATTTACTTTGCTCTGAGATGGTAATGAATAGTCCCTGTCCCCAGCAACCCCAGGCTGGATCTGTGCAAACCTACCTTCACATGGCTAGCACAGAAACAGCTCAGAGCCTAGGTCTTACTGGAAAGGGAGAGAGCCACTGAAGGAGATAATATGGCAAAATGCTTAAGAGTTGGGGCTTCAGAGACAGATAGACCTGTGTTTGCATCGTGACTCCCCCGTTTGTTTCTTGGTGACTCTCAATAAGTTACTAACCATTCTTGAGCTTCTGTTGCCTTGTTTTTAAGAATAGAGAAAATAAGAATAATAGTGCTCTATTATTTGTTAGAAAGCTTAAATGACAAGTTGCCTGTAAAGCATTCAGCACTCAATGTTAGTGATCATCAGTATTATCTGTGTATACACTGAGCAGCCAAGACCCAACCCTATAGTTCTTTCTTGTCCCTGTCACTAGAAAGATTGTCAATTCTAAGGATATTGTGGTCACATATTTTACTCCTAGACCACAAGAGACTTGTCATATACAAATAAAGCTTCGTTGATTGGCCTATACATTTATGGACACATTCTGCAAACACAGTAGTCTTCCCAATCTTGATTCTTCTCTTTTTATGAGAGTTGAGAAATCCAAGATTTTCTAGTTTTTATAGATAGGAACCTTGAAGCAGGAATAAATTGGAGTATTCAAGTGGAGTATATCAAGACTGACCAAGAGGTGAGATCATTGAAACCAACCTATTTTCCTTAAAATGCCAGTCATGTAACAAAATTTGCCCTTCATACGGGCTGCTTGAAATCTGAGAGACCTTTTTCACTGACTTCTGCTGTATGAGCTGGTTGGTGACGTACAAAACTTTTCATTTCCTTACTGATGGGCTGAGACTCTGAGAAGCCTATGAACAAAAGAAATACCCTCCAGCTTTTTGGGAGATAATTTTTGTAAGGTTATGGTTATCTTTCCTACCCTTCTCCATGGCAGTCCCTAGTCCTAAATTTACCGGTTCTGAAATGTTATACTTAGAAGGTCATGCTTTCCTGACTACTCTGGTTGGTTTGTAATATGATCCCATTGCATTTTACTAGACATATGTTACATTTGCAGGAAGTCCAGGATTATGCCAACAAGCACGCTGGATAACCCCTATGGTTTCTTACAACTGTTCTGAAAACTTCTTTATTTTGATTTTTAAGCAAACCTGTGCCTAGAATGCTAAGTCGCGGGTTCTGATCTCTTAAGCGCTTTCTTGATTACTGGGTTGGGCCTCACTGGTTCTGTTCTCTTTAGATCCAATTCTACATCTTTCTTGCTGTGTTGCCGGTGAAACCTCCCCATCACATGAGCTGCTTTCCCTTCATCATTGTTTCTTTGACTAAAGTTTGAGTCCCATAATCTCACTGCACTGGCCACAGCTTCAGGGAAGAGATCCCTGCTCTCAAGAACTTACAGCCTAGTTATGGGGACACATGTGCATGAAAAGATAACTAGCAGCAGAAAGCAAGGCAAGAATGAGGTGAAAATGTAGTCAAGATGATAAGTGCTATGGCATACTGCACTTGGAACCTCACTTTGCTCATTTGAAAAACTGGAGCTAATCCTCGAAGGTCAGCCCCTCTCATGGAATTTCAGTGAAAACCAGATGACATGTCTATTTGGGAAGCTTTCCGTCAACCACAAATCAACTGCACAGAAGAAGAGTGAACATTATTAAAGTGTAAGATGCAGGAAAATAACAGAATTATTATTAAACAGTAAAAGGTTTAATGGCAAATGCCAGATTCAACAGCATGGCAGTATGGTTCTATCTGGAGTAGGGATAAGGGTAGGGGGTACAATTCAAAAGGCTGTGCAAAAAAAAAAAAGAAAAAAAAAAAAGAAAAATAAAAAAAAAAGGCTGTGCAAATAGTGTTTTTTATCTTTTTTGTTGGTGTGCTATGTGTTGTGTTGGAGGTGGTCACATGAATGCTCACTGTCTCATTTTTATAAATGTTGGTATATATGGAATATTTACGTACTATACATATATTCATATGTATATACTATATGTATATACATACATAAAGAACTTTAGTTATTGGGTCTAGACAGTTTCGTTTTACAAATGAGAAAACTGAGACCTGGAGAAAGAAATGCTTGCTTGGAATCAAACAGCCTCTCAGTAGTTAAACTAGTGCTATACAATATCCTAACTGTTTCCCTTCCCCCTCCATCTATGTTTCCTTGATCTCCTGTAAATCTCGTTATCCTTCATTCCTCTCTTTCACTTACCCTTACCCTCAGCCCACCAGCAAGTCCTGCCAGTTCAACCTTCTAACTACGTCCTGAGTCCCCAACTTGTCCCCATGGCCATGGCCCATGTGTGTGCTCCTGCATTTCCCGGCAGCTCTGAACTGATGGGAGAGCAGGACGTGTCCCAGTGGGCAGAGCTGGGGTTCCAGGTCTCCTGACTGGGTCCTGCCTGAGAAAGCACTGCATTTATGCACGTGGGAAATAGAAGTCACCATCCCTCCTGTTGCACCTACTTAACAAAGCACTTATGTGGATAAATGTGAAGGCACTTTGAAAGTTTAAACCGTTCTTTGTATATGCATGCATGTATAGATAGAAACTTGTATATGCATACAAGTTTCTATGGCTACTGTTATACACAAAAGGCAGATCCACTCCTCTCACGTCCCTCAGTGTTTTCCCCAGCTCTCTAATGGAGCATCTCACTTTCTAGTGTATCATGTGTCATCAGGGGCCTTCCTTACCCTTACCAGATGGAAATAACTGGAAGGCAGGAGCCTGGGGCCCCACAGGGACAGAACATGTGCTGAATAGGTGTTGAACGAAAGTTCATTCAGAATAAGCTGTTGCTGTTACTGCTGTTTCCATCCCACCATGCACCTTTCCTTGTATCTCTTTAGATAGAAACCACCCCCCCCAACCCCGCCACGCATCCATCCTTTGATGCCTGTTGAGTCCCACGTCTTCAAAAAAGCCGTGCTCCACACTCCAGCTCACACTGTGGCTGCCCCTTCCTTTCTTCTGAATTCTTTCCCCGCTCGCAGTGTGGGCCACAGAGTTCAGCCCTCAGGGATGTCTTAACTTGACATTTTAATGGAAGACTGGAAGCATCCTGGGCTGGGACCAGAATGTCTCAGAGTCTCCTCTCTATAACACATTCATCAGTAAATTTCTCGAGGACAAGGACTTGATCTGTCTTGTTCACCACCGTGTTTCCAACATCAATATGTTATCCCACAGAATAGATAGTAAATATTTGTTGAGTGGGTAAATAGATTTTACACATAATAAATGCTTAATAGATACTTAATCGTTCCTGAACAAGTTGGTCCAATAACACACCTTATTATTATTTCTTCATAGCACTTATCATTGTTTGAAATTATCTAGTTGGCTAATAAGTTCACGTGTTCCTCGTTTGTTGCCACTTCAGGGGTTCCCGATCTCTCTTTTCTAATGCTTGATGATCTGAGGTGGAGATGATGTAATCATAATAGAAATAAAGTGCACAATAAAAGTAACGCACTTGACTCACCCCAAAACCATCCTCACACCTCTGGTCCATGGAACAATTGTCTTCCACAAAACTGGTCCCTGGCGCCAAAGAGGTTGGGGACTGATGAAAGGGAGCTTATATTTTAACAAGCAAGGCCCTTGTTTGCCTTTTTCTTTTTTTAAACCTCTCTGTTTAAAAAAACAAAAAAGATTATTTATTTATTTATGGCTTTGTTGGGTCTTTGTTGGGGCTTCTCTCATAGCTCAGTTGGTAAAGAATCTGCCTGCGATGCAAGAGACCCTGGTTCAATTCCTGAGTCAGAAAGACCCCCTGGGGAAGGGGTAGGCTACCCACTCCAGTATTCTTGGGTTTCCCTTGTGGCTCAGCTGGTAAAGAATCCACCTGCAATGTGGGAGATTGAGGTTTGATCCCTGGATTGGGAAGATCCCCTGGAGAAGGGAAAGGCTACCCACTTCAGTATCCTGGCCTGGAGAATTCCATGGACTATATAGTCCATGGGGTCGCAAAGTGTCGGACGCAACTTTCACTTTCACTTTCTTTGGGCCTTTGTTGCTGGGCAGGCTTTTTCTCTAGCTGCATCAAGCGGAGGCTGCTCTCTAGATATGGTGCATGGGCTTCTCCGGTTGCAGAGCACAGACTCTAAGTACACAGGCTTCAGGAGTTGTGGCACATGGACTTAGGTGCTCCATGGCATGTGGGATTCTCCCGGCTCAGGGATCCAATCCATGTCTCTTGCATTGGCAGGTGAATTCTTCACCACTGAGCCACCAGGGAAACCCCTGCCTTCTTCACTGCTCTGTCTCTAGATACTTAACAGACTGGCAACTAGTAAATGAATGAATGAATGAAAAAAGTCACATCACACTATTAGGCTGAATTCTGGCCCTCCCAAATTTGTATGTTGTGGCCCTAATGCCTACTGTGGCTATATTTGGAGACAGAGACTTTAGGCAGGCAATGAAGGTTAAATGAGGTGATAAGGTAGGGCCCTAATCCAAAAGGATTGGTGTCCTTATAAGAAGAGGAAGAGACACCAGGTCTCTCTCTCCCCACATGAGCACAGAGGTCAGGCATGTGAGGACATAGTGAGAAAGTGGCTGTCTACAAATCAGGAAGAGAGGTCTCATCAGAACCAACCTAGACAGCATCTTGATCTCAGACTTCCAGTTTACAGCCCTGTGAACAATTAAATTTCTGTTGTTTAAGTCACCTAGTCTATGCTATTTTGCCATGAAAGCCCTAGTAAACTAAAATATACACAGTTACTAACTAGTTGGCTGGCCTTGGACCAGTCTTACATGCTCTGCGTACCTTAGTTTCCTCACCTGTAAAATGGAGCTAATAATAGTTTCTTCCTGGTAGGATTGTGATGAAGATTAAGTGAGTTAATATATGTAAGGGATGGTAAAGAATCTTCCTGCAACACGAGACCTGAGTTCAGTTCCTGGGTGGGGAAGAACTCTGGAGAAGGAAATGGTAACCTGCTCCAGTATTCTTGCTGGGGAAATCCCATGGACAGAGAAGCCTGGTGGGCTACCGTCCATGGGGTCGCAAAAGAGTCAGACATGACTTTGCAACTGAGCATATAGGATACTATGTTAATAGTAGCTATGTGAATTAGTAATAGCAGGTCCAGTCAATTTCGTGAATGACAGCAATCATGCAAAATTTTAGAACTCCCAAGTAGGACAAAGAAAATGTCATCTGGAGAAAGAAATAACTTGGAGAGGTCCCAGACAAACAGGCAGATGCAAAGGAGCAGAGGAGGACGAGAAGAAACTCTGGGGAGACAGGGATGGGAGGCAGAACTGAGTGATGTGTCCTGGGGCAGCAAACAGTATAATGTGGCTTGGGCAGAGAGTCTGTAGAGAAGAGAGCTCCATTTTTATTTGCACAAAAACACCAGTGTTTCAAAGCAAGGGAGAAGCCAGCAGACGTTCTGGGAGTGTTTTGCATCACTGGTGATTCCGTTCCATTTACCGACCTTCTCGGGTTTGTCAGCAGGCCCTGCTGGCCCGCCCGTCACCAGCTGTCACTTCTCACCCTTCTTGGCACCATGCTCTTTCTTACTCAGCACACTCTGCTTCTCCTGTTTTCCTCCAAACACCCACCAGAATCAACGTCCTGGTAGAGAGAGACATTAGCCACTGGGCCACACAGTCCCCAGTCTGACTCTCCCTCACCTTCTGGCATGCGAAGATTTGCCCTGTAAAGAGAATTTAACTAGAATGTTTTTTTACTGTCAAGTGAGTTGATCTGTGTAGACAGCTGGAATCCTTTTGGGTTTGGTTTTATTGCTTTTAATCCTCAGAACCTGGGGCAGGGTTGGGGTCTGAACCTCTGGGTCTCACGTTGCCTTTATGTTTCTTCTCTCCTCTTCTAGAGCTGAAGGACCAGCCTTGGCAGCCACGGACACGAGCCCGTGTTTTCTCCTGCTCCGTGTCCGGCAGGGTAGACGCCAGCCTGCGGTCTCTGACACCAACTCTTTGGTTGCAGGAGAGGGAACGTGGGTGCTGGAGTGAAAAACATAGGCTGGTCATCCCGACTCTGTTTCTGCTTCTAGGCCTGTCATTCTGGGAACCCAGAGCCTCAGTTTTCCCATCTGTAAAATGGCACAGACAGTGGGGGAAGAGTGATGTGAAGGCGCCTGTGGAGGTGTCACACTCCATGCGGATGTGGTTGTGCTGTTTTCACCAGCTGCCTGTCATTTGTTCTCTCATTTTCTCCAGCCTCATGGTGGCTGGACCTCTGGACTGGGGAGAAGGAAGGGAGGGCCCTAGTCAGCCTCAGGGCCATTCACCTGATGTGGGACTTCCCTGATGTGACTCGGGGTTCTAAGTACTCTGTGGATGGTGCCAACCCCAACGGGCAGTTTTGTGAGATGTGTTTTAGGACCAGCAAGCAGGGAGAACCCGACAGAGGCTGAGGCTCTCCCACTTTGTCTGCTACTTGCAGCGATGGCAGCCTGCACTGCCAGCTTCTTATGCAACCCGGCTGGACAGATTCGTCCACAGTGCCTGCTCCCTACAGCATTTCTTAGGCTCAGATGCCTCCAGGCCCAAGCAAGGAACTTGATTCAAGAGCCCACCTAGTGAGGAACTGGGGAGCCCATGTCCCTTCCAGTAAAGGTAGTCACTTCTCACCTCCAGCTGACTATTGACATGGAAAAACAAGCCCAGTGCAAGCCAGTCATCTGATTTTTCAAGAGAAATGGGGAGTTCAGGTTTTTAGATGAAATTGCTTATCTTTCAAATATTGGAAATTAACTTTAAAAATGTGAACAAAACACAAAATCACAGACTGGATTTGGCTCAGGTCTCGAGCCTCTGCTTTCAAGTAATCCACGTGAGCATATTGGTAAATGCTCGGTTGAGCTGTTTTGTGACTTATCTGTGTTTTTATTTGCCGTAGGACATGGCAACCCACTCCAGTACTCTTGCCTGGAAAATCCCATGGACAGAGGAGCCTGATGAGCTACAGTCCATGGGGTTGCAAGGAGTCAGACACGACTGAGCGCACACAATGTGTTTTTATTTGGCCTTGTCTAAATACCCAGCAGCGGTCAAATTTGGATAGCCTGATGATTCTGCCATGAATCAAGTAGCCTCTGCCTAAGTACCCAGTTCCCGTAGGGTTACATGTGTAACTACGGAGTCTGAGAATGTGAGAGTTGGGATCACCAGCTCTCCTTGGGCCACTGATCCTCTCTTGCTCCTTCTTCATTGGAAAAAGAAAGAAAGTTAAGGTTAGATGGAGTGGGATCTTGCCTAGGATCATTCAAATTTTTAGTGAACTAGTTGGAGCAGCCCAACCCCTGGTCCTATTTCCTTCCTTTTTCCCTAGAGCTTCCATTTCCTACTATAAAATAATTGTCACTGCTTCAACCCCAAACTTGGGCTTCCCTGGTGGATTTAAAGAATCCACCTGTAAAGCAGGAGGCAGCAGGAGCTGCGGGTTTGATCCCTGTGTTGGGAAGATCCCCTGGAGGAGGACATGGCAACCGACTGCAGTTTCTTGCCTGGAGAATCCCATGGACAGAGGAGCCTGGTGGTCTACAATCCATGGGGTCGCTAAGAGTTGGACATGATTGAAATGACTTAGCACACACACAACCCCAAACAACAGTTTCCTGAGAACTAGCATTCTTCTGAGCCACTGGGATTTCAATCCACTGTAGAATGAAAGGCAAGTTGAGTGACTGGCCAGCACTGTGGTTCGTTCTTTATGGCTGAAGTCAAAATCAGAGCGAGTGGGATGCAGAATCCCGGGGCCTCTAATTTGGCAAATCAGAATGCTCCAATGTGCATTTTCATTTGATCGCTGCCGAATTTCTTCACCAAAAGTAACAACATCCCCCTTTTATGAAAAGCATGGCAACATGTAAAAACAGGCAAAAGAACTTGTCCAGATTAAGAATGTAGTGGGGGAAGATGCTGTAGAATCTCAAAACTGTGACTATTTTAAAGCATTTGTGTATTGGGCAGCAGGGATCAAATATTTGAACGGGGTGGGGGATAGGGCTGAGTGTCTTACTCTGCACCAGATATTTGGCCTCTGGCTGGTGTTGGGCTTCTCGAGAGTGTCTGCTCCCCACACCTCTTTACGAGGCCCTTTCTGCAGAGATGGTGGATGGAGCTTGATTTACCCAGGAATCAGGCTTCCTCCTCCTTCCTTGTACCCAGGGCTCAGACAAACCCTTCACAGAAAGAACCGTAAGGAGAGGGGACCACAGCCAGCCACAGATAATCAGGCTGCTTGAAGAAAGAGAGCATCTTCCATGTTTGGACTTGGTCTTCTGTTGGTGGTGTCGTGGTGGTGACATAATGTTGCCATAAAGAGCCTCTGAGAGTATCAAATGCCACCATCACACCTCCATATTTAATCCCTTACAAAAGCTGTTTACAGTTCTATGTACTCCTCTTCATGAACATTACACCTTAGTTTTATTAGCTTTTTCAGAGAACTCAAGCAGATTACAGAGGCTCAACTTTCCCTTCCAGAAGTCATGCTGGTTTAATTAGTGAACGTTTGTAAAGCACTTTTGAAGAAGGAAAGTGCTGGAGAAGGACTAAGTATAAGTAGTATTAGAAATTACTCAACTCCCTTTATGATAACATCTCCTGGTTATAAATGTCATCCTTTCCAGCTCTTTGGGTGCGTGTTAGTTCTGACCATTACATAATTCATTCCTGGAGAGTGTTTCTGTCTCCTTCTGGGGTCACCTTGGGGTCCCAGGCCAGTCACAGCCAACTGAGGCCCCCTGAGTTCTCTCCTTCTGCCACAGCTGAGAGTCGTGGCAAACTCAGAACACACGTCTCTCAAAAACAGCCAACAGTCCTCTCATTTTCTTTTCCTTTCTGCAAATACTGAGTGCCCACCTTGTACCAGGCACTCCCTCCCTTTGGGTCCTCTTTTCTTCTCTGGGTTAATGTTTTTTGCTGGGTGACCTTGGGCGAGTCAGTTCATCTTGCCGCTTCTCTTGATTCCTTTGGCTCTGTTGTAGAGACGTAACACAAAACATCTAGGAATAAAACTATGTTCACTTCTGTCTTCCTATGTTAATGCTCTCACCTCTGTCAGCGTTAAGTTGAGAATGAAGGGAAGTCCTCAGTGCTTGCACTGCTTTCATACCGATATAATTTTTCCTTTCAAACTTACAGTGATTTCTCCCTTATTATAAATGAATACAGTGTGACATGTATGTAATTTTCTGAGTTTATTTTATAATAAAATGTTTCTCAGAGGTTTCGTGTGCTTCTCTGCCCTCTTAAACAAAAACACGATTTAATCTTTTGAGGATCATTTCCCTGGATATTCATTGTCACGTTGCATTCCACTGTTTTCACGCCCTCAAGAGCACTTGAGGTTGTAGTTACTTGTGTCCAAGCAAAGTCACCCCCGTCTGTGATATTTTTTCAAGTTACTTGGTCTGTTTTCTCTCTCTCTCCAAGCAGTATTTTCCCTTCCCATTTGCTGCCTCTAATCTTCTATAGACTAGGAAATGGGAGAGTTGGGTTTGGTAGAATTGGGTCTAAAATGAAAGTAAATTGGCTTTGAATGAGGGACTGAGAAGGTCTCCTATAAGCCAAGAACCCAGGTTGTAATTTACATTCTTTGATACACACCTTTTAACTCCATGGCTTTGCCTTCTTTCGTTTTCAGTTGTGGCTCTCTTCTAGATGGGGTGAGGTTTATAATATAAGTGACTCCTGGGCAAGCATTCCTGCACACTGAAATAAAAACACTTTACAGTTCTGATACAGGAAGTTCTTAGAGATTTGCACAGAGTAGGTGTCAGTCCCTGCTTGTTGAATAAATGGCTCCAGCAGCTATTCAGGCAGCCAGACATTTTAGAAAATGATGGGTTTAAAGATGCTTTGAAACACAAATGTACTCCTGTTAGAAAGATACAGATTTATAAGCCAGGCTTCCTGGAAAACCTCAAAGTTCTCCCTGACCCAGAAAATGTAATAAAATCAACCTTTCTTTTCCTTCTCCCAGAATGCTTCACTTGGAGAATGTCACAGCCAGCAAGAAACTGTTGTCATTTTCCACTTACCACCCTAAGTGCAAATAGATCTCTGATTTCCTAAAGGTGAGAACAGAATATGTTCATTTGCATCTATATTTTTTTTTAAGTAACTTAGGACTCTGCACCCTGAGGTACATGCCAGTGAAGTAGCCCCACACAATTCATAAGAAGTGATAAAGAACTTGGCAAAGACCACAATCATTTGCCCATTTCTAGCTCTAACACTTTTATCCTCTTTGGTCTTTAGAGTGACATGCTATGTTTTTTATTAGTCCAGTGTTTAAGGTCTGAAATAGAGAAATTACAAAAATAAACTAATAAATTATTCTTTAGAAGTTGGTTATTCCCTAGGAAGTACAACATAGTTCATTGGTAAAGATCATGAATTTGGGTATAGGATGGCCCTGGGTTTGAATCCAGGCTCTACCGCTGCCTACTTGTGACATCAAGTTGCTTAACTTCTCTGAACTTCAGTTTCTCATCCAAAATATGGGTGTTTCTGTTGTCACTTACTGCATAACAAACCCACCCAAAGCACAGTTTAAAACAACAGCAGCTGTATTTCTTTTCAAGATTATGTTATTTGGACAGGGCTCAGCATGGACGGCTCATCCCTGCCTCCCATGATACTCCCATGAAAATGTGAAAATATTAGTCACTCAGTCATGTCTGACTCTTTGCAACCACATGGACAGAAGAGCCTAGCCCATCAGGCTCTTCTGTCCATGGAATTCTGTAAACAAGAATACTGGAGTGGGTAAACATTTCCAGGGGATCTTCACAATGCAAGGATCAAATCCAGGTCTCTTGCATTGCAAGTGGATAGGTACTAGGGCTAACCTTACTGTGCAGACAGACTGCTGAGTCACAGAGTAGCAAAGTAACCAGCCTAAAGCTACATACCTAGTAAGCAGTGGAGCTAAGAACATATGACTCTGACAGCTTGGCTGACCCCAGAACCCTGTTTATTACACCAATTTAAGACCCCCTCCAACTCAAAAATTGTATGTTGCTTCTACCTACAAAATATATAAAGTAGTTGAAAGAACTTGGTTTCTTGTTACAAAATACAAAATTGAGAAATGGAGTCTCCTGGGAATATTTGCTGGAAATGTGGTCAGAATAATTCAGAACTTAACTCTCTGCCTTTGGGCTAATACTTTATCTTTAGCTAAAATGGGGAAGAAATATCTGGATATAAGGCTGTATTTTTCACCTTGGATATTCAGCACCAGTTCTCAATTCAATTGCTTCTCCAGTGCCCTGACTGCCTGCATGCAAGCTAAGTCATTTCGGCTGTGTCCGACTCTTTGCGACCCCATGGACTCTACCCACTAGGCTCCTCTGTCCATGAGATTCTCCAGACAAGAATACTGGAGTAGGTTGCCATGCCCTCCTCCAGGGGATCTTCCCGACTCAGGGTTCAAACCCACATCTCCTATGGCTCCTGCTTTTCAGGTGGATTATTTACCACTGAGCAACCAGGGAAGCCCAGTGCCCTGACTACTTTCTGTGAAATGAGGATAATGACAATTAGATGACACTGTAACTTTGATAGGTGTTCTTGGTTTTAATTAGTCATTATTATCAGGTACACTGATTTATTGTTACAGAAACTTAATTTCTGGTGGTATCATCTCCTCTGGTGCAGTTCTTTTTAAAATTATGTCTCAGACATTGTTATGCTATCCCTAAGTCAGTCATAACCTAAGAAGATCTCAGATTTTTCTGCCAGCTTGCTTTTCCCTCCTACTTCTTTCTGAAATAAAAAAATGAAGATGGGAAAAGGAAGCAATGTGTAGTACCTCTGATCCTGCTTTCTGTTGCAGTGACAAGGTGGAGGCAGGATATATGAAAAGCACCTCCAAGGTCCAGATTATGGTGGAATTAATTTAAATGCCATTGTTTCATCAGTTCCAGAGAGCACATTCATCTTGTTCAGGTTCTGGCAGTCGGGATGGTGGTGGGAGTGCAGTTTTAAGTCAGGAGACAAGGATTGTAGCACAGATGCCCCCACTAGCTAGTTGCCTAATCCTTAACAAGTCACTTTGTCTTCCCAGGCTCATTTTTTCTCATCTGTCAAGTTAGATGAAGGTTATGGAATAGATGATCTCTAAAAATTCTTCCAGCTCTACAGTTCTATTCTGGGTCTGTCTGCACCTGCAGACAGTAATGTGGGGGCAGGAAGGGTACTGAAGAGGGAGGCACATTTAGTTAAGAGAATAAAACACTTTTTACCTGGGGCAGCCCTGCATCCTCATGTGTTGTGTAGACAGACTTGTCTCAGATTAACCAAATAATTGACTGGATTCTCTCCTTCCGTTGCCAATGGACACACAGCTTTAGTTTTTCTGGGAGCAGCAGCTGCTTTTCTGAAATTTCCATCCCAGGGCTTCCGTCTCCCTGTGTTCTCTCAGAAACTTGTCATGGTTTTTCTGGATGGATGCCCATAGAATTTTAATCCAGTCACAAAAAAGTGCTATACATAACAAAAAGCAAAAACAGGTTATGGGTTGACTGTTTCTTTATTGAATTTGTTTTTTTTTTTTTTTCAAGGACTTGGAACATAGCAGGGCATCATTCACAGCACCATCTGAGCTGCCAGCTCAGAGCCATGGCTAGGGCCAGTAGTTAAGGGTTTGTCCTTGAAGCAGTGGAGAGAAGCCCTATATGATTTAGTAGCAACCCTGGACTCTTGGTAACTGGCTGCTTAATTTAAATTGGTTGTTTCCCCATAATACCCCATTTTCTTCCCTTTCCCAATAAGTATTGCATTTCCAATAAGGGGGAGGGGGAAAACCCTGTCCTCAAGAAGCTTAGCAGAGTCTCCCAATTTAAGCTAACTTTAAAAGGTGTAGTTCTCCAACTTTAACTTGTGGAAAGTTTCCCTGAGGAGGCAACTAGAAATGTACATTCTAGGACCCTGCTCTCAAATATTCACTCAGTAGGGTTTGAGCCAATAAAACTACATTTCACTCAATCCAGGGCAGTTTGATGTAGGAGGGTGATGGACTGCTGTGAAATGTTCATGGTTAGAAACAAACAGCATTATCAGAAACAAGAATTTCATGTTTGCATTTGTATTTCATGCAATCAGTATAAAATTCATGAAAATTGATGCCTAATACTCAGGATTCCAGGCATTAACATGAAGGTCCTTGCACTGTACCTCACCATCACTGGCAGATTCTGAAAACTCAAAGCAGGCATATTATTATCTCCCTGATGGGAAGGTTAAAAAAATTAAATGAATTTATACACCTGGTCAGTAAGTGACTGCTCAATAAATAGCTGCCACTTTTATCCTCTACAAGAAGAAGGAGGGGAAGACTGTCTGAGGCCCAACTTCACACTGGGACTTGGCTACAGTTGAGTGTATTCTTTGGTGCCAGGGAAATGCGGCCATGGATCTCCAGGACACCACCCCGGGACACCCACCGTTGTGCCCTTACTACGGGCAGGGCAGTAGTTCTGTTCCTTTGCCAGTTCAACCTCCAAGACCTATAATAAGAGGGGTGGTATGTGTGTTAGTTGCTCGGTCGTGTCAGACTCTTTGGATCCCATGGACTCTAGCCCGCCGGGCTCCTCCGTCCATGAAATTCTCCAGGCAAGACTACTGGAGTGGGTAGTCATTCCCTTCTCCGGTGGGTTTTCCCAACCCAGGGATCAAACCCGGGTCTCCCGCATTGCAGGTAGATTCTTTACCATCTGAGCCACCCACCGGGGAAGTTAAGATGTGGTGGGTGGGGCATTTTTATTTTTAAAGATTTCCCTCTGGGCCTTTGACATGTTTTTGCGGGCTTTGGAGGTGGGTGTGGCCGGGGAGGGTCCCTGCGATCTTGACTCTCCGCTGCCCGCAGGTCTCCGGAGGGAAGAAGAAGGCCCCGAATCCTCCGGAGCAAGGGACCAGGAGTGGTCGGGGTGGGGGACCATGGCCACAGCCAGGAGCCGGAGGGTTCGAGGCCCCCCCACCCCCGCCAGGTGGCGGGGAAGGGCGGGGGGAGGGGCAGGGATTTGGGGCCACACTATCTCCCAGCCCGCAGAGGCCCCAAGAACTGACTGGTTGAGCTCTGCAGGGAAACAAGGGCCCCATCCACCGCCCGAATCCTCATCAGGAGGACCCAGATCCCGGAACTGCCAAGTCCCGGCCGCGGCGCCACGCGTTGGCTCGGCCCGCGAGGGAGAGAAGCCCTCTGGGGGCCTCGGAGCGTCAACCCAGGGGTTTACTGAGAGCTGCCGCAGGTCCCCGGAGGGTTGGCTGGATTTTTACCTCAAGCCTGATCAACATATTCAGGACGGGGCCGCCGCAAGGACCCTTCTTACCCCTCTCCACGCCCACCCGCCCCTACCAGCCCACCCGCGAGACGCGGACTCAAAGACACTGTCCACTTGAGGCCGGGCTGGCGTCGAGTTTGGAGGGTCGCGCCGGTGCAGAAGGGGACCGACGGGCCACCTGTCGGCTGGGGACCCGGGAAACCAGCCGCCCCGCGGAGAGGAGCTCGGGACAATCGCGCGTACACACACACACACACACACACTCGTACACCCAACCCCCAACCAATGAAATAAAGTAAAAACCCAAGGTCTGCCTCCGGTGACAGAGGAGGCTGTCCGATTCCTTTAGGTCGGAATCGGGCAGAGCGTGGATTCATCCTGGGGGTCAGAGAGGCTGGGGGACCAAGGGGCCGGGGCGGCGGGTGAGAGCGAAGGTTCGGGCTCCGCGCCCCTCGCCATCCCCGCCCCCGACGTTAGCCGGAGTCCGGCTGGGCGGCGACCGCGGCGGCGGGAGGGTGGAGCGGGCAGAGTCCGCCTCGCTGTCAGCCCGAGCCCCGCCGAGCCCACCGCACACACTCGTACCCCTGCCTTCCCGCTCTCCCACCGGCTCGCCGTGACCCCCGCCCCAGCCCCCTCCCCTTCCCCGCCCGCCTGCCTGCCTGCCTGCCTCCGCCCCCATTCTTGGAATTGTGTGGAAAAATTCTCAGCCAAACCTCCCACCTCTCCTCTCCCCCCCACCCCCGCCCCACTCCCTTTAAAAAACCCCCTTTCCTCCCCGGCCCCTGCACTCTTTGTGAATGAGGGCAGGAACACGGCCCTTCCCCCGCCCAGGAGCCACGCCAGACCGCCGCACTCAGAGGACTGTTTGTTAATAGTCCAATTAGATAATTGCCATCTTTCACTCCTTTTGCTCCGTATTTCCCATAAAGGAATGAATGGGGAGAGCGGCGTGGAGAGGGCTTCTGCCCCGGCAAGGTGACGAGAAGGGCTGGAGCATGCTCCTTGCACAAGGCCATGCGCTTGAATTGAATCATTGTGGCCTAATCAATGCTCTTATTGGATTACTGGCTGTTGCTTTTCTCAAAGATATTGTAGCAGAGACAATGAAATAGCTAGGGGAAAACTTTTTTTTTTTTTGAAGCAGATCTCACAGTTGAGATTTTCGCGGCTCTCTCTCCCTCTCCCCCTCTCTCTCCTGCTGGACTCTCTGAGTACAAAGCTGCCCTTTGAATGGGCTGCCTCAGGGCTGCTGGAGGTGCAGGCATGAAAAAATCCAACTGGAACTAAATGAAGAGGTGGCAGATTAAGATGGCTGTCAGCGTCGAGGTGTGTTAAGGAGTTGTTTGGGAGGAAAGCTTGGCTTTTTAGAGTGTGGGGGAGATACTTTTGGGGAAAACTTTTTCTTCTTCCCCCTTCTTTTTTCCCCCCTCCTAGAGGCGACTGCTTTCTTCTGCTGAGGGTGTGTAAGGGGTTTTGTTTCTCCTCCCCCCGCCCCCCCACCATTCAGCTCTATCTGTCGAGTGTGGAGAAAGCCCCTCTAGCCGGTGTGTGAGCAGGAGGGTCAAAGGCAAAGGGAAAGTTAATAATGCCTGCTAATGGTACTAACAATTCAGGATGAATCTTGTCAAAAGTTTTTCTGGAAGTATGGGTCTTTGATTGTGTGTTTCCTGAAAGCAAGACCAATCATTTCCGTTTATTCACTGGCTAAACCCCTACTTGATTGGGGACAAGGACAGAAACCATCCATTACGATCTGATATATTATCCAAACAATTTAGTGTATTCATGAGGTAACCGAAACGTGGGGGCTGCGAAATTACCCGTAATCAATTGCAACAGCGAGTGCGCGTCCCCCCCGGGTGTCGGACAACTGCAACTCCGCGTCTCAGTAATAGGCGGGAGCCACAGCAATTCGGAGTTGCGCTGCTCGCTACCTGATCGCCAAGCTGGGGACACTGGACGTGCTCAGAAGACGCGGGCGCTGACGAGGCGGCTTCGCCGCTGCTCCGCCGGGATCCTGGACCAGACTCGCCGCCTCTCAGCGAGCGCGCCACTCGGCGGTCGCCGCTGACCCGCCCGCGGCCGCCCCGCGGGGACATTCATTCGTGCCGCTTGCCTCTCTCCGGGCCGAGCGTAAGGGCTGTATTGTTGGGGTTTTGTCCCCCCTGGTTTTTGTTTTTTTTTTCCTCGCCTTTTTTTGTTGTTGTTGCTCGTGCCTCTCCTATGTTCGGGAAACCAGACAAAATGGACGTTCGGTGCCACTCGGACACAGAGGCCGCCCGGGTCTCCAAGAACGCGCACAAGGAGAGCCGGGAGAGCAAGGGCGCGGAGGGGAACCTCCCCGCCGCCTTCCTCAAGGAGCCGCAAGGCGCCTTCTCTGCGTCGGGCGCCCAGGAAGATTGTAACAAAAGTAAAGCCAATTCAGCAGCCGACCCGGATTACTGCCGCCGGATCCTGGTCCGAGGTAGGAACGGAGCAGGGCTGCTGCGGGGCGCGTTCTTTAGGGGCGACTCTGGGACCGGAGAGGCGCGCCGCCACCTACCCCGGCCGGCGAGGTGGGTCTGCCGCCCGGGACTTAGGTGAAAGTTGCTGGCCCTCCCGGGGCCGAGGTCCCGCCCGCCACTAGGGACTCCCACCTGGGACGCACGCCCTCCAGGAGCCTCCATTCCTCCAAGCCTCGAGGGGCCCCGCCGGCTGGGCTGCTGGGGAGAGCCGAGGGACTGGGCGGGCGGGCCCAGGCTCCAGGCTGCGGCCTCCGACCCGGGAAGGCGGCAGGAAACTCTGGAGGACGTGTTTGCGTCCGGCGGATCCGAGGAACTGCGGGGAGCCTGCTTGGGGGCTCCCGCGCCCTGCAAGTCTAGCGCACCCAAGGGGACGCGGGCGCTGGAGAAGAGCTGCGGACCGCCGGCAACCGCTCGGCCAGTTGTCGCTTTGGGCCCAGGGGGCCCGGCGCCGTGCTCCAGGCTGGCCGCCGCCGCCGCTGGGAGAAGCGGCCAGGCAGGCTTGCCGGGCCGCGGATGCCGTTTTAGTGCTGGGCTCGACCCCTCTCTGCTGCGCGGGGTGCTCTCCGCTCCCGCGGTGGCGGTGGGGAGGACCGGCTCCGGCTCCAGCCGGGCGCCGCCCCCGCCAGCCGATCGCCAGGCCCTGCAGGCTCCCACTCGGTCCCTCCTCCTTCCGCCGCCCGGCTTCGGGAGGGAAGGAGACCCCGGGAAGGGGGTGGGGACCGCTGGAGTACGGTCTGGTCAGCCTGCTCTAGAGCTGGGGCTGGCAGGACCTGGGCTGGTCAGTGCTGGGACCCTCAAACTACAGGGGATCCTGTCAATGCAGCCGAGGCTCCCAGGCTGAAACGAACGTCAGCCCACTTGATTTTTTTTTTTTTTTCTCTCCCCTGTCCGAAGGGCTCTCTCAAAGGCCAACACCGATTCCCCCTCCCATCAGCTATGTGGAGTTAGTCCCCTCACCCCCCAAACACACGTAGGGTCCTTGCTTCCCGGCTGTGGCTGCACCCCCACTACCTCCACCACCCCCACCATCCGCCTCCGGACTGAGGCTCAGAAGCCAGCTCCGGCTTGGGGAGGTGGAGGAAAGCAGGAGGATGGGTTCTGATGCTTGACATCTCCCCTTCCCCAGATGCCAAGGGATCCATCCGAGAGATCATCCTCCCCAAAGGCCTGGACCTGGATCGGCCCAAGAGGACACGCACGTCCTTCACTGCCGAGCAGCTCTACCGCCTGGAGATGGAGTTCCAGCGCTGCCAGTACGTGGTTGGCCGAGAGAGAACGGAGCTCGCCCGGCAGCTCAACCTCTCCGAGACGCAGGTACTCAGAGACCAGGCCCCACACAGCTCTTTGCATCAGCCTCCCTCCCCTTCAGCCCCATCCAGCTCTAGCAGCTCTTCCTGACCACCTAGCTTGACTCTGGACCGAGCCTCCCACGGGAGGCAGAGGAATTGGGGAGGATGGAAAAGAAGGGGTGAACGCTTTCTCCCTTCTCTAAGCCATCCCTTTCCCCCTACACCCCACATCTTCCAGGACCCATGTTCTGTCCACATTGGCTTAGCTCAGGAGGCCCCCAAATCCTGTCCTTTTGATTTCTTTTTAGACCCTAGTCTTGAGAATTCCCTGCTTGCCTCTCCTTGAGGAGGAACCTATATTTGCCCCTCTTTTGGCCACCCCATTTTGGCCAGATTTCCTGGCACCACCCTCTCTGTAGATGGAAACCTTCCCTAGCACCCAGGCTCATTCAGCAAGAATGGGGTTAGGACCAAAGACCCCTGTTTCAGAGCTGTGGGTGACAACCAGGGATTAAAAAGGTGTACATTCCGGAGATCTGCTTTTGCCTACCAGGCTGCCCTGATCCTTAATGCTTTTGCTGGCCTTGAACTGGACTCAGCCCCATTCCCAGCCCCAAGCATCCACTCTGGACACCTTCAGTACCAGTGATGTGTGAGGTATGAGATAGGAAACAGATCTGGGCCCTTGGGAACCAGCACTGACAATTGTGCTTTAGGTCTTCTCCTTTATTCGAAATCCATATTTTACTGGGACTGGTCATGCGGACTCTGGGCCCAAGAGGTGTTTGGGGCCCAAGAGCTTTGCCTTGTGGAGGTCATTTAGGACCTGCCCAGGACATGGCTTCAGCTTGGCCTAGGTAAGGCATATTTATTTCTGAGGACCAGTCCCTTTGACCATGTCCAGCTCTGAAACAGATGAGGAGCATTTTAGATATGGAATCTGGGGAGAGCTGAGACCCAAGGACAGAGCATACTGGATATCCATTTTGAGTTTGAGTTGGAATGTAGCTTCACCCCTACTCTTTCTGCTACCATCCTCTTAGTTTACAAAATCTGGACAGAATAACCTTTCCCTAAAGCTGCGAAATGCCATTCTGGGCCACCAGTTAGGCCTGAAGAGGGACAGAGTAAGAAGAGGAAGTAAGAGTGGAGATTGATGGAGAGTACTTAGTTTACCCCAGCCTCCTGACTTCCTCCCATCACTCCAAAGTCCATGGATGGAGAGCAGCAGAGTTATGTTATAAATTAAGGACATCATTCAGACCCTCCAGTCCAGCGGCTGGTGAGGAGGTGGAGAAAGGTTGGCTTATAAAATGCATCCCGCACAGATTCTATGTGTAGACATCTTCCCTGCTTGCTGTTAGTTGATAGTCCATCTGACCCTAACAAGCAAGAAATAGCTTCTTGTAGCCTTCAGCAGAATTAGTGCTGCTGGGGCTAAATTCGAGCCGCTTATGGCCAGGGGCTTGGGTCCTGAAAGACAGGGCAATACTCCTTCCCATTCACGCTCACTTCCTACTTCCCTTTAGGCCTTACACCTTCTCATGGAAAAACGGGCATTTACGAAGCGCTGATCCACAGTCCCCCTGCGAGTAGTGCGGTGGCCCAGTGAAGTAACTTATGATCTTCCCATTTAGGGTCATGGACATTTTTATTTCTCTGTTGTTTGTAACCGGGGTCGGCCTAGGCCTGCTTCTATGACCCACCCGGAAGCGCAGCCTATGGGAGCTGTGTCCCCCTCTTGGCGGCCCTTGTCCCCCCAGCAACCCCACTCCCGCCGCCCTTGCCCCGCTGCTCCCAGGCCCGACTTCTCCGGCTCCAGTTTGGGGTTGGGATAGGGGCTTTGGCTGGAGTTGGGGGAAGCCCCCCGGAGCCCTTGCGCCCCGGGAGCCCGCTCGCCTTGACGCTCGTCTCCCTCTCTCCCACCCTCCCCGCGGCCGGCGCGCAGGTGAAGGTCTGGTTCCAGAACCGGCGCACGAAGCAGAAGAAGGACCAGGGCAAGGACTCGGAGCTGCGCTCGGTGGTGTCAGAGACCGCGGCCACGTGCAGCGTGCTGCGGCTGCTGGAGCAGGGCCGCCTGCTGTCGCCGCCAGGCCTGCCGGCGCTGCTGCCGCCCTGCGCCACGGGAGCGCTCGGCTCCGCGCTCCGCGGGCCCAGTCTGCCGGCCCTGGGCGCGGGCGCCGCCGCGGGCTCGGCCGCCGCCGCCGCCGCCGCCCCGGGTCCCGCCGGCGCCGCATCCCCGCACCCGCCAGCCGTGGGCGGCGCTCCAGGCCCGGGGCCCACCGGGCCCGGGGGACTGCACGCGGGCGCACCGGCCGCCGGCCATGGCCTCTTCAGCCTGCCCGTGCCCTCGCTGCTCGGCTCCGTCGCCAGCCGCCTTTCCTCCGCCCCGTTGCCAATGGCCGGTTCGCTAGCCGGGAATTTACAAGAACTCTCCGCCCGATACCTGAGCTCCTCGGCCTTCGAGCCTTACTCCCGGACCAACAATAAAGAAGGGGCAGAGAAAAAAGCGCTGGACTGATTTGAAGTGTTTCCCTGTATTTATATTTATAGTATCTATTGTGGTGATATTTATGGACTCACGCGCATTAGGCACCGGGGCTCCTGAGCTGGGCACCCGGCTCCCAAGAGGCCTCTGACAGCTCTCCTCCCCACCAGTTTCTGCTACTATTTGGGCTACCCCACCCCCCCTCCTCTGTGTCCTCCCACACCCACCCTCCGGCGCCAACTTCCTTCTGAATCCAGGAGAATCCAAAGAATTGGGGGGGGAAAACCAACCTGATGCCCCAACCAGTGCCTGGCCCTGGAGGGAAAGACTGGTTCTAAGTCCAAAGCACAGGACATCTGCTTTAGATCGAGCCGCTGCTGCCGTTCATTATGCTTATGAATATTTGAAAAAGGGAAGCTGCAAGCAGACCCCAGCTGAAAAGGCTGACAGGTTTCGTTAGACCAAAAAGGAGGAGGCTCCTTCCTCTCGCCGGAGAAACCAGGGCTTTTGGAAGCTGCTGGGCCCCACTTTGCGGACACACAGGCAGCTTCCTGGCTGGACAAATCGTGCCGAATCTTCTCCCCTTTAGAAAAACTCCCATCACCACCAACCCCGATCCCAGGAGATAATAAACCAAACATCGTGATAGGCGACGGTGGTAATACGTTTGATCTAATCAGCAATAAAAGGAGAGTAATTACCATACAGAACCAAGTGGAGTGGAAGCAGTTTTTTAAAAACTCATAGCGATGGAGTTAGGAAGCCGTAAGAAAATTCGGGATAGAAAATGCATCCAGGGCATTGCAAAATTAAAGATCCGGTGTTACGACTTTAAACAGGAATTGAAAAGGGAAAAAAGCAAAAGAAATGCCTATGCCGCGAATGATGGAAAATTCAGGATCTTCTCCGAGGCTGCTGTGGGAGACAACCGACGGCATCACCCTCCTCCGGGAGAGAGTAATGCAGCTCCCGGCCGCCCCGCCCCACCGTCTCCCGGATCTGTGGCTCCGGGCAGCATTGCTAGGTTTGGAAACAAATCAGTGCCCATCCCTCTCCCCCACCCACCGGATTCACACAACCCTCCAGCACGCTGGAAACGTCCGAATGGCGGCCGCGAACAACAGGGCGACCCGGCCTCCTCTGTCGGTAGTCTCCGCATCCGGATCAGTTCCCTGCGTGATTAGGAAAAGCATCCTTTCCCACCTCCTTCCCTATAAAACAACAACAACAAAAACAGAATTTCCACGGTTCCAAGTGAGAAACCCGGACCTCCACTCGGTCGCGGCATCACCCCTTCCCCCGCGACAACGCCCATCCCCACGGCCACGGCCGCGCCTATCTTGACCAAAACCATAGACCCAGACCGCGGGTGCTGCAGCATCTAAGAATGTATTCCTCCATCCGAAGTGAGCCGCAGAGCATTTTAAAAATAGTAATTTTATTGTAAATTATTTACATCGGAAGCTTTTCCCCCTTTTCCTTTTTTCTTTCTTTTTCTCTTTTTCTTTCTCTCCTTTTTTTCTTTTTTTAGGCAAATAGTGAAGAAAATAATGAACGATTCACACGCGGGTAGGTGTTACTGAATCCTGACTACTAACTGTTCTGAATGTTTTGGATATTTGAATGTTTTGTATTTATGTGGTGAGAGTGAAATATATATATCTATGATGATAAACGAGGTGTATTTTTGTCTTGTATTTGAAGGATTAAAAAAAAAAAACCAGAAGAGAAAAGACTCAGCAATGATGAGTCTGGGGCAGAGGGTGGCTGCCCTGCGGGTGCCCCGGGCCCTACAGCTGGTACCCTGAGCTCCGGGAGAGAGGTTTTCAGACAGAGGAGCCTGCCACGATGTTCGTTCGACTTCCATGAGGGTCTCACTCTCCCGGCCCTCTGTCCCAGTGGAATCCGACTTTCAGTCCCTCTCTCCTCCGTCTCCCACTTTGATGTTTCTTAGCTTATTTAGGAATTTGTCTCTGGACACCCTGGAGTTCCTGCCTAATGACAACGCTTCCAGCTTCTAGAGTTTTCCAGCCGCATCTCTGTGGTGGTAGTATGTTGGATTTGTGCAATCACAGGGTCCCGAAGAGGGAAGATTTGCCTTTCTTCTGACTTATAAGAAGTCGATCGGCTGTCAAAGAGAAACTTTGAAGGAGCAAGAGAATAAAATAGATATTAATTCTTGCAGAGATCTCTCCACCGCCGCCACCTCCACCCCATCCCGCTACACACACAATGGTGACCCATGTAGATTTTGCAGTCAGAAATCTGGGAGAGCTAGGAGGCCTGGGGATGGTACCCTGGGACACACTCTCCTAACCCTAGCCCTCTCTTCGTGGCTTCAGAACTGCTGGGGGGCGGGATGGGAGGGTCACAGTTCTCTTGCGGAAATGGCCCAAGTGAGGCCCCTCGGGCCCCCACGAGTGTACCGCGCCTAAACAGCAAGTTTGAGGCATCCAAAATCAGGCGGCGGCACAGTGCGGGCCGGTGGAGTTCCTGAGCTGAGTGTGAGTTGCTCTCTACGGGTTTAGGACCTTCGCTGTGAGCTCACGGTATTCCCCCCCACCCCCTCCCAGGGGCTCAGAGCGGCCGCAAACCCTAGACTGTTTCTCAGGGTCCCTACACACCCCTCAGCTTTGCTACCTTTCTGCTTTCCCCTCCCTGTCCTTTCTTCCTCCCCTCTTTTCCCTCCTCCCCGATTTGTATCTTTGTCTTTCTCTCTAAGGACCTCTCTCCTCTGGTGGGCTCTCTGTCTCCACCCTCTTGTTTCCACCCTTTTCCATCGCTTCTCCAGACTGTCTCCCTTCTTCCACTCAGTCTCCAATTGGAGATTTCCACTGCCCCCGGTCTCTCCCTCTCCCTCTCTCTTTCTCCCTGCTTTCTGATCCCTCTGTCTGCCCGGGTGGCCCCCAGGCCAATGCGTGGGTGGCTCTTACTGCAGTTTCATGGCTGGTGGCCGGGGGCCTGCAAGGGGGAAGAAGGGAGTGAGAAGGTGGCATAATTTTATAGAACAAAGGAAAGTACAAAAATTCCAGCTTCAGGGCCCCCAAGAAGCTCAGCCCCCTGCCCTAGGAGCCTCAGCCTGGGGAGTCATCAAGAATATCCCTTACCAGTTCCCTGGCCTTTCTCCTTTTGCTTTTTATCCTTAAAAGGAGAAAGGACCAGTTACAGACTCTCTTCTCTGCTCTCACCTCCCTTCCCCTCCCTGGCTTTGGGAGAGCTGCTGAGCATTTCGACTGCCACTTGGAGCAAAGTTGTTCTTAGACTCCTTTGCACGGAATAAGAATTACAATTTTAATTAAAAAATATTTATAGACAATTAATTTCATTTTAATGCCTGCCCTGTCTCCTCTCCCTCCCAAAGGGCCTCCAGCCAGTTGCTTTGGTCCTTGGAATCCTCCAGTGAAGCCTCTGGCCCCCAACTAGTTACTCATAGGCCAAGGAGGAGGCTGGTGGCTTCTGGGACAACAGCTGGCCCTTTTTGGGGAGAAGGTGGAAGAGTGCTGGGGTCAAGGAGAACAGCTGGAGGTGGGCGTGCTGAAAGGAATCTCATGCCCAGGCCTGCACAAAGCCATATCCAAGTTAGCTCAGAGCAGAGAAGAAAAAGGGAAAACATCTTACCAAACTTCTGTGATTTTGGTGGTTAGGTGTGGCAAAGACGAGGGAAGTCACTCCAGGAGCTGAACCAGACATGATTACATCCGTGCTTGCAGTTGGCCTAACTGAGCCAGAATCAATTTGTAATGAGTAGCATTTAGCAATTCTTTATACAAAACAGCCTTTGCATACACCACCTCTATTTCTCCTTACTTCCAGAGGTCTAGCCTCATTTTAAAGAGCTCCATACAGCCCCCCCACCCCACCCCGGGGAGCCCTCAAATGACTTGCTTATGACCACCTAGTTAGAACCACAGGACTATAAGCTCCCCCTAGGTTCAGGGCCTTCCTCTTTCTATTTCTTCCTCTTCTCTCCCTCTCTCTCTTGCCTCCCTCCTTCCCTCACTCCCTCCTTTCCTTCATTCCCTTCTTTTGTGTCCGAAGTGTCTGGCTCACAGTTAACCGAACTCTTTAGCCTATTTGCATCCATGTCTGCCACCTCCTATTTTCCAGGCCTCTTTCTACTACACCAGCTGCTGAGGATTAACTTGGTGCCTTCATCAAGAGATACGAATTTCTCCCTTCTTTATGTTTTCTTTTTTTTTTTCCTGCCAGTACCCAACTCCTTCCCTCTACTTCTCTCTGAAATGATGTCCATTACCCTGTTTACCTTACACTTTGTATCTTCCAATCTCCTGCAGTCCTGAGGCTGACTTAAATACCTGGTCAGAACTGTCTACTAACTCAGGGTTTCTCAAGATACAAATGAAAACCACCTGCTATAGAATCACTTGGGGACTAGTTAAAATGCAGATTCTTAAACCTCAGCCCCATCTAATAATCAGAAACTCTGGGGGTGGGTTCAGGAGTGTGCATTGTTAACTAGTTTCCTATGTGATCCTTATCCACTCTAACATTTGAGAATTCCTGTACTCAAAGGCAAACTCACAGAGACCTCCTACATCTGGCCTAGGGCCTGGTGTTTGGTAGGAATACAATGCATGTTTATTAAACACAATAATCCACATTTTCTGACACAATTTCTTGGATCACCTCATACTATTATAATTTAACACCATTTCTACATTGGGAAATCCTTACAGATCAGAGTCTTTTCACTTAAGTAGATTTCATTTTAATGAAGCAGGAGAGGAAGATGGATAGATTCTGGTGGTATCTCAAATCTAAGGGTGGGGCTTCCTCAGTAGTTAAGTGGTAAAGAATCCACCTGCTAATGCAGGATATGCAGGTTTCATCCTTGGATCAGGAAGATCCACTGGAGAAGGAAATGGCAACTCACTTCTGTAGTCTTGCCTGGGAAATTCCATAGACAGAGGAGCCTGGTGGGTTACACAGTCCATGGGGTCTCAAGAGTCAGACACGACTTAGCAACTCGACAAGAACAACAAGAACAAATCCAAGGGAAGGTCTTTTATTAACCTAACTGGGACCATCTTGTTGGGCTGCTCCTGTTCAGACCTGGGAGTTTGGGGAGGGCAGAAGGAGAGCCCTCCATATTTGCTGAAATACACTCAGGTGCATACCTTTCTTGACGGGACCCAAAGGTGTCGGTTGGAGAGACGTCAGAGTTGTGATAGGAGCAAGGCCACCAGGTCCAGAGGAACTGGCATGGAATATACATGGAAGCTGAAAACGAGTACCACAGTCTCTGGTTTATTTAGTTGATAAGAAACTTATTTTCTATCTAGAAGCATATGTGCTTTTCCTCTTAGCCTGAAAACAGAAAATAAATGTTGTTTACGTGGTAGTGGTGTATCCATTCTTTGAAAGAGCAGGCACTCACACACACACACTCCTCAGTATCTCACAAGGCTCAGGATGGTGACTTGCTGCACTAAGAGAAAGTAATGCATCTTAGCGGTTACTAGTTATGGGCTCCAGGGTCAGAGTGACATGGGTTCACATACTAGGTCCTCCACTTAGTAGCTGTGTAATCCTGAACACATTACCCAGCTGGTTGTGTTAAGCCTGTGTCTACATATGTCATATGGAGGTAATAATGGTAGCTCCTCATAGAATTTTCTTGAATAGTCAATTAGATAAGGCATGTAAAGCATCTGGTACAACCTAGTATCAACATTCGAATATTACCTGTTTATTACAAGACTGGGCTACTGTGGTAGCTGATGCTCTGAGACTCTCTCCAGGCCTCAGTTTCCCCATCTCTACAGTGAGGGGGTTGGCTTTAAGTCCTGACTTGTGGAAAAGACTCAGAATTGTGGGTAAGTCAGTCATAATGGAATTTACTCTCCCTGCCTTTAGAACGGACACCACAGCCATCAGTAAGAACAGCACTTTTTACCAAAAGTGTTAAATTATTATTTTAATGACTTGGTAGACAGCCTTCAACTGTCAGTTGTCAGGCAGTCCTCAGCAGTAAGTCTCTTTCGGGAGTTGCCTCAGCTGAAGAGAACCAGAGACCCACCTTGCCCAAGGTCATCCCCAGTTTCCCAGGGTAGCCTCCAATGACTGAGAAACCTGGAGATAAGCGTGCTGGTCCATGCTCCAACTTTGGATAGTTTTGGAGGGCCATCCCATATGGTTCTGGTGAGACTTCAGTGCAGCTTGACTTCTCCTGTCCAATACTACCTTCTTATTTTCCCTTCCTTGTTGGACTTGGAGCATTCCTAATAAACCTCCTACATGCCAGTCTCTCCACCTCTTAGGGAACCTGACTTGCATCAAATATCATGGGAAAGAGCAGGTTGAGTGGTGGAATTGGAGAGGAAACACTGAGGACTAGAGCACAGAGTGACTTTGGGCAGATGGTGGGTGAAGAGGCAGAAATACAGGCAGAGCCCAGCATACAATGTTAACCATATTTGGACTTGACCATTAAGGTGATAGGGAGTCACTGAAAGTTTCTCCCAAGGGGATCATGAAATCATTGCAGGTCTATATTTTGTTTCTTTTTAACATTTTTTAAAAATATAATTTTAAGTCATTTTCCATTTACAGTTACTACAAAATGTTGGCTATATTCCCCATGTAGTACAATACATCCTTGAGCCTATCTTACACACATTAGTTTGTATTGTATCTCTCATCTCCTCCCCCTTCCCCCATATTGTCCCCAGCCCCAGGACCACCAGTTCGTTTTCTGTATCTGTGAGTTGCCGGTCTATATTTTGAAAGATGTTTTGGCAGTTGAGGGGATGATACGGAAACAGGAGCGCAAGGATTCTTGAGCCAGAGGTCAGTTGGTGAGTTCACGGCAAGAGGGACAAGAGAGGACGACGGTGGTGGCCGCAGGGCGGCGGCAGCATCAGTTGATGCAGTAGCAGCAAAAATGGAGAAAAGAGGATGGGTTCAAGGTATTTCCTGAGTTTAAATCAACAGATCTTAGTCATCAAATGGAGGTCACGGGGTGGTGGCATTCATTCCAAGACTGGCTCAAGGGGAACTTTGAAATTACATTCTTTGAGTCATGGAAGGAATGAGATGCGTGAACCCCAGAAGGGTTTGAGCCCCCAAGGCTTTGGTGGCAGCAGTGAGTTCCGGTGGAAGCCCTGGACCCGTCGGTGGGAGGGTCAAAGGGTAGGAAGATCACGGAGCATGCGCCCTCTGCACAAGCCCGGCGTGCACACTAGGCACTGCTTCTCAGCGGCAGGAGGGTCGGAAGGATTTCTCGGGGTGACTGGGCTTCTAGTCGCCTGTGCCAGGACCCCCGCCCCTCACCCCTTTCCCCTCCCGAGGGGCATAGTATGCACTCACATGAGGTGCCAGCTGCCAAGGAAGTGGAGAGCTGACCTCCTGCCTTGACCTAGTCTGAACCTGACCGTGGCGCCCTGTTGCCAGTCTGTCCAGGAATAAGCAATGGAAACGCCTTCCGTGAAGGTCGGTCTCTGAAGAGGTAAGCAGCGACCAGGTCTGTGGAGCACCACCGGCATGAGAAGGTGTGGCCTCCAAGCCTGAAGCCCCTTGTCCCCACCTGACAGCTCAGCTCATGAAAGAGGAGCGTGAGGCAGGCCCGATGCTACCTCTCCAGTCTGCAGACCAGCGCTCTGGGCAGCAACACAAGCTGGACCCCAGTCATGGACTCACTCATCTCTTGGAAGAAGAGAAACAGGGATGCAGAGTTTGCTAAAAACTCCCAATAGTAAGTGCCTGGGTTTTGCTTTATTTTCGTTTTCTTTCATTTGCTAATGAGACTGCCATCTATTAAATAGGATGTTGAGAGTTGGACTATAAAGAAAGCTGAGTGCCGAAGAATTGATGCTTTTGAACTGTGGTGTTGGAGAAGACTCTTGAGAGTCCCTTGGACTGCAAGGAGATCCAACCAGTCCACCCTAGAGGAAATAGGTCCTGAATATTCATTGGAAGGACTGATGATGAAGCTGAAACTCCAATACTTTGGCCACCTGATGCCTAGAACCAACTCGTTGGAAAAGACCCTGATTCTGGGAAAGATTGAAGGTGGGAGGAGAAGGGGATGACAGAGGATGAGATGGTTGGATGGCATCACCAATGCAATGAACATGAGTTTGAGTAAGCCCCGGGAGTTGGTAATGGACAGGGAAGACTGGTGTGCTGCAGTCCATGGGGTCACAAAGAGCCGGACATGACTGAGTGACTGAACTGAAACTGAATTAGACAGGTGGTCAGTAGGGAAGTTCATCTAGCCCATTGTACTTAGGTTCAGACTTTCCATTCCAAGGAAGAGCTAAATGCAAGTTTAATGTTTCTGTCCCAGTTGTCAGTTGATGCTCTGGGCTTGGCAGAGCAAGCCCAGAGAGGTGAGAGGGCGTTTATTCTTAGGTTAGGTTGAGCAGAGAGCTTATCAGGAAGGGCTGTAGGATTCTGAGATGATCAGGAAGGTGTTTCAGGCCTCCGCAAAGGCAGCTTAGGGAGAAATTGGAGAGGGAAGGGAATAAAATGAAACAGAGTGAAAGGAGGTGTCGGGGACACACAGTGAGTGGAGGTGAAAGATGAGGCTGGAAAAGTAGCTCCATCGAGAAAGGTCTTGAATACCAAGCCAAAGGTCTTTATTCTGTTGGCAAACAAGAGGGTTTTAGTAACCAGCAATGAGTGGAAAACTGGATCAGGCAGGTGCAGACAGAGGAGAAATATTAGTGAATCCTGAAGTTAGGTATTGAGATCTGAAATTAGGCTGCAGGTGGGGAGAATGGAAAGTAGGTAGGAGTTAATGTTTTTTATCTTATCAGCGATGGAGGCTAGGGGTAAACCAATACATTGATACCAAAACTCCTAAACAAAAGCATTATTTTATTTTAAGGTTCTTTTCCTGCTTTTCTTATGAATGTCTCTGTTCAGAGACAAGGGGGAAGGTGGTGAATAAGTTTCAGCTCTGGTGCTAACTTAGATTGATCGATGGTGGCTGCCTGTCATACTAAGTTGCAGAGGATTCTGAAGCTCTTCAACAATCAGTTGGAAAAGTGTGCTGATCATCAGTGGTGTCTCCCATAGCCATCAGAGCTGTTTTTGTAATTCTGAGAAGTGCAAAATTCAGGCTGCTTCTCTAGGTTCTGAGTGAGGAGCTGGGTCCAGTTTTGGCTCAGTAGGTTTTTCTTAGCCTGGAAAGTCATGGCAGAGTGGGGAGCTGATTCCAAGTAACCCAGGGGCAAGGGCTTGCAGCAAGCATCCCAGCCATCACAGACCCCTGCAATTTGGCCATATTAAGAAAACTTGGGCTTGAAGTCCATCTCTGCCTTTCATTTAGCCATGTGAACTTAGACAAATTACTCAACCCCTTTCGATCAGAATATTCATCTACAAAATAGATGGATAAATAATAAATAAATAAATAATAAAATGGAAACGTATTACTTTTTCAACCTAAGCATAAGTACTTTAACATAGTGACCAACTGTGAGCTCAACAAGTATTGATCAGCTGCTTATTTTCCATTTTGAACATAACCTTGTCTTTAGGTCTTGAGCATCAACTTCTGACTAGATTTTCACCTGGGGAAAATTTTGTAACTGTGATCTTTGTGAAGATTCACTGAGATCTTGGATGTAGAGTACATGACATAGAATACGAGAGTCCTCTTTGCAAATTGGTAGAACAAAGGATACACTTTCAACATTTTGGTGTCTCCAAAGCAGTTTAGTTTTATGTATTTATTTTTTGGCTCTGGTGGGTCTTCGTTGCTGCATGTGGACTTTCTCTAGTTGTGGCAGCAGGGGCTACTCTTCCTTGCAATATTCGGGCTTCTCACTGAGGTGGCTTCCCTTGTTGCAGAACATGGGCACACGGATTGCAGTAGTTGCAGTGCGTGGACTCAGTAGTCTTGGCTCGAGGGCTCTAGAGCACTGGCTCAGGAGCTGTGCACATGGGCACAGTTGCTCTGAGCCATGTGGGATCTTCCCGGACCAGGGATGGAACCCGTGTCCCTTGCATTGCAAGGTGGATTCTTAGCCACTGGACCACCAGAAAAGTCTGCAGAGCAGTTTTTATGCATTTTTACAAACACACTCACTCATACATGTTGTTAAGTTTTCTGTTTTCCCTTGACATAAACAGGTTCATTTTGTACATACTGTTTTGTGTTTTATAACTTTCTTTTCACTTAACAGCATATCTTGGAGATCCTGTTATGTCATTGCTTATAGGTCTGTTTTATTAACCTCTCTAAATTTCATAGTATGGGTGTATCACTTACTGATGGAAATTTGTTTTCCTTTTTTTTTTGCCTTTACAGATATATTTATGAGAACATTACTGCGCCTTTGCATGTATATGATATTTCTGAAAGTGGAATTATTGAGTCAAACAATATGTGTTTTAACAATTTCAATAGGTACTACTCAAAGACTGAATGAGTTTATTTATATATTCCCACTCACAATTTTTTGAAAGTTGGTCTGGGTAGTTTAATTTCTACCCCATGGATAGAGGAGCCTGATGGGTTGCAGTCCACGGAATTACAGAGTCAGAGACGACTGAATGACTAAGCACATTCCTGGATATGGTCCATCTGAGACTCTTCTATAGGCTAACTTCTCAAATAATTGGTGTTGAAACTACGTACAACATGAATACCCAGAATGTACTGCAAAAAATAGCTTGCTGCTTCTCTTTTCTGGATTATTAATCTTGTAGATCATTTAGGATCTCCTTTAAAACTAAACAGATTTATTTTCAAGGGATAAAAAGTTAAAGTGTCAAGACTTTTCATAGAAGAGCAGTCCCCTGCCCTCATTCTCAAGCTGTAACCACCTTAAATTTGTTTGAATTTTTTCTTTCACTTTTTAACTCCTCCCCTTCATCTCCTTTATATGTCCATAGTTATTCCCCTCCAATACTCAGTTTAGTTTTAACATTTTTAGGAGGGGGTGGCTAGACCAACATTTAGCATTTACATTATTATGGCAAACAAATCCTATTCACAGTTGAGCTGTTTACTATATATACTATGAATCCATTGTTTGCAAGCAACTTTTGTTTTTCCTGGACGTAGTCATTTTTTAAACATTTTTTCAAATGTAAGAATAGATGAGGAAAAACACTTTCCTTAGGAATAGCGCTTTTTTTTTGTTTACACATGGCATGTGTGTGTGTTGTCATGTCTGACTTTTTGGGACCCTCTGGACAGTAGCCCACTAGGCTCCTCTGTCCCTGAAATTTTCCAGGCAAGAATACTGGCGTGGGTTGCCATTTCCTACTCTCGGGGTTCATCCCAAATGTGGAAAAACCAGAGATTCTCTGTATCAAATGGGAGGTCCTGATCTGTTTTTGTTTTAATTTTTGCATGTACCCTACAGCAGGTGTGATCTTAGTTCCCAGTCAGAGATTGAACTTTCACCCCCTGCATTGGAAGTCTTAACTTCCAGTCCAGTCTTAAATCCAGTCTTAACCACTGGACCACCAAGGAAGTCCCTAAACATTTTTTGCTTAATTGGTTCTTTGTGTACTACACAAATTCATTTCAAAGTCTGCTGTGAGTGTAAATCTTACAGTTAGTTCATATGCATCAAATATTCTCCCAGTTCCTTCTTTGTGGAGACATCTTTCTTGGTGGTTTTGTCCTGCTCTAATGAGGAATGCTGGCCCTTTAAGCTGGTGACACAGCTGTTTTCCTAGCATCTTTCTTTGCTTTTATTCTGGGGATCATCCTCTCCTCCTGAGTTGGAAGCTCTGTCTCCTGGATTTTGTTTCTTCTTTGATGATTTACTCCTTTGTTTTGATAGGGCATTTCCTTCATTGGCTCCTTGAGACATGGTGAATGGAGGTAATTTTTGAGAGTTTGCATGTCTGAAAGTGGCCCTATTCTACCTTTACACTTACATGATTATTCACTTGAATGTAGACTTCTTGGTTGGAACTACCTTTTCTCAGAATTTTGAAGACATTTCTTTATTGCCTTCTAAGCTCTAGTGTTGCTGATAAATCCAGTGTTTTTCTGACTTATAGTTTTTTGGTTTTTTTTTTTAATATGATTGTTATTTCTCTCTGGAAGGTTTTGGAGTCTTTTCTCTATCCTGGTGTTCTGAACTTTCAAAGAAGTGTGCTTAGAGTAGGCCTTTTTATAGTCATTATGCTGGTACTCAATGAGTCTTTCATATACTTCATTGGGAAATTATCTTGCATTATTTCTTTGATAATTTCTTTCTTTCTTTTTCCTCTGGCCATTTTCCTGGAATTTCTGTTATTTGGCTATTGGATCTCCTGGACTGATCTTGTAATTTTCTTTCCTAGTTTCTGTCACTTGATGTTTTGGATGAGTTAATATGTTATAAAGTCCTTAGAACAGTGCCTGGCCAACTTTATCTTCTAATACAAGATTAGAAAACTTCATTCTGCTAAGATTTTCATTTTGGCTATTGCATTTTGCATTTTCAGTATCCAGGATCTGTGTTTGATTTTTTAAATCTGAGCTGTACAGTGTGGCATTCACTAGTCACATGTGGCTACTTAAATTAAAATTAAGTACAGTCAAAATTCAGTTCTAGGTTGTATAACTACATTTTGAGTGATCTATGGCCGCATGTAACTAGTACCTACCATATTAGACAATGTAAATGTGGAACATTTCCATCATTACAGAAGGGTCTATCGGACAGTGTTGCTCTAAATTATTTTAAAAATGTAATATCCTGTTATTGTTTCAAGAATGCACTCTCTTATTTCTCTGAGAATATTTTTTTTTAATTTATTTATTTATTTGGCTGCATAGGTCTTAGTTTCGGCACGCAGGATCATCGATCTTCATTGTGGCAGGAGAACTCTTTAGTAACTCTTAGTTGTGGCACGTGGGATCTAGTTCCCTGACCAGGGATCGAACCCAGGCCCCCTGTATTGGGAGCGTGGAGTCTTAGCCACTGGGCCACCAGGAAAATCCCCCCAGTCTCTACCTTTGAGGAGTAAATGCCCCACCTTTCAGAAGTTGAAGAATAAATTTAGGTGGAAAGAAAGAATTTTATGTAAATACCCAACAATGTAAGTTGGAGTTAGATTCTGGAAGGCTCTGAATGAAGGGCAAATGATTCAAACCATCAGAACAGACATTGGCTTTCCAATACACAGTTTTGGAGGGGTAAGTATTTGACTTTAGACAATGTTGCTTTATAACTTACATGGGACTTAGTTCCCTTATTTGTAAAATGAGCAGAATAAAAATAGCTCTTATACCTCTTATCTGGTGGCTGCACGGCGCTAGAGTGGCTGTGAGGAGATAACCTACGTCCAAGGGCAGAGAAGCCCCAGCAAGATGATAGGGCTTGAAATTAAAAGACTCTTGCTCCTTGGAAGAAAAGCTATGACCAACCTAGACAGCATATTAAAAAGCAGAGACATTACTTTGCCAACAAAAGTCCGTCTAGTCAAAGCTATGGTTTTTCCAGTAGCCATGTATGGATGTGAGAGTTGGACTGTGAAGAAAGCTGAGCACCAAAGAGTTGATGCTTTTGAACTGTGGTGTTGGAGAAGACTCTTGGGAGTCCCTTGGACTGCAAGGAGATCCAACCAGTCCATCCTAAAGGAAATCAGTCCTGAATATTCATTGGAGGGACTGATGCTAAAGCTGAAACTCCAATACTTTGGCCACCTGATGCAAAGAACTGACTCATTTGAAAAGACTCTGATGCTGGGAAAGATTGAAGATGGGAGGAGAAGGGGATGACAGAGATGAGATGGTTGGATGGTATCACTGGCTCAATTGACATGAGTTTGAGTAAACTCCGGGAGTTGATGATGGACAGGGAGGCCTGGCGTGCTGCAGTCCATGGCGTTGCAAAGAGTTTGATATGACTGAGCAACTAAACTGAACTGAAACCTCATATCTATTTAGCTCTTGCCACGTGGCAGATTCTAAATTCTAAATTTTATATATAAATTATCTACCTACCTATCTATTGTCTTCTTTGATTTTCATATCTCTGTAAAGTCATTCCTCTTTCTTTCCTCCTTCCTTCCTTCCTCCCTTCCTCCCTTTCCTGAGAAGTTTACCAGTGAGTTGCTTGTAAAGGGTGCTTGTAAGGGAGAGTCACTTCCTGTGGATCTTCAGAAAGTCGATTAATGATTCCTAACACCACCCACAGGGATCTCCAATGACATTCGCACAGCAGTTTTAACCTTGTCCTTTCAGGCACAAATGTGACATTTGCCCAAGATTGTGAGATCTTCTTAAGAAAGTGTGATTGAGAAATCAAAATGTTGCTAGCGATCATTTTCTTATACTTCACACTAATGATTCTTAAATCTTTTGCTTTAGGAATCTTTCATTCTCTTAAAAAATATTGAGTACACCAAAGAGATTTTTAGTTACATGGATTATATCTATTGACAGTTACTTTACTAGTAATGAAAAGGCAGAAATTTCAAAATGAGATTTATTAGTTCATTAAGCAATGATAAACCTGTTACATGTTAAATCCAAAGATTATGAAAAGTAAGTATATTATCCAAAACAAAAATCAGTAATGGCATTTTAAAAATATGTTTGCAAATCATGGTCATGTCTGGCTTTATAGATGACAATTGGATTCTATGTCTGCTCCTGCATTCAATTTGTTGCAATATTTTGTAAGCCATTTTCTATAATTATCTTGATTCTACATGAGAAAATGAAGGACACAGAGGTTAAATGATTTAGCCAAGATTATATAGTCAGTAAGTGGTGGAATCAGAGTCAAGCTCAAGCAAACTTTAGAGATTATACTCTTACTCTTCGATATACTAAATTGCCTGTAGAGGATTAAATGAGATAATGTATTCGCTTAATCAATGGCTGGCATATAGTAAGAGCTCAATAAAGTGAGCCATCATTTTTATTTCACTTGAAAAAATTAGTGAAATGTTTAAAAACATGGTAGATTATTAAAAGTTTATGAGCTATGGAGTATGTCAGGTTAAAGTATTCATTTTGGGAAGCTTAGTGTGACAGTGCTGAGTAGGATGAGATATTAGAAGGTGAGACAAGACACAAAGAGATGTTTGGAGACTTGAAATAGTCCAGTTGAGTGTAAGGAAAGATGTTCCATCAGTAGAACAGCTTGACAGGGAAGGGAATTTTAAGATAGCATTGACAGTCAAGCAGCACCACTTATGGAACACCTGAAATGCACAGATAACTGCTGGTTATTGTGGGAAAGAAAGAAAACTAACATTCTCTGAGCACCCATGACAGGTACCATTACCTATTATTTTTTTTTTTTAGTACCTTGTATGAACAGACACTTGTGTATAATTATTTCTCAGTCTCACAGCAATATTGCCAGGTAGGTGTTATTGGTGCCATTTTTCTGGATGAGGCTTACAGGTAAGAGACTCATCCATGGAAGGAGGAGGGAAAGAGATGGGGATGGGGGAGGATATCTCCAAGGTCCCATCCCAGACCTAGTTGACTTCAAAGTCCATACTGCACTAAGAATATTAGTTTGAACTTTAGGAATTCCATGAATTTTCCATGGAATTGTAGGCATAGTTTTGTGGGGGAGATTATCATTTAGCACACTGGTCTCCAACCTTTTTGGCATCAGGGACTAGTTTTGTGGAAGACGATTTTCCCATGAATTGGGGAGGGGATGGTAATGCAAGTGATGGGGAGTGGCTGTTAATACACAGGAAACTTTGCTCATTTGCTGTCAGTTCTCCTGCTGCTATGTGGCTCATTTCTTAACAGGCCACAGACTGATACTGGTCCATGGTCAGGGAGTTGGGGACCACTGATTTAGTAGATTTCTTAAAGGAATCTGTGACCCCAGAAGAGAAGAACAACTGTCTTAGACTGTCAAAGTTGGAAGGATACTTAAAAATTAAAAGCCCGCTGCCTTCATGTCAAAGCTGGGCAAACTGAGGCATAGAAAGAAGAAGAAAGAATTTGTTATAGAGTGACTCAAGAGGCAGAGCCAACACAAGAACCCAGTCCCCTTGTCCCCACTCCAGGCCACTGCATCTCCATCTCTGGTACCTCCTATGAAGGCAGCAGAAGTCTTGAACAGCTTGGAAGAACGGCAATGCCCTGGACAGATCCCCTCTGAGACCATCTTGGCACGAAGTCAGTTAGGCACCTCTGGAGGGAGGCGTGTTAACTCTTCAAGCACCAGGCTCTAAATTAGTCCTATTTGGTAAATTGCACTTTATAGGGTACCATTAGTAAGTGACTGCTCTAAAACAAGCTCTGGAGTGTAGAAGAGCAACCCACCTCTCCAAGGGCCTGCTTCTTGCCTAGTACATAGTTTTTCCCCCGGGTGGAGGAAACCATGCCTGGACCGTGGCAAATCAAGTCATGTTTGAGGAGGATGTAACAGAAGGGGGAAAAATCAGGACATGATGCTTTTCGTACCCACAGAAACTTTTGTCTGCATTCGGGGACAGCTTTAACATAAGGAAGTGCGAGTGGTATTTTATCTGTTCCTTGTTCTGTCTGCTGCTGGCAGCTCTGGTTTCCTCGGAGCCCACAACCACAGTCCCTTTTCCACTTTCCAACTACACTTTTCAAAACAATATTTATTTATTTGGCTGCCGTGGGTCTTAGTTGTGGCACTCAGGATCTTTGATCTTCCTTGTGGCACGCAGGATCTTTTTTGAACTCGGTTGAGGCATGCCCTCTGCCATGGCATGTGGAATCTAGTTCCCTGACCAGGATTTGAACCTGGGCCCCCTGCATTGGGAGCACTGAGTCTCAACCACTGGACCACCAAGGAAGTCCCCCCAACTTCACTTTTTTAAAAAAACTTTTTGTTTTGTATTAGAATATAGCCAATTAACAAACAGTGTTGAGATAGTTTCAGGTGAATAGCAAAGGGACTCAGCCATACGTATACATGTATCCATTCTCCCCCAAACTCCCCTCCCCGAGTGTACTTTTTTTTTTTTTTTCCGAGTGTACTTTTTAGGCTCATTTTATTCTGTCCACCACCTAGCTCAGAGTCTGGCACTTAGAAAATTTAAGCAAGTGTTTGTGGACTAAAAAATGAGATTTTACTTGTGCTTGAGTCTTCATTCTACCACGAATAAGCTGTACTGTTTTAACAGGTAAATTAACTTCTCTGAGCAATAATGCCTGTGGTTACCTGCTAAAGTAGAAAACAGGAGAAAGTCTCAATGATGGTCAGGACTGGCCCTCTTGGGACCTTGGGGGAAAGGATTAGCAGGAGCCTAAACCTCGTGGTGGGTCTTCCCCTGTGGTTCAGAGGTAAAGAATCCTCCTGCAATACAGGAGCCACAAAAGACATGGGTTCTATCCCTGGGTTGGGAAGATCCCCTGGAGGAGGGCATGACAACCCACTCTAGTATTCTCACCTGGAGAATCCCACGGATAGAGGAGTCTGGGGGCCTATAGTTCATAGGGTTGCAGAGTCAGATATGACTGAAGTGACTTAGCATGCACACAGCCCTCTTCGGGAACTCAGAGGAAGATTGTTGGTCCCTGAGACCCAGTCTTGCTTCAAAGCCCCAATCTTGCTCTTGTAGAACATTAGGCTTATTCCTCAGTCTTGGTCTGCCTCAGTAGCACTGGGAATTTTGGCTTTTTCCGTCTAGTGATGTGATGGCTCACCAGCTTTTCCTTCCCTCAAGCAAACCAAATTCAGGCCAGCATCATTCAAGAAGAGTGGTATTTGGAGGAGATTCCTGCCTAAAGAGAGTTAGGAATGAAAGATTCAGAGTTTCTGAAAAAATGCCCCCTTCCACTTCAGACAAGTTTCTGTTACTTAGCTTTGTCCAAAAAATGACTATTGCTCTAGATAAAGCCTTTCAGTTTCAGACCTAATCATGATAAATCTACCAGGAGTTAATGCCTGTCTGACATTAGACCAATTGCCTAGAAATCATGACACTTATAAGAAAGAGTCATCTTTTTATTTGAATGAAAACAAAGCATCCCAAGGCAGATTTTAAAATATATTATTTTAATTTTTAGAGGAAAAGAATTCTTTAAAGAGAATTGTCAACGATCAAAACTGGTTGATAAATCACATATGTAGCTATGTAATTAAACTTCTCCATTTTCAGAGACCTGCAATTAGAGTTCTTCGTGTAGTTACCCATAATGATTCATTCTTGCTAATATGCTGAGGAAGAAGGGAGTCGGGAAGATAAATTTTATTTATTTATTTATTTATTTTTATTTTTTTAAATCTTTTTTTTTCATTTATTTTTATTAGTTGGAGGCTAATTACTTTACAATATTGTAGTGGTTTTTGCCATACATTGACATGAATCAGCCATGGATTTACATGTTTTCCCCATCCCGATCCCCCCTCCCACCTCCCTCCCCATCCCATCCCTCTGGGTCTTCCCAGTGCGCCAGCCCTGAGCACTTGTCTCATGCATCCAACCTGGGCTGGTGATCAAGATAAATTTTAATTTGAACTTTTCCCTCATTTGGATCAAGAGACAGTAGAAGTATGCCTAGGCTGGGAGGTGGGAGAACAGGGTTCTAGTTCTAGTTCTGTTTCTCATTAACTGTGGGGCTTTAGCCAGATCACCAAGTCTATCTGAGCCTTTGTTTCCTCTGCTATAAAATGATAATAATACCTATTTCAGAGTATTGTTATGAAACCTGAATGAAACTGTGGGTGTGGTAATGCTTTGTAAATTTTAAAGCCCTGTAAGGTCCTAATGCATTTTTGTATTTTGCTGTCTTTTGTCATCATAGCAGGTCAGGCCCTCTGTTGGTGGTGAGAGGAAAAGGCTTTAATGAACAACATTAGCCTTTGTGTAGTGTGAAAAGACAAACAGTAATGAAGGGCTGGGGTACTTTGCTGAATATGTCTGTGATTGACTGGTGGCCCTGCTTCTGATGATCAGGAATTTATTATTAAGAAAATTGCTGTATGCTTGGGGAGCTAGAACTTGTTTTGTGCCTTCCCCACTGCAGAGGGTCACCATAGATGCCTCAGGGGCTGTTGAGTTGACTTTGCTGGATTTGCATTTAAAGAGAAAACTTTCATTTGGACCAACTTAAAGTTAAGGGGGATTGTGACAAGTACATTGAGAATTTTCAGGGTTCAGGTCTTTATTTTTTTAATTGACATAAAGTTGATTTACAATGTCATGTTAATTTCTCCCCTATAGCAAAGTGAGATATATATATATATATATATATATATTTTCATGTCAATGTATGGCAAAAAGCACTACAATATTGTAAAGTAATTAGCCTCCAGTTAAAATAAATAAATTTTAAAAAATAGAAAAAAGGAAAAAGTGCGTGAGCAGCAACGAAGATCCAGTGTGACCATAAATAAATAAAGTTTAAAAATAAAAAAAAAAATTTAAAAAAGAAATGTGGTGTTGCAGAAAACTCTTGAGAGTCCCTTCGACTGCAAGGAGATCCAACCAGTCAATCCTAAAGGAAATCAGTCCTGAATATTCATTGGTAGGACTGATGCTGAAGCTGAAGCTCCAGTACTTTGGCCACCTGATGCAAAGAACTGACTTGTTAGAAAAAACCCTGATGCTGGGGAAGATTGAAGGTGGGAGGAGAAGGGGAGAACAGAGGATGAGATGGTTGGATGGCATCACCAACTCGATGGACATGACTTTGAACAAACTCTGGGAGATGGTGAAGGACAGGGAAGCGTGGTGTGCTGCAGTCCATGGGTCGCAAAGAATTGGACGTGACTGAGCGACTGAACTGATACATGCATATATATATGGAAAATATATATCAAAACATTCTGTTCTAAATATCCTTTTCCATTATGGCTAACATAGGATATTGAATATAGTTCTGTGCACAGTTCAGTAGGACCTTGTTATTTTTCCATTCTATAATAACTTACATGTGCTAAGCCCAACCTCCCACTCTATCTCTCCTGCAATCCCTTCCCCCTTGGCAACCACAAGTCTATTCTCTACATCTGTGATTCTGTCTCATAGATAAGGGTTCAATACTATGTCTTAGTGTGGGGACTTAGAATACGAATTAGAGTTTGAGTTCAAACCCAATATCAGAGCTGGACAGTACCCTGCAGATGATCTAATCCAATAGTCCTCAAAGTGTGGTCAAGTTGTAGCATCAGCATCACCAGGAGACTTGTTAGAGATGCAGATTCTTAGGTCTTATCCCGAAACTGCTGAATCAGAAACCCTGGGGCTAAGGTTTAGTAATCTGTGTTTTAACAAACCCTCCAGGTGATTTTAACACACTCTAAAGTTTGAGATCCACCACTTGAATCTAGACTCACTTTGTAAATGCTTGTGAAACGCTGGACCTCGTCCCTGGGACGTAGCATAAATAGTATTTGTTGCTACTTTGCTTTTCGTATCTGAGAGCTAGGACTACAAAACAGTCAGATTTCCTGGCAGACTTTTCCATGATCCCATGTTTTGCAGTGGTCCTTACAAATCCTAGTTGCATAGCAGTGGTCACCTCTTTGATTGTGGCAGCAGTGTGTGAGAGCACTAGCTGGGATTGTTTTTTAAGTTGGAGTGGTTTATGTGAACAGGTTGGAAGTGTTGGTGGAGACTCAAGGTAGTTCTAAGGGATCAAAGGAACTTGAGCAGGTTCAGCGCTGATGTCCAAGAGACAGTACTGTTCTCTAAGGGTTGTGAGGATGTTCAAGAAATGAGGAATTTATTGTGATCATCAATATTAACTATTTTGACCTTAACTATCATCAGAATCCTGTGTAAACTCAGGTAGACTCCACTTCTCTGATTTAGTTTTTCCAACTTAAAGTGAAAATAATGTAATTTCCCCACTGATTAACTGACAGAGACAGGATAACTGTAGGATCATGTTTATAAGAGCCTCATAAGAAGGATTCTTTCCTCTTTTAAAATTTAACTTCATTAATTTTGGGGCTTCCCAGGAGTCTCAGTGGTAAAGAATCCACCTGCCAAGCAGGAGATGCAAGAGACGCACATTTGATTCCTGGGTCAGGAAGATCCCCTGGAGGAGGAAATGGAAACCCACTCCAGTATTCTTGAATGGAAAATCCCATGGACAGAGGAACTTGGTGGGCTACAGTCCATGGGGTTGCAAAAGAATTGGGCACAACTTAGCAGTAAACCAAACAAAAACAACAACAATAAATTCATTAATTTTATTATGTAATATAATGTAAATATAATACATGTGAATTCTTTTGGAAAATTTGGAAAAGTGTATAAAAGAAAATTTTAAGAAGTCACCCATACTGCCATCAGTCAGGGAAGATGACTGTTAATGTTTTGGTGTATTTCCTTCTGATCTAAAATTTTTACAAAATCACTGTGAAATGGATATTTTCTATTGAGGGCAGCTTGCATGTACTGTGTGTTTACTGTGTTCAAGGCATTGTGCTAATTGCTGAAGATGTTTTAAACCAGTTAATCCTCATAGCAACTCCCTAAGGCAAGGATTCTTAACCTTGACTACACATTAAAGTCACTGGAGCAGTGGTTGGGGGTGGTCTTTAGAAATAGGAGACTCATGCCTCAGAAGCTATATCAGAACCTCTGGGCGGTGGGAACAAGGCATTGGTATTTCTAAAAGGCTATCTTCAGTTCATTTCAGTTCAGTTCAGTCGCTCAGTCGCTCAGTTGTGTCCGACTCTTCACGAACCCATGGACCACAGCACACCAGGCCTCCCTGTCCATCACCAGCTCCCGGAGTTCACTCAAACTCATCTCCATTAACTCAGTGATGCCATCCAACCATCTCATCCTCTGCCATCCCCTTCTCTTCCTGCCTTCAGTCTTTCCCAACATCAGGGTCTTTTCCAATGAGTCAGCTCTTCACATCAGGTGGCCAAAGTATTGGAGTTTCAGCTTCAACATCAGTCCTGCCAATGAACACCCAGGACTGATCTCCTTTAGGATGGACTGGTTGGATCTCCTTGCAGTCCAAGGGACTCTCAAGAGTCTTTTCCAACACCACAGTTCAAAAGCATCAATTCTTCAGCACTCAGCTTTCTTTGTAGTCCAACTCTCACATCCATACATGACTACTGGAAAAATCATAGCCTTGATGAGACGGACCTTTGTTAGCAAAGTAAAAGGCTGTCTAGATGATTACAATGTACAGTCGAGGCTAAAAATTTGCTCTAAGGTAGACATTGGTTCTCGTACTTTGGTGTGCCTCAGTAGCACCAGGAGAGCTTGTAAAAACACATTGCTGGCCCACCACCAGAGTATTGAGTTCTCATTCTAGAGTTCTTATTCTACTGGTCTTTCAGTATAGTCTGAGACTTTATATCTCTATCAAGTTCCTAGGTGGTGCTGACACTGTTGGTCCAGGGACCACTTTGACAGTCTCTGAGGGAGACTGCATACACACACAGATGAGAAAAATGAGGCTCATGTTAAATAATTTGCCCAAGGTATGCATGTGTTCACACGCTCAGTCATGTCAGACTTCGCGATCCCATGGACTGATGCCCCCAGGCTCCTCTCTCCATGGGATTCTCCAGGCAAGAGTACTGGAGTGGGCTGCCATTTCCTCTTCCAGGGGATCTTCCCACCCCAGGGATCAAATGCATGTCTCCTGCATCTCCTGCCTTGGCAGGCAGATTCTTTACCACTTGAGCCACCTGGGAAGCCCATACCCAAAGTATACTACAGTGAAAAATCTGTGCAGCTCGAATATGAGCCCAGGTCTATACAAGATCAAGTGTATCTCACCTCTCTACTTCCCTCACCCTATTAGTGTTACTTTTCTAATGTCCACTGATTTAATAGATTGTATCCATGGCAATATATATAATTCTTTAATCTCTTGACTCACACCCCCTTCCCCCACAACTGTAAGTAAGGGAGTAGTAGAAGTGAGGTTTGAAAGGTAGTTGGGAACTTTTCTTTGATTTTAAATGTCAGGCTAGGGAGCCTGAATTATACCCTATAGCAGCTGAGTGTTCACCTTCTATCCCCAGCTGTCTCCCCTGTTTGTTGATCCTAAAGGTTTGTGCCCAGGAAGGTTGCACAAGGCGTAGAGTCCTAGGGACGGCTGTGTTTCTACTGTCCCTCGCTGGTTCTGGTCTCAGTGTAGGACATTAGAACTTTTTGTTATTTAATTTAGTTGATTTGGTAGTTTAAAACCAGGGTCATTTTAGGGTCATAAATCCAAATTAAAAAAACCTGAAAACAATCACATGTGTGATTGTTCTTACCTTGTTTAAAAAAATATGCTATAATTCATGGTTGGTTCATCCCTGGACTAAGTTGGACTAAAGTCCTGTGCTTATGAGAAATGGGACTGGTGCACAGAAGACTGAGATCCTTGTCCCAGCTCTGCCAGAAACTAGCTATGTGACTATGGGCAAGTCATTTGACCTTTCTGGATTTGACTGTTGTTGTTCAGTTGCTAAGTCATATCCGACTCTTCTGCAACCCCATGGCCTATAGCCTGGCAGGCTTCACTGTCTATGGAATTTTCCAGGCAAGAATACTGGAGTGGGTTGCCATTCCCTTCTCCAGGGTATCTTCCTGACCCAGGGATCGAACTCGAGGTTCCTATATTGGCAGGTAGGTTCTTTACCACTAAGCTACTAGGGAAGTAACTGGACTTGGTACTTCATGTATAAATGAGAAAAAGAATTCTTATCCCAGGGATATTCAGACATATCAGACTTTTACTATGGAACCTATTAATGCTAAAATAATTTGGAAGCTCTTCAAGACAAGTAATTGTAATGGTAATAGTAAGAAATGAATGGTGAATTCATACTACCAGACGTAGGGCTGAGGTTTCTAGTAAACTCCACAATTGCCTCACTTGCTTTTCTCAGCAACCTTATGAAATAGGTGTCATTATCCACATTTTGTAGATGAGGGAACTGAGGCTTGGTATGGTCACACAGCTAGTGAAACCTAAAGTCAGACCCGGTTTATCTGGCACTAAATCCATTATCTTTACTATTATTTTATGCCTCCTTATCTATTCTTTAAGTGTTTCCTGTATCTGTGTCTGGTTTGAGGTGTTAGAGATTATTTTACTTGGCCTTCCAAGTGAAAGTCACTCAGTTGTGTCTGACTCTTTGCGACCCCATGGGCTATACAGTCCATGGAATTCTCCAGACCAGAATGCTGGAGTGGGTAGCCTTTCCCTTCTCCAGGGGATCTTCCCAACCCAGGGATGGAATCCACGTCTCCCACATTGCGGACAGATTCTTTACCAGCTGAGCCACAAGGGAATCCCAGGAATCCTGGAGTGGGTAGCCTATCCCTTCTCCAGCGGATCTTCTTGACCAGGAATCGAACCAGGGTCTCCTGCATTGCAAGTGGATTCTTTACCAACTGAGCTATCAGGGAAGCCCTAGTCAAGGTCCTTCCAAGGTCCAATTCAAATGCCACCTGTTTCATAACATTTCCCCTTCATCCTCATTAAAGTGTGTTTTTTTTTCCTCAACATTTAATTTTTTCAAATTTTTATTTATTTTTGGCTGTGTTGGGTCTTTGTTGCTGTGTGGGGTTTTCTCTTGTAACGAGTGGGGGCTACTCTCTAGTTGTGGTGCTCAGGCTTCGCATTACAGTGGCTTCTCTTGATTTGGAGCTCAGGCTCCAGGGCGCAGAGGGTTCAGTAGTTGCAGCTCCTGGGCTCTAGAACACAGGCTCGATAGTTGTGGTCCAGAGGCTTAGTTGCTCCGTGGCATGTGGGATCTTCCCTGGCCAGGGATTGAACCTGTGTCTCCTGCTTTGATACACAGATTCTTTTACCGCTGAGCCAGCAGGGATGCCCTCTGCATTTTAAATTTGTGCTTGCACAGGACTAGTCTTCATCTCTGCTTTGGGTCTTAATGATTTGGGTCCAAGCGTGTCTTCTTCCACTAAGCCATTGCTCAGCAGTATATCTAGCTAAGCATTGTTTTCCATCATGGTTTGCTGATAATTGCATTGGGGGCAGAAATCTTAACTCTAAAACCCATAACCGCCAAGGGAAAACTCATGTGAAAAACTGTATGTGGCATATTAGGTTCGGTTTCTATCAGGTCAAATATGAAAAAAGGGAAGAAAATGAAATAAAAGCCTCAGTTTTTATAACCATTCTAGTGAAGTGGCCCTGAAGAAACAGGTGATGATGAATTCTGTGGAGTGAAACTTCGTCTGGTTCTGGTTTCCAGAGCACCCATCTCTTTGCCTTTTAATCGTATAATAGAAATGACTGAAAGAGTGAAGGAGCCGGGCCAATAGTTATGCTGAGTCCATTCTTCCCACTGATGCTTAAGGGATTTATGTAGGTAAGTCCCATTAATGTTAATGGAAGTTACATGTGTAATTCCCCTTTTTCATCACTGAGAGAATAGAGCTTTATATTCCTTGGGTAATTATGGTACCGGCACTGTTAGTTTTTTTCAGTTAACTTTTTCACCTGCCTTTCCTGCTTGGACTGTTTGTGAAGAAAGGAACTGAATTCTTCTGTTCAAAAAGGAGAATTGCCGAAATATCTGAGAGGTGAAACAAATGTAACTAGATCCACTTGTTTGAGGGAAAAAGGCAAGAAAACACTAGGGCAGGAAGCTGGAGGGCGAGCTCCTGCTAATTTTCAGATCCCAGGAAGCATGTCGTGGTTCGGATTTTCTAACAATGCAAGGCTTTTCAGTGGCAGCCCATTTCCTCAGGTATTTGAAGTGAGAGGAAAATAAGTCCCGGAACATTTGGACTGAATTAATTTCAGCTTGTAAGATTTGAGGAGTGATGCCCAGGTCTTTGTAGCGCCTAATAAAGAATTAATCTTACTCTCTGCCCAAGACTCAAGAAAGTATTCGAAACACCTCAGTCTCTGAGATTTGATCACAGGAATCTGAAAGGACAGTTGTATTACTGTCCTGTTGGAGATGTAAGCCTCCCTGGTTATTCCTCTGTCACACTGGGTGCTCTGATTACAGCAAACAGCAAGTCATCCTGTTTCTTAGGATACAGCAGTGAGTATGCCTTAGCTGGAGACGAGAAAGTCAGCATCCTAGTCTTGCTATGTAGACAGGTCGTTTTTCCAGAAAATGTTTTCACTGTGAAAAGGGACAAAGTTTCAACTTTACTGATGGCTTTACTTCTTTCATTTAAAAATAGTTGTTGTTTTATAATTGGGAGCAGTGTATTAGTCACTCAGTTGAGTCTGACTCTTTGCAATTCCATGGACTGTAGCCTGTCAGGCTCCTCTGTCCATGGGATTCTCCAGGGAAGAATAACAGGAGAGGGTAGCCATTCCCTTCTCCAGGGGATCTTCCTGACTCAGGGATCGAACCCAGGTTTCCTGCATTGCATACGGTTTCCCTATTGTCTGAGCCATCAGGGCAGTCCAGCTGGAAGTAGAAGAAAGCGCTGTTTAACACGGGCTTCCCAGGTGGGACTAGTGGTAACGAACCACCCAATGCAGGAGAGGTAAGAGACCGGGGTTCGATCCCTGGGTTGGGGGAAGATCTCCTGAAGGAGGGCACGACAACCCACTCCAGTATTCTTGCCTGGGAAATTCCATGAACGGAGGACCCTGGCGGGCTACAGTCCACCGGCTCATGAAGAGTCGGACAGGACTGAAGTGACTGAGCCCAGCATAGCACACAGCAGATGCTTCTAACACGTCACTGACTCAGTGGACGTGAGTTTGAGCAAATTCTGGGAGATAGTGAAGGACAAGGAAGCTTGGTATGCTGCAGTCCATGGAGTCACAAAGAGTCAAACATGACTTACTGACTGAACAGCAACAGAGTACTTTAACACAGGGGCACTTTCAAGTTTTGTGGCAACCGCCCAAACCGCTGTTGGAAGGGACTTTTATAGTCCCCTGGTTCAGCCAGATAGTCCAAAAGCATTCAGTGATGGGGAACTGACTGTAGTACTTAGTATGGTATACCAGTGAGGAAGTGACTTGAATCAGCTTGTCAGGAAGAGGTATCTCTCCCTTTGGGCAACTTTATGTTAGAAAGTTCTGCCTCATCATGCGATGAAAACATGTCTTCCATTAGTTTTTTTTTTTCTTTTTAACCCATGGGCCCTGCTTTATCCTCTTGGGACCATAGAGAATACATTAGTTCTGTCTGCCACTTGAAATTTCTTCACTTGTTTCTCAGAATTAAGAATTCAGATGTTTTCTTGACCTGCCTTTTTCATCCTAGATGCAATCCTATGTTGGTTTTTTAGGCCAAGGTTCTGATTCTTCATTCTATAGCCGTTCTCTTATTTCTTGGGCAGCTGAGCCATATTTCTCCAGTTGGGCTAATTTCCTGAGGTTTGTGACAAAAGAGTTTTTGTCTATCACCTTGTCCTTTAAGTCCTGACACCCATGTAGCTGCCTGTCCCTGAAGCCCCTTCCAGAGGAATCAAAGCTTGGAAAAGACCCAGATGTTGTATGAGCTGCTTTCTCTGAAACAACCCACTGTAGTGAAAAATAAAATTAACTGAAAGTTAGGAGACCTGGATTTTAGCCTGTTCTCTGGATTTTAGCCTGTTCTCAGTCATAGAGGCTTCCTATTAAACTCTTTCCCATCTACTCGTTTAATCAATATGCAAATACCAAAGTGATCTTGAAATAGACATTGGATTATATCACTTAAAATCCTTCAATGTTTTCTTAACCCACTTAGATCTTAGGCTAAAATGCAAAGCTTTTACTGAGACCTACAAAGTCTTCCAAGATGGGACTCCATCCTGACTACCTGCCTCCCTCACCTCATTTTTACCTTTTTCTACATTGTTCACTCTGCTTCAGTCACACTAGCTGTTTCCTAAGATTTGTCCCACCTCAAAATCTTTGATAGGCTGTTTCTACTTTCTCAAATGCTTATCCCCTCCATTTTTGCCTAGCTGATAATCTCTAGATTTCAGCTCAGATATGATTTCTTCAAGAAGCTCTTCTGTAACCTGGAAGAAATGCCCTGGCTAAATGAATGGCAGGCAAACTGAGTCCCATGTCCTGGAGATGAGCACAATCCAGCCCTCCAGCCTTCGCTTCAGAGGTGTGCTTAGCTCTTCTGTGGTTCCTTCCACTGATACGTTTTACATATAGGTCTTATGTTATGTAGGCTGAATATGTAGGCATGGGTGCTGATGGCAATGTACTTGGGTTTCAAAACTTTAAAAAAAAATGTAGTTCACTCAACTTGAAGTGACCTCAGTAAAGGAAAGGAAACAGATTTAGTCATTACCTACTTCAGGTTTTGGCAGACTTATCCCGTAAAGGGCCAGACAGTAAACATTTTAGGCTTCGTGGCCCATGCAGTCTCTATTGAACTCAGCTTGGCTATTATGGCCTGAAAGCAACCAGAGATAGTACATTAACAAACGTGTGTGGCAGTGTTCCAGCAGAACGTGACAGTGACGAAACAGGTGATGGTAGACGACCAGTGATTGTTTCCCAGGCCCCGAACTAGTGTGTGCCGGCGCTTTGTATGTATGTACTCTTTATGACAATCTGATAGGCAGTTGTTTATTTATTTTACAGGCTCACAGAGGTGAAGTAGCTTGTCTAGAGCCACCCAGCTTAGAAAAACAAAGAAGTAAGATTCTAACCTTAGAACCTGGGCTTCAAAGATAAGAGAAAGAAAATATCTAATAACTTTTAAAAAACATTTTATATTGTACTGGAGTATAGTCAACTAACAATGTTGTGATGGTTTCAGGTGGACAGCCAAGGGACTCAGCCATACATACACACGTATCCATTCTCCCCTAAACTCCCATCCAGGCTCCCACATAACACTGAGCAGAGTTCCCTGTGCTATACTATAGGACTTTGTTGGTCTTCCATTTTAAATATAGCAGTGTGTACATGTCCATTGCAAACTCCCTGACTGTTTCTTCCACTGATCCTCCCCCAACTGGTGACCATAACTTCATTCTCTAAGCCTGTGAGTCTGTTTCTGTTTTGTAAATAAATTCATTTGTGTTTAATTCAACAAATATGTATTGAGCACCTACCATATGATTATGGTAGTGCTCGACATTTGAAAGACTGGCATCTTTATATTTCTCTTCTCTCTAATTACCTAGTGAGATTTTAAAATAATTTGGAGAGGCATATGGTGTCATGGTGTGGTGTAAAAGAAAGTGATTTTTGGAATCAAACATGACTCAAATTCTACTACTTAACAGCTCTTTGATTTTGGGTAAGTTATTTAAGTTCTATTATAAGCATCCTGAGAAAAAACAAATGAAGAGATATTGGTAGGTGGTTGTTGTTGGTCATGGGATTTCCCGGCAAGAATACTGGAGTGGGTTGCCATTTCTGCCTTCAGATGATCTTCCTGACCCAAGGATTGAACCTACGTCTCCTGCATTGCAGGTGGATTTGTTACCTCTGAGCTGTAGGGCAAGCCCATTCCGTGGGCTAGAGCATCTCAAATTTCAGTCCTAAAAGTGCACTAGAATACCTTCTGCTCCTAGAATGACCATTCACTGCCGGAAAAACTGTCCATTCCCTTTCTGTGACTTTTCGGTACTTTTGAGGGCATTCAACTCCATTTTAAACGATGTACCTTGCAGATTCTCTCTCTAGAGGCAGCTCTTGGACTCGCTTGCCCTGTCTGTCCCTGATGTACTAATGGGAGAAAAGACAACCTTCAGAAACCAGTATGGGATATTAAAATATAAAGTAGGTCATGGTTGACTATTCGGTATTTGGTGCAATTTTAGTAATCCATAACCTTCATATCTTTCTTCTTTTATCAGATGCAAGTCAAACTCCTTTAACCCATGAAGTTGATCTGTGAGCTCTGTCGAAAAATTCAAAACCCTACAGTTGTAGATCATGCATCTATTAGCATAATTTGCCACCCAGGGTGTAAATTTCTTGAACTGATATATAATATAGATGGTATTTTATAGTGTGATAAGGAAAGATTGTTTATTTGACATGTAATAGAGTGAATTAAAAGTTTGCTATAAGAATTTCTGCTCTTCTTCTCTTCATGTTTTCTTCTAGAAACTGTGAGTTTTATATTATATTGTGAGTTACAATATAAATGGAGTCACTGAGACGGATACTATACTTCGACCAAATAAGACCATGCAGTCTAGCAGAAGTTTCGGGTAGGTTGAACAGAGTGGGAATCTGATTTTCATAAGCATGTCAATTTGGTAAATTAAGATAGAAAAAAAAATAAGTGCCTCAACTAGTCAAGTTCAGTCTTTGAATTTCAGAGAATGAGTTGATAAGCTGAAGAAGTTTATAATTTGAGAATATGAATATCCTTTTGCCCCTGTTCTGGGGCTTCATTCTGCGTGTGTGTGTGTGTGTGTGTGTGTGTGGTGTGTGTAGCGTGGGTATTTGTAGGACTTACTTCACTGTTATTAAAGCTTTGTAGAAGATTTCTCTAGGATTTCCATGATGATGTTCCTCTTTTTTAATTCCTGAAATTAAAATGTGTTGGAATGCTTGGCTGCCTTTCACTACCTCCTCAATGGACCCTTTAGTTTTTCACACCAAGGTGTCCTTCTTCAGGGTGCCAGGTCAGGCTACCAAAACAGCTTCTAGGAGGGGATTAGGACCAATTAACATCTTTGTACACAAAAGCCACTGGCAGCTGAACAGGCAGGCTGGTGGCGGCTCCGGGGCTGCATTTTAAATAGGGGCCTTCTGTACTTGAGTTCAAGTAGGAAGAGGTGGAGAAAGTTTTTATTTATCATTGAAAATGCTGTTTTTGGATAAAGTCTCGTGAAAAGAAAAGTAGTGCTCAGAAGTATCTAACAAATACCATTTGAATGTTGGTCTATATTGTACGTGATTCTATCAAGGATGCTCTCACAATATAGCCTGTTTCTTGGCACATATTGAGCTGGAGTGATGTTTCTTCACATAACAATTTTGTCCTTACATTTCTCTTGTTCTCTGTTTAAAAAAAGTTCAGCTGGATCCCTGGGCACAAAAAGGAGCTGCTCCAATGGATATATGGTCTTAAAAGCCAGTAGCCTTTTCATGATACATCTATCGTATGGATACCTGTACTACAAAATCTTTGTTTAGGGCAAAATAAAGTGGAGAGAGCCATTGTGCAAAGTTTGTTTGTTTATTAACCCTTCAATTTGAGAGGGGTCCAGTTAGTTTTGTTTTTGCTTTAATCGCCGTAACCACATTGTTACACTTTTTATTTTTTTCTCTTAAAAACTTTTTTTTTGAGATCGAATGTACTTTTGAGTTCAGAAATACCGGAATCAATGGAGATAATAGAGTTAGAGATTTTATGACCTAACTAAGTAGAAACCATCTTAAATAGAAATCCAGTTGGAATGGATTAAGGATAATGTTGTTAAAGATGTAATGGAACCTGTTTATACACCTGGGTGATGAGAGTTTTTAAAATATATCTTAAAGATCCGAGGTAAAGCAGGAGTACTTTCAAACCATTTAATACTGCACCCTCTCGCTTCCTCAACTGCTGCCGGAGCATGTAGCTTTTTCTATGATTGAAAATGCTAGAAAATAAAATGCTGCTTTCAGAGCCTACAGTGGGAATCCATGGGAAAAAATAGAGACCTGGAAAAGAAATTAATATGTGGTTGGTCAAAAGAATGATGGTGATCACACATTTATTGAGTGAGCCTGGAATGTAGGAAAAATGTGACAACCTACTTCCTGTCCTGCGATATATTTTTGTTTTATGGAGGGAAACGATGACGAAAATAGTATGCATTTTGTTTTCAACGGCTTGAATGGAAAATGTTTTTAAAGAGTCAGGCTCTTGGTCCCTAATCTAAATTATGGTCATTTTCAGTTTCCTGGGTTTTATACATAACTCTAGATTCTTCTTAGTGTGATATTTTCGAAGCAAACCTTAATACAGTCTCAGTGTGTGGCTTCCCCCCTGGGTTTTAGTTTCAGATACTGTATTGTGAGTCTTCAGACGTGTTGAGTCCCCCTAATGTTAAATGGTAATTGCCAGAAGTATAGGTGGGGATGGAAACATTGTTATATTTTGTTCATTTTTCACACTTCAGCAGTTATCCCTTTCCCTCTCTTGCTGTATGCTTGTTAGGGTATGAAATGCAGGTGTGTGGGAAATGGCTAGCGGACATTGACAGGTTATTTTGTTGGTCACTGCCTAATTAGTAGCATAGTGGATGCACCCTGCTAAGCTTTAGTGTGGGGCAGCGGAGCTGGTCTGTTCTAATTTCCTCACGGCTTTGATATTCGCCAAAAGATTGACGGTTTACACAAAAAGGCAAGGCCCCAAGGAGGCCTGTGAAAACAATGAGCCTTCTTGCTTGTAGACACCACAGATGTGAGAGAAAGCTGGCTAAAAACAATTGGCTGACACTGTCTAATTGTCTCCGATGTCAGCGTCATTAATGTTTTCCCATGTAAAACGGAGAAGGCCAAGGTTGTAGCCTCCCTTTATTTTGAGTCACATGATTATGTAACTTATCGAGATTCAGATTAACTGTTAATTATATTTGTGCAGTAAAGAAACCGAAGCTGCCTTGGGTTTAATGAATATGTGCTTAATTAATTTTGACAGCTTTTATCTTTATTACCCTTGGAATCATCCCTACCAGAATAACATTTTTCAGTGATTAAAAATCACAACTCACTTAATGATAATATATGTTTACATTTCTTTTTTGAGTTCAAACCAGGGAAACGAATGTCAAAGTTTGCTTATCTTCTACGAAACTTCTTATGTGTATATTAAGTAGCAAGAGAACAAGTTCTTTAGGGTGTTAGAGTTTTTCAAATTAGACAACTGACCCAAGTGTTCTAAAGGAACACATAGTAATAACCCAGAAGCACAAAATTACAAGGTTTTACTGGTGAAACTCCAAACCTATTTTTATCTATGAAATGGTTTTAAAGTTTTTTTTTCCTGAGGAGGGGAAAACTGGGAGAGGTGAAACCCTAGGGAGAACTGACAAATTGGACTGAAATTTAAAAAAAATTTTTTTTTTTACAAGGTAAGATCTGTAGTTTCCTACAGAACTACAGAACTGATGATATACTGTGCTGTGCTTAGTCGCTCAGTTATATCCGACTCTTTGCAGCCGCATGAACTGCAGCCCAGGCAAGAATACTGTAGTGGGTTGCCATGCTCTCCTCCAGGGACATAACTGATGATACATCAGTCCAAACTGAAGTATATAACTTTGTAATCAGCAAATATCATCATATAGTTTGTACTCTGCAGCAACATCTATGACACCAACATAAGTCAAGGCAGAAGCTGTAGTTTCTGCTCCTTTTAACATATTCTAGGTCTCTTTTGGGCAGTTCTTTTATTTTTTCCCATCTGAGCAATGTGATGCCTGCCATAGTGGCTGTGGAACACAGCTGTGTATTGGAGAAGAGATATTCTGTGGCTTGTTTATTGTCTGTGAAGCTTTTGAGTAGGGGAAGCCCACTTATCTTCAGTTCCACATTTAGTTAATTTGTATCAAACTTGAATTCCAAAAATAATGTCTTTGAAAAGTTAGCCTCTCCCCATCCAATTTTCCTAGGAAAGCCCCGTGGTTTTTTCTTTCCCTTTTATTATCCAGTTTTGTCACTTGAGTACACAAATGTCCTTGACTGGAAGCGTTAGTTTTTGAACTTGGAGTCATTGATGAAAGAAAGTGAAAGTCGTGTCCGACTCTTTGTGACCCCATAGACTATACAGCCTATGGAATTCTCCAGGCCAGAATACTGGAATGGGTAGGTGTTCTCTTCTCCAGGGAATCTTCCCAACCCAGGGTTCAGGTCTCCCGCATTGCAGGTGGATTCTTTACCAGCTGAGCCACCAGGGAAGCCCAGTACGTGGCTTCTTCCCCTGTGCTGTCTTCACAAAGGTATCTGCAAAGTGCAGATACTTTGGGCTTCCCAGTGGCTCAGCGGTAAAGAACCTGCCTGCCAATGCAGGGGACGCAGGAGATGCAGGTTGGATCCCTGGGTTGGGAAGATCCCTTGGAGAAGGAAATGGCAACCCTCTCCAGTGTTCTTGCCTAGGAGATCCCATGGACAGAGGAGCCTACAGTCCATGGGGTCGCAACGAGTAGGACATGACTGAACAGCCGAGCATGCACACACACAGTCCGCTTGGTGATTGCCCAGTGTGTGGGTGGCCCAATACAGTGTCCATAGTGGTTTCCTAGGGAATGCATTACAACACAACTTATGGCCAAAGAAGCCCAGTGTCATGGAAAAGTGTATAGCCTTTGGGGTCAGGTAGGTCTCAGTTTAAATTTGGCCTGTTTCTCACTAGCTATGAGACCTTGGGTTTGACTTTTCTGAGCTTCAGTTTCCTCATATCTATAAGGTACAATAATGCCGTGCAGGGTTGGTGTGAGATTTGAAGAGGATGACTGTGACGTGCTCAGCACAGGATCACCTATAGTAGCTGCAGTAGAAATAGTGGTTACTATTGCTACCAGGCTTCCCAGGTGGCACAGTGGTAAAGAATCCACCTGTCAATGCAGGAGGCGCAAAAGAGGAGGGTTCAATCCCTTGGTCCGGAATATCCCCTGGAGAAGAAAATGGCAACCCACTCCATTCATCTTGCCTGGACTATTCCACGGACAGAGGAGCCTGATGGGCTACAGTCCAAGCGGTTGCAAAGAGTCATGCACAACTTAGCACATACATGCACACACACACCGTTGCTACTACACCAGTACCTTCTGCCCTCTAGGGCTTGCCTGCCTCGTGCTATGCTGTGCTCCCCACCCCACGTTGTTTTCTAATTGTGTGCTCAATTTCTAATTGTGAGGTTGTTATCTCACCTGCCTAAGGTTAATTAGTTCCTCCTCTGTAATAGGGGATGATAAAGATATATACCTCTTGTGTTGTTGGGAGGAGTAGGTGAACTGAGGGTGGTAATGTTAATTATAATAGACATAATGATAACTACTGACATTTATTGAAGTAGAGCTCAGTCCCAGGCACTGTGCTTTTTTTTTTAATGCATATTATCTTACTTAATGCTCATGGCATAGAATTTGAAACATAATAAGTGCTATATAAATAATTAGCTGGTTTTGTTGCTAATTAAGAAACTTACTGAGAAGCCCTTGGAGTTGTTGAAGAATTTCAGCTCTGCCAGGTTCTTCACAGGAAGGAGATCAAACCAGTCAACCCTGAAGGAAATCAACCTTGAATATTCATTGGAAGGACTGATGCTGAAGCTCCAATACTTTGGTTACCTGTTGCAAAGAGCTGACTTGTTGGAAAAGACCCTGATCCTGGGAGAGACTGAAGGCAGGAGGAGAAGGGGATGACAGAGGATGAGATGGTTGGATGGCATCACCAACTCAATGGACATGCATTTGAGCAAATTCCAGGAAGTGGTGAAGGACAGGGAAGCCTGGCGTGCTGCAGTCTGTGGGGTTGCCAAGAGTCAGACAGGACTGAGTGACTAAACAACAACAGCAACCGGTATCTCAGATTCTTCATCTATAAAATTAAAAATTGTGTAGAAATAGTATTTACTTCATCAGGGATTTTGCAGGATTCAGTGATATAGTAATATATGTAAAGTGCTTGGAACAGTCCCTAGAACAAAGAAAAAGCTCAATAAATGTTAATATTGATATGTTAACTACTCCCAGAATATTTCCATTCAGAAGGAGGCAGCATTTAATTGAGGGAAATGGTGGGATTTTTCAGCATAATCATTTGCCTGGAAACAGAGGTCAGTGAGAGAATTAGAAAAAGGTGATCCAGTTCTCTCACTCGTATGTTCTAGGGGAAAATTGAGTGCTGCTGCTCATTCTGTAGTTTGAAAGGGAAACACAAATCCTAAATAGTAATTCCAAGCCACCCGGTGCGGTTCTCTCACAGAATGAGAAGCTTTTAAAACAGAAGTCCTGAGAACAAACCCACCCCACTGGGCAGAACCTTCTCCTTTCCTCCACTCTTGCCTCCTCCTCTGTGCTTGCCTGGCTCCCTCTTTTTTCTCTTCCTCCATCCCCCCTTTCTTACTGTCTCTCAATTTCTTCCTCCTTCCCCTTCCCTTTACCCTTCCTTCTTTACAAATTAGGTTGCTTGACTTTGAGAACGACATTGGTTGGATTTCAAACCCATGGCTAGGTGCCTTGTCCAACACACCTTGCACAACCATCTGAGACAGCCCTCATCCCGTTTTGAATTCTCCTATCTGAGCCCTTTTAGTGGTCATTGTTTTGTTTTATGTTTAGTCGTGATAAAATACACAGAGGGCTTCCCTAGCGGCTCAGGGAATGCAGGAGACAATGGTTCAATCCCTGGATCGGGAAGATCCCCTGGAGAAGAGAATGGGAAATGGGGAATGTCTGGGAAATCCCATGGACAGAGGAGACTGGTGGGCTACAGTCCACGGGGCTGCAAAAGAGTCAGACATGACTTAGCAACTAAAACAACAACAAAATACACAGAACATAAAAACTTATCATTATGATCGTCTTAAGTGTACAACTCAATAGTATTAAGGATATTCATATTGTTGTGCTGCCAATCTCTAGAATTTTTTCATCTTGCAAAACTGAAACTCTGCACCCATTAAATAACTCCCATTGTCTCCTCCTCTGAGCTCTGATAACTATCATGCTACTTTCTGTCTCAGTGAATTTGACCATTGTAGGTACTGCATACAAGAGGAATCATACAGTATCTGTACTTTTGTGAATGGCTCATTTCACGGTGTCCTCAAGTTTCACCCATATTGTAGAATGTGTCAGAATTTCCTGAGATTGAATACTACTTCATTGTGTTTATATACCACCTTTTGTTTATTCATTTATCCTTTTAGGCATTTGTATTGCTTCTACCTTTTGGCTATTGTGAATAAGGCTGTGAACATGCGTGTACAGATATCCTTATGAGACCATCTTCTCGATTCTTTTGCATATTTGCATATACTCGGAATTGCTAGATCATATGGTAATTCTATTTTAAAGTATTTTTGGAACTCCCATACTCATACTGCTTCCTCGGTAACTATGCCGATTACATTCCTATTGTAATGCACAGGGTTCCAGTTTCTCCTCATCCTTGCCCATATTTGTCTTCTGGGTTTTTTTTGGTGGGGGGTGGGGAGGGTAGTAACCATCCTAATGACAGGTGGTATCTCCTTGTAGTTTTGATTTGCATTTCCCTAATGATTAGTGATATTGAGCATCTTTTCAGGTATTTACTAGCTATTTGCATATCTTCTCTGGAGAAATGTCTATTCAGATCTTTTGGGAATTTTTGAATTAAGATGTTTGATTTCGTTGTTGAGTTTCAGGTGTTTTTTATATTGGACGTTAATCTCAGATATCAGATTTTCACATACTTTCTCCCATTGTGTGGTTTGTCTTTTACGTGGTTGATCCACAAAATTTTTGTCTGTTTTTTCTTTTGTTACCTACGCCTTTCACATCATATCCAAGAAGTCATTGCCAAACCCAATGTTGTAAGGCTTTTGTTATGATTTCTAAAAATTTTAGAGTTTCAGGCCTTACATTTAGGTCTCTGGTTCATTTTTTTCAAGTTTTTTGACTGTGCCATGCAGGCATGTGGGATCTTAGTCTCCAACCAGGGATTGAACCTGTACCCCCTGCAATGGAAGCACAGAGTCTTAACCAATGGATCACTAGGGAAGTCCCTAGGTCTCTGATCCATTTTGAGTTGATTTTTGTATATAGTGTTAGGTGAGAGTCCAGTTTCATTCTTTTACATGTGGATGTCCAATTTTTCCAGCACCATTTGTTGAAAAGACTGTCCTTTCCTCATTGAACAGTCTTGGCACCCTTGCCAAAAATCATTTGAATATATGCAAGAGTTTATTTCTGAGCTTTCTGTTCTGTTTCACTGTTCTGTATGTCTGTCTTTATGCCAGTACCACTCTCTTTTGATTGCTGGAGATTTGTAATAATTTGAAATCAGGAAGTGTGAATCCTCCTGGTTTTGTTCTTTTTCAAGATTGTTTTGACTTTTGGGGGGTCCCTTGAGATCCTCAATAGGACTACATTGAATTTGTAGATCATTTTGGGAAGTATTAACATTTTAATACTATTAAGTCTTCCAATCTATGATAATAGGATTGGTTTCCATTTATATAAATCTTATTTAATTTCTTTCAAGCAGTATCTTGTAGTTTTCATTATAACCTGTCAAATGCTTTTTCTACACCAATTGAGATGACCATGTAGGTTTTTGTTTGTTTCTTCATTCTGTTAGTGTGGTATATAATAATGATTTGTTTTTGTATGTTGAACCATCCCTGAATTGCAGGAACAAATCTCACTTGGTCATGGTCTCTGTGCTGAGAGTCAGACAATATGCAATCTGCTCCTAGTGCATGGCTGCCTGCCACATGGCTGGGGTGGGAGATGAGTGGCTGCTACTGGGCTAAAAACTGAAATTGGTTAAAACTGTCTCAATTCACAGTCCAGTCCTGCTGGAAGTTGTAACCTTCAATAGACTCTGGAGTTCCAAAACAATTCCATCATACAGATTTTGCCAGTGTGATTATTTTCTATGTGGGGAGACAGATTTCTGGTGCTTCTACTTCTCCATCTTCCTCAAATCCTTCTCATTTTCTTAATAATGTCATTCAAAGTGGAACTTTTTAAATTTTGATGAAGTTTAATTTATCAACCTTTTCTTTATGGCTTGCTCTTTTTGTGTTCTAAAATTTTTATGTATCTCAAGATCATAAAAATTTTGTGTTTTCTTTTAGAAATTTTATAAATATAGTTCTTAAATTTAGGTCTGTTTCCATTTTGAATTAATTTTGTTATATGGTATGAAGGACTGAGAGGTTCTTTTCTTTGCATCTGATTATCCAGTTGTTCCAGTAATATTTCTTGAAAAGACTGTCTTTTACTCATTGAATTACCTTTGCACCTTTGTTGAAAATCAATTGATGTATACATGGTCTTTCTCTAGACTCTCTTGTGTTACGTTAGTTTATGTATGTCTGTTGTTAAACCAGTTATCCAGTGTTTTGATTGCTATATAGCTTTGTATTGCCTTGAAGTCAGGTGGTGTAAATCTTCCCACTTTTTTATTTTTCAAAATTGTATTGGCTAGATCCTTTGCGCTTCCATGTAAATTCTGGAATCCTGAGCTGCTCTTTGGATACAGAAAGTATGTCCACATCTTTTAGTGTCACCCAGTGTCTAGCACAATACCTGCTAAAGGTACTTTTCTATGTTTGTTGATTTATCAGTTAATAGGAACTGATAAAATCAGTAGGATTAACTCATTGAATCCTGGAATCTTAGAGCTGGAAGAGGACTTACAGGGACACGAAGATGAAGATGAAGCCCAACCACCCGGTATTTGACCCACCTAATTCTAAATTAGGCACTGGGCTTACCTGGGTTGGTGGGTCTGTAGAGCTCTGTTTATGTGCCAGATATAAGATTTCATTTTGCCTTTACAGCCAGAACTCATCAATAATGTGTCAGGTCAAAAGGATCCATAGAGGAATGGTTCGTGTTTCTTTACATGTGAGATATTCATGATCTATTGGGAGCTACTTAAGTATGCTTCACTGAAAGTGCCCCAGATAAGGTCCCTGATATGTGTGTGTGTGTGTGTGTGTGTGTGTGGTCCAAGAAATGTTTCTAAAAGTGACTTTAGACAACTATGTTTAGTGGCAGACCTAAGGCAAGTCAACACCTGAGTGAATTTGATCAAAGACTCTTCAGAGACACAGCCAGCAATGCCAATGACAAAATTCTAGAAAAATAAACAGCCTACCCATTACAGGTGCTGCCGTCTGCACACCTGTATTGGAGGTCTTGCTGAGTATAGACGTTTTGACTTCTTAATGGACAACCATGAAATTGACAAATTAGGAGGAGGAAGGGAAATTTCATCTTTGAAAGCTTGTGTTTCATCATTCTACTGAAATGACTCAGCCTCTTCCCTTTAAGCTATAATTTAAGTTTCTTTTTCTAATGGACACATTGATTTTTTTTTGCCTGCTTATTTCTAACCTTATGGCCTGAAAATTTCCTTAAAAGGAAATAGAGAAGTTAGGAGGTGTAATTTGAAAAATAGTTTTTAGGTGAAGTAACTTAATCAATATTAAGATTTAATCACTGTTTTATAGTAGAACATTTCTAGACTTGAATCATTTCTAGACTGTAAATAAATGCTACTGTTTTGCTGTGATAAATGAAAATTTTCATTTCTTTTAAATACTTTTGTCCATAATTGTTAAAAGCAAATGTTAGTTTCATCAGAAAGCATTAGAATATGCTGTTTGTTTCTCAAATAACATGTTTTTTTTAAAAATTTTGTATTTAGACTTTAAGTAAACAAAATTAGATTAATAATATGAATTTCTATGAAGTTAGCTTGAGAACTAGAAATTAGTAGTAAAACCTAATTACCACTGTCTATGTGTTCTTTCTTATTCCATTTTCACCTCTTTTTCAGAGGTAGAAATTTTATGTTTTTACACAATCCTAAATTTTGTGTTTATCATTACCATACTTTTAAGTTGTGAGATATGAACAATGTATTTGTATAAGCAATAAATGTATATTTGCCTAAACAGTAGTCTTGCAGATATTTGAACTTTATGAAATGGTACATCATACAGTCTTCTGGAATTTGCTTTTTTCTATTCCATTTCAACTTCATTTATTTTTACTGCCATATAATATTCTATTCTGTGACTATGTCACATTTTATCTGTTATCTTGTTGATTGTGTTCTTCTCAGATCTTTGCTATTATGAATGTTGATGCTATGAATATTTTTGAACATGTCTACTGATAACACATTGCAGTACTTTCAGCCGTATATGTAGGAGTAGAATTGTTGAATCATAAGCTATGTCAATGTTCAGTTTTGCAAGTTACCATCAAATTATTTTCCAAAGTGATTATGGCTGTTTAAATTGTGTCCCCATGTATAGGGCTTCCCCAGTGGCTCAGGGGTAAAGAATCTGCCTGTAATGCAGAAGACATGGAGTCAATCCCTGGGTCAGGAATATGGCCTGGAGAAGGGCATGGCAACCCACTCCAGTATTCTTGCCTGGAGAATCCCATGCACAGAGGAGCCTGGTGGGCCCCAGTCTATAGGGTTGCAAAGAGTCTGATGCAGCTGAAGCGACTGAGCACGCACACACGCTGGCACCCATGTGAGTCCATTATTCATCTATTGTCAGTTCTGCTATGAGACAACACTTATGTCCTAGAAGTTACCATGCTGTTCATAATTACCTAATAAACACCACAGGGCTTATGGGGGAAAATGGAGTTGGGGGAAATGCTCGAAAATTTTGTCAGTGGCGTTTCAAAACAGTCGCAGAGTTTTATACACATTACATACTTGAGAAATATATAAATATTGTAATAAATATAGCCCTTTACCTTGAAAAAGACCTGAAGTTTGCTCGTGGAAGTGGATTTTGGAAGGGAGTTTGTGAGTTATTGTGTAGTGATGGAAGAAAGGTTATCTGAAATTGGATGGAATGCTGTAGCACCAAATGTGGATGGGTATGGCTCATAATCCAAGGTGAACTGAGGTGTTGATAGATATTATTAATAGAGGTGTGTGTGTAATGTATATTCCTACATGTTTTGGTTCAGCTGGATATAGTTTTCTGCATCTGTCAGGATGAAGTTGTGCATAGTGAAATACAAAATTCATGTTATGCTCAAATTGTTCATTAATATATTAATTGCATTGGAACAGATTCAGCTTTTCATGACAAATATTATGGCAGATCTGACTGTACTCCAACACTCAATAGTGTCAGTTTTTTACTTTTGCCAACAAAAAATGTGTAAAATTATTTCTTATGTGGTCTTGATTCTCATTTCTCTGATTCTAGTAAGACTGAGCATCTCTATCATTTGTTCATTTGCCAGGTGTGTTTCTTTTTTGATACCTTGCATATTCTTATATTTTATCTTTTTTTATGTGAGTACTTTGTTTTTGTGTTTTCTGTAGCAGACGCTCTATATAGTCATTTAAGCAGTCCTCCCCTACATATGTATACCTATGACTGATTCATAGTGATGTTTGGCAGAAACCAACACAATACTGTAAAGCAATTATCCTTCAATTAAAAATACATAAATTTTAAAAATTAAAAAAAGAAGTCCTCCCCTAAAAGGGCACCATTACCTTGATGTCAAAGTTAAATAAGAACACTTCAAGAAAAGAAGACTACAGGCCAATATCTCTGAGGGTTATAGATGCAAAATTTCTCGACAAAATACTAGCAAACCAAATTCAGCAGCACATTAAAAGGATCATACAGTGTGAAAAAGTAGGGTTTACCCTTGATGTGCAAGGATGGTTCAACATATGCATGTCAGTAAACTTGATACATCACATCAGTTGAATGAAGGATAAAAATCATATGATTTTTTTGATACAGAAAAAACATTTGACAAAATTCAATACCCTTTTATGATTAAAAACTTGATAAACTGGGTGTAAAAGGAGCACACCTCATATAATAAAGGCCATATATGACAAACCCATGTTGTTGTTATTTAGTCACTAAGTCATGTCCATTCTTTTGTGACCCCATGGACTGTAGCCCACCAGACTCCTCTGTTCATGGGATTTCCCAGGCAAGAGTACGGGAGTGGGTTGCCATTTCCTTCTCCAGGGGATCTTCCCGACCCAGGGATCGAACTTGCATCTCCTTCTTGGCAGGCGGGTTCATTACCACTGGACCACCTGGGAAGTCCCATACTTAATGGTGAAAGGTTGAAAGCTTCTTCTCTAAATTCAACAATAAGATAAAGTTACCCACTATCACCTTGTTGCTCAGCTGGTAAAGAATCCGCCTGCAATGCAGGAGACCTGGATTTGGTCACTGGGTTGGGAAGATCCCCTGGAGAAGGTAAAGGCTACCCACTCTAACATTCTGGCCTGGAGATGTCCATGGGCTGTATAGTCCATGGGGGTCCCAAAGAGTTGGACACGACTGAGTGACTTTCATTTTATCTGCTCTCATCACTCCTATTCAGCATAGTACTATAAACCCTAGCCAGAGCATTTAGCCCCCCCAAAAGAAATAAAAGTCATTCAAATCATAGAGGAAGAAGTAAATTGTCTTTGTTTGCAGATGACATAATCTTAAATATAGAAAATCCTAAAGATGCCACCAAAAACTATTAGAAATAATCAATGAATTCAGTAAATTTGCAGGATACAAAATAAACAAAAATTAGACATATTTATCTATACTAATGACAAACTACCTGAAAAAGAAATAATTCTATTAATAATAGCATAAAAATAATGAAATATAAATAAATTTAATCAAGGAGATGAAAGATCTGTAGGTTGAAAATTATCAGATACTTATGAAAGAAATTGAAGAAAACACAACTAAATGGAGAAACATCACACATTCATGGATAGGAAGAATTAATATTATTAAAACATCAATACTACCAAAGTGATCTATAGATTTGATACAGCTCCTCTCAAAATTTCAACTGCATTTTTCCCAGAAATAGAAAAAAATCCCGAAGTTTATATGGAGCCACAGAAGACCCCAAATAGCCAAAATATTTTGAGAAAAAAGAGCAAAGCTGGAGGCATCATACTTTATGATTTCAAGCCACATTACAAGCTATAGTAATTAAAACAATATGGTATTGGTATCAGCATAAAAACAGACACATAGACCACAGACACAAAGTCCAGAAATAAATTCACACTTCCACAGTTCAAAAGTGGACCAAGAATACTCTATGGGGGAAAGACAGTTTCTTCAGTTAATGGCAGGGGAAAACTGGATATTTACTTGCAAAAGAATGTAATTGGACCCCTGTTTTACACTGTAGACAAATACTAACTCAAAATGGCTTAAAGACTTAAATATAAGACCTATATTTTAAAACTTCTAGAAGAAAACATAGGGAAAATTTTCTTCACAGTGGCCTTGGCAATGACTTTTTGGATATGACAGCAAAGCATGAGCAAAAACAGTAGCAACAAAAATACTTCTACATCATATAAATAATCGTAGAGGTTTTTCTGCCCTTGAATCCTCTAGTGGATCAAGATAGTGGCTATACACACAATGCCTTTCGCAGCAGTGGAAGAACAGAAGCCCAAAGGCTCAGCATCTTTTGTAGTAAGAAATAAGCAAGCCAGTCCTCTTTCCCAGGAAGTGATCAGTTCCATGTTAGTCATGCTATGGTTATGTGTCCTACTTAATTGCCTGTGACTGGCTGCCGAAATAACTCAGGACAAGATGATGGTTTGCCCTTGCAGTTTGACACTCACAGCAAAGGTGTGCAGATATCTTCAGGATACGTGGCAGACTGCTTCTCCCAACATTTTGCGTTTCTGGAAATATACATATTTCAGGTTTGTTTTTGAAGAGTATTTTTACTGGGTATAGAATTCTAGGATGGCAGTTATTCAGCACTTTAAAAATGTTATTTCATAGTCTTCTGTTCATAGTTTTTGGCTTCTGGTTTTCATAGTTGAGAATCCATCAATTCTTTAGTAGTTTCTCTCCACCAAGGCAAAGTTTTTTGCTCTGTACATTGCAGCTTCTTTCCATGAACCTAGATATGGCAAATACTTCATGGGGGAAAAGGCTACAGAACATCAGCTGACTTCTGCACAGTTCTCTCCTCTCTGGAATCAGCCTCTTGGTCTTTGTTTCTATCCTGTGCCGTTTCCGACCCAGGGGTTGTAAAGTCTTCCCACTCTTGCTAGTCCCAGGGTGATTCCTTGTACCATATTGGTTCCCTGAACTCTGCCTAAGCTTTGTCAACAGTCCTTCACTAAACTTTCTTCAGTTACTCTGTTTGGATGTGATGTCTGTTTCCTGCTGGGATACATGTACAACAGGTTTCTTTAATGTGGGACTTCTGATCTCTTTTAATATACTAATGCGTCTTGTGAGTTTTCCAGAAGGGTCTTAAAATATGTAACTTTCTGACTATTTAAGGAGCCTTGTCTTTAGAAATAGTGTTACATGAATGTGGACCTACTGTGAAAGGGCTGACATTTCTTAGAGTCTATCAACAAAGGCTTCCCTGGTGGCTCAGTTGTAAAGAATCTGCCTGCCAACGCAGGAGACCCGGGTTCAGTCCCTGGGTCTAGAAAATACCCTGAAGAAGGAAATGGCAACTGACTCAAGTATTCTTGCCCGGAAAATCCCATGGACAGAGAGAAACATGGCAGACTACAGTCCATGGGGTCACAAGAGAGTCAGACACGACTTGGTGACTAAATAACAACAGCGATAAGCCTCCCAACCTGGCTAATGAGGGACTTGATATCTGTCTTCATCCCTCTTGTCAGTTTTTCCTCAGAGACTTTCTTTTTTAGTTAAGATTTCAAAGTACAGATCTTTACTCTACCAGTTACTAGGTATATCACTTTGATAAATTACATAATCTTTCTGAGCCTGTCTCCTCATTTAGTATATAAAATGGTTATATTCTTATCTCTCTTATCCATCTTTTGGAGAAATTAAAGGAAATAATGCCTTTCATTCATGGAGCATACTCAATAATGTTTTCTTCTCTCCCTTCGTACTTTGTTCCCTCATAATGATAACCAACTGAAGTCATTTGAGGAAGATGTAGTTAGAGATTCCTTTTTGCCTTCTCAAGTAGAGCTTTCATGGAAATATGAAATTGACTGTAAAATTGCTGACCTATATTTTTTCCAATGACTTAAACATTTTTTGCTCTATTTTCAATTGGAGGATAACTGCTTTACAGTGTTGTGTTGGTTTCTACCATACAACAACATGAATCAGCAGTAAGTATGCATGTGTCCCCTCCGTCCCGCCCCCCACTCCATCCCACCCCTCTAAGTTGTCACAGAGCACTGGGCTGAGCTCCCTGTGTTATATAGCAACTTCAGTTCTATGTTTAAGAATTTGATTTTAAAACTCTGGCTTTTGGTTTATTTTATGAACTGTACTTCTTCCGTATGCAACTGAATACATTAACTTTTATTTAGTTAAAAATAAACTCCTCTTGCATCGATATTATTTTAATATAGTTAGTCTTTTTGAATGAAGTGTTTCATGTTTAAGAAGAAAATGATTTGGACTTTCATTCTTTTGCCGCTGGTTCTTTTCTTCTTTTGGTCATGCAGAGTTAGTGATCAAATAAATGCAGTTGATGATTCCTTCAAAGTGGAAGCTTGTCCACCTAAATCATAATTTTAAAGATTTCCATGATTGCTTTCTAGTGCTTGAGTGCTCCAAATTCCTAGTTTTCCTCTCTCCCAGGGACAGACTTGCCAATGAAAAACTCATTTTCCTTAAGTACACAGATGGAGCTGTTCTTTACACACATATTACCGATAAGATCAGAAATTACATGACATTCCAAGTCTTTCCACTTTAACGCCGTTGTCTTCTGTTGAATGCATACTCTTTAGAATCTTACTTCCTTTAATACCTGTTTCTGATCAGTCATTAGGAAAAAACTGACATCCTTCCCCACTTTCTGCTTGGAGAAAATCCTTTCAAAACTCATAACTCCTTTGCCAATTAAGAAAGCATTCCTAGAGGTGAGGCATTTTAGCTTTGTAACTGCATTCCTTCTTCAACTTCTGTAAAGGCTTTTGTGCTAGAGGAGCTCAAAATATAATATGAAAAAATAAAATGAGAGATACTGAGGTGTGAGCATACAATGAAAGCCCTTAAACTTTTCTTCCACTAAAATAAAGCAATAAAGTCAGCACACTAAACACAACACCAAGGAAATTTTATGTATCTTATATTAATAATAACGGATACTATGCAGTTATATTCTATTTGCCACTCTTTTCTTCAGAATCTTGTAACTCTTTTTCACTTTAGTACAACTAATGTGCATATTCAAGACTTCTATATGACCTTTGGCAAATTAGTGAGGGATATTCTTTTCTTTCCCAAAAGTTGAATGTTTTTCACATTCAATGATTTTTGAAATTAATGCTGACTTTTCCTTAGAATTCTGAGCTTTGAGTGAGAGCTTTATTTTCAGAATAACTTTGGATACTTGAAATGATGAAATTGCTTGGTGGCTTTCATCTCTTCTATCCAGTATGACTCCAGTAAACTTAGTTATTTGTCTCCTTATATGAAATCATGGTTTGCAGTATATTTATTTCTGCACAGTGTTTTGGGGACGAGCTTGAGAATTTCTATTCCAGTGTTGGTTTTATCAGATCATGGGTTTGGGAATGGAGAAGAGAGGTGAATAAATGTTGGAGAAGGAGTGACATTCTTCCCCTAAACTCCTAGTAAAGAGAAAGTTGAAGCCAAGAAAACTTGGGCCTTAGATCAGCAATGGAAGGATGTAACTCTGCAGCAAATCAGTTCTCTTCTTCCTACCCCTCCTGTCACTTTCCTTAGTTAGACAGCCATTACTTCCCTTTGTCTTTGTAACTGGCTTCTCTGTCTTCAGTCTTGGCCCATTTTATGTTTCCAAGATACCCAAAGTTATCTTCCTAAAATACAAATCATCCTGTCAGGCTCTTGCTTGAAGTCTTTCAACACCTCTCTATTGCTCTCAAGAAAAAGTTGCAGGTTTTAAACATGACTTACACAGATTTACTGCTCTGGCCTTCTGTCTACCATATCTCCCTTACAAGATTATTCTAGTAATACTGATTATTATTATTGTAGCTCTAAGTGGTGTTTGTCACGTGCTTCCAACTCTTCTCTGACCCATTCTTTTCTATTTTGTTGTTGTGTTGTTCAGTCGCTAAGTCGTGTCCAACTCTTTGCAACTCCATGGACTGCAGCACACCAGCCTACCCTGGCCTTCACCATCTCTCAGAGTTTGCTCAGATTCATGTCCATTGAGTCGATGATGCTGTCTAACCATCTCATCCTCTGCTGCCCCCTTTTCCTTTTGTGATAATTGCTTCTAATGATTAGTTTATATCTCTAGCTAGATAGGAGAGTCTGTGAGGGATGAGGCCATGCCTGTCTTGGTCACTGTTGCATTCTCAATGCTTAGCAGAATGCATGACATTAAAAGGTGCCCAGGATTTATTTGGGAAATAATGGATGAATGCCGGAGCTGTAATTTATGTGACAGGCTGACCCAGAGTCAGTACCATCTCAAGTGCACAGGTTATTCTGTGATTTGTGCGGAGATCACTGTGTTGTTCAGTTGCTAAGTCATGTCCGACTCTTTGCGACCCCATGGACTGCAGCACACCAGCTTTCCCTGTCCTCCACTATCTCCTGGAGTTTGCTCAAGTTCATGTTCATTAAGTTGGTGATGTTATCTAACCACTTTATCCTCTGCCACCCTCTTTTCATTTTGCCTTCAATCCTTCCTAGCATCAGGGTCTTTTCCAATGAGTCAGCTTTTCACATCACTGTAAGACCCAGGAAATGGAACTCGGGTCAGAAATGGACAGCTCTGACTCATCGCCACACCTGAAACGCCTCTATGTGGTTTGTGAAATAGTGACTCTCAGGATGCAGAGCATCTCCAAGGAAGCAATGCAGATTTCTGAATATTGTGTTGAAATTCTGAGGAAAGGAGATCCTAGAAATGTTCCTTACCAATCAGGAAAAAGGTAGATGAAAAATAATAGAACAGTGTCCATTTCTACTAACTTAAAATGTGTAAAATTCCATTAATTATGCCTATGTTGTTTTATTTTAGAAAATACAGAAAGTTTTTTTGTTCATAAGACCTTCATTTTTCAACCCCAAATGTCCTGGAAGTGTTGAGGAGTTGAACCCAGAGAGGTTCAACTATTTCTCAAATAGTTGAACTATTTGAGAAACTATTAGAGAAACTATTTCTCTATTTCTCAAATCCTCCAGTTGAGAGCCTTAACTTTGACCCAGATGATTTCAAGCTGTAGCAATACTGTCTGCCCATCCTCCCTACAGACACGGGAGGGCAGTGCAAAAGCAGATTTATTTTTCCTGAACTTCTTTATTTCCCTCAAGATGTTGTGAAAAGTTCTATTCCTGTCTTGCCAACTGCTGCATTTCCTGTCACTATTCTCAGTTCCCTTTTCTTCTAATTATCCCCAGTAGAAATGACATGAATGACTGAAAATGAAATCCTCGTAGTTTCCCCAAGCAACACAGAAATTAATATACACATATCAAAATTGTATAAGAGAGGAACAAAGATTTGTGGGGGTATCACTGAAATACAGAAATTCTTAGTTGTTTGGAAGTTGTGTTTTATTTCAGAACCTGATGAATGGTATAGATCCTTTCCCTAGAAATATACACATACACACTTAACAGTTTTACATACAGTTTCAGAAGGTTCATAAACTATGGATTAAGAGCCTCTGCTGGAATATATTTACTGAAGACCTCCCCTAAGTTCTAAGGTTTGGGTACATGGGGCAGGGGGCGAGGGGTATCAGAGATTCTTATGCTTATGAGTTTGTTATTAAAAATGAAATATTTCCAAAACATGTAGCCAATAAGAGTTTGATTACATGCTTTGATATGTACTTTATTAATTTATGATACGGTGTCAGCCCAAAGCCTATTAGGGACTACAAAAAGAGGATCCGTTGGTGTTGCTGAGAGTGGTTGGATACCATCAGCTTTTTAGTGAACATACATGGATGTACAATTAGAAAAAGGAGAATTAGCTGAAGACAGCTAAAGGGGGAAACTGTGTGCTTTAATATTTTCAAAATGCCAAGACTTAAAAAAGCCAGGGTCGCTCTCCCACCTTCCACATTGATACTATCCTTTAAATCCAGGCAGCTGGGGCGCCTGCCCTGGGCAGTGCTTTGGAGGATCCGGCTCTGACTCCCTTCCAGCTGTGTCCCACTTGGTGGGCAAACAGTTCATGGGCTAAAGGCACATGTCTGTGTCCGCCTCTTCTAGACCGTACTCCGGTACTTGAGATCCCAGTGCTCCCTGCCCCGATAGATCTAAGCAAGCCTCCAGGACTCACTGGGCTTTTCCCCAGGCCCATTCTCCCAGAGCTGGTCTGTGTCACTGGTGTGCACGCTGAGATTTTATGGTAACTGAGGATCTGCTGTGTGCAGAGAGGGAAGATGGGCACAGCTCAAATGTTTGAGCCGGGGTGTGTATACTGATGGCTGCAAGGTTCCTTGTGGAGTGAAAGATATGCTGCAGGTGGGGACCCTGACCAGGATCCTCTATTTTACCCTTGCTTCTAATCTGGCACATGTTAGAGACATAGGCCAATATTTCCTTGTGAGGATTAAATGAGATGTTGTTTGTAAAGCCCTTAGAAAACCCCTCCTATACTGTAAAGTGCTCAGTAAATATTAGCTGTTATTATTATATCTCTGTTGGCTTAGCACAGCGCCTAGTGTATAGTAGGTATTTAATAAGTTATTTTCTGAATGAATGCATAGATGAATGATTGATTGAACAGCTCGTTAATTGGGATACTCTCTTGGTTCTCTTGCTAGGTAAAATCACCTGTGTGTTAGAAATAATGCTGTCTTCATTTATTGTAGTCATGATTACTTGACAGTAAGAAATCCTGGCTTGGCATTCATAGTTAAGCATCAATTGCAAACTTCTTATCAGGAAAAAGGTCTTAGCTGTTAATTTCACAGAATGGCAAATCTCAGAAAGGGTCTACATTTTGTTTAAGCTAACAAATGATTATTGTTCATAAGAAAACCACAGGGGATTTGAATTTATATACTATTAGCTCCCTGTTAGCTCGAATACATTTGCAATGACATATAAAACAGTAGGATTGACAAGAGGGTTCTCGACCTCAAGACAACTGCAGTGGTTTTCTGGCAGCGTAGAGGACCCTTAGCATAAAAATAAAGCATCTGATGCTCAATTTTATTAAATCTGGGTTGGTGAGCCGAGAGCCAAGAGGAGAGCTTCACGTCCAGACTGAACCTGTGCATCCACTCAGGGTGCTGCAGCCCATGGGACCCAATGTCAAGGTCTTGAGCTGCCTTTCCCCCAAAGAGAATCTTTTGCTTGCCAGAATATGGAGACTTCCTTATACAAGTGCTTCTTGGAAAAGAGGACTTAACACTTATGATAGAAAATTAAATGACTGAAATCAGTTAAGTTCTTGGCAGTAATTTTGCTGGGGATACAGAAGATGAGGAGAAAAAAGAGTAGGAAAGAAGAGAAAGGCATTTGGCAGAGGGAAGAACAGAGAGCAAGAGTCAAAAGGGAGCTCAGAGCAAACCTCCACTGGCTGCACTTTTAAACCAGAATCTGAAGTTTCAAAATTCTTTAGTTCTAGCAATAGGCTTTGATTTAAACAAGGGAAAAAAAACCCCAGAATAGACACACAAAATGTATTTCACGTATCCATTTAGTGGTGGTTTGCAGCCATTTAACTAACATGCGTGGTATTGACTTCAGGGTCCATTATGGGCATCAACACAGCAGCCTGGATTTTTTTTTTTTTTTTAACAGTTTGATTTTCAAGACTTTCCCATAGCTTTTAGTACTGTTTTTTGGACTCATCTTCATTAAGGATTTTAAAAGCAAAGGTCTTTGCTTACACTGAAAGTGCTACTTTCCCTTGCATCATAGTTCCTTGCTAATGGGTTTCTGAATACCATTTTCATTATTTAATTTTTATAGAACTCTACTTCCTTTATTATTAACATTTGCCTTTGTAATATGTACAATCTGTTGGCTACATATTTCTAGGCTTTAAATATTTTTCCTGTTTACCATTAATAGAAAATGGTTGCTGATTCATTTGCTTTGCAGAATAAATCATAACCTCGTCCATGCCCAAAAGAAAAATGGCATGTATTATTTCCTGATTATCTTCACTAGCTATTTCGCGGTGATATCTCTCTTTCCCTCTATACTGGCTAAGATATAATGTTTTTTGCTTACAGAGAGGAAGAAAGGAGAATGGGAAGGCTGCTTGGACTTTATAAATTTAATAGTAGTCATCTACCTACTTCATAATAGTAACATATATAACACCCGACAGTTTACTGAAGACCTTCCCTTATGTTACCTTGTTTGAATCCTGAAGGGTTGTCCTAATTATTATCCCATTTTGCAGATATGACTTGTACAAGTTCATGATGAGTGAGTGACGGAGGGCACCTCTTCTTTCCTTTTAGCAGGCTCAAGTCTTTTCTATCTCAAGACCCACAATCCCTTTCTCAGGCCCCAAAAGTTTTAGCTACCACTCCCTTTTTCTCTCTTCAGAGCTCAGCTGCTTGAGAGCGATCTGTACCCTTTTTACCATTTCATCATGTCTCACTTATTCCCCAGCTCACTGGAATCCAGCTTCGGCGTCCACCATGGTACTGGACTGACTTGGTAAAGGGCGTTGCAACTATCTGGTCGCTGAGTGCAGCCAGCGGCCTGGCTGAGTCGCTGTGCTTGAGTCGTCTGTGCTGTTTGATGCATTGCTTCTTCCTGCCTTCTCGCAGTCCTTCCTTGACTCCGGGGGCCTCACCTGCTCTGGACTTTCTGCCGTGTCTCTGTCAGTCTTCAGGTCTCTTCGGTGACTCCTCTTCCTGTGCTTTTTCTTAAATAATGAGATGCCTTAGAATTTCAGTGTCCACTCACCCCACTCTCCTTTTGCTTCCCTTTGCTTCTCATCCCAGAGCAATTATTACCCGATTCTTACTGTTTCCGCTGTAGGTAGATGACTTTTTTCTCTGAACTAATACAGATGTTTTCAAACATAAAAGTAGAGATAACAGCTTAATTAATGCCCATGGGCCCTTCACTCAGCTACAATAGTTACTGACATTTTGCATGTTGTCATTTCACCTGTAAATATGTCAAATCTGTTTCATAAAGGCTTTTAAAAACAACCGCCATTTCTATACCTAAGTAGAATTAACAGTAATAACTTAGTGTCATCTAGTGCTCCCTTAACTTCTATGATTGTCTCAAAGTTATCTTTTTTATAGTTGCTCTGTTTGACTCCAGCTTCAAAAGAATTGATGGTTCTTAAGTGAGTTCCCATTTCTAATCCTGCCAGTCAGGCCTCTCTCTGGGGCTATAAACCCAAGTGTCCAGCTGATCTTTGATACTTTCATTTGAAGGCCTCAAAAGTATTTCAGACTCTTTGTCCCTAAAAGCTGATCCTCATTTTGGGCCTCCTTTCTTAGTAGGTGGTATTACTTGTCCACCCAGTTGTTCATGTCAGAAACTTGGGTTTCATCTCATTCCCTTCCTGCATCCAATATGTTACCAAATAGTCCCAATTCTATCTCCTAAATATCTTTTCAGTCCATCTTTCCATCCTCCCTGCTGTCTTAGTTTAGGCCATAATTTCCCCCCAGATTTCTGCAACAGCCTCCCAAATGTTTCCCCTATTTCCAGTCCTGCCTCCTCCAAATATTCTTTACAGCCAGGGATCTTTCTATAAAGTGTAAATTTGGTAATATCACTTCTCTACTTAAAGTTCTTAAATAGCTTCCTATTGTTTTCAGGATAAATTCTAACATACAAGGCTTTTAAAACCCAGTGCTTGCCAATGTCTCCAGCTCCATTTCTATTTTCTGTCCTGATAGAGTCAGTCTGTGCCCTTTTTCACCTTGGGCCAGGTGATGCTCTTTCTACCTGTAATGCTCTTTCATTTCCTCTTCCAACCCTTTCCACATTGATTTAAGTCCTTGTCTTTACATCTTTGATTAAACAATACTTCTGGGAAATCTTCCCTCACACCCTAAACCTAAGTGAGTACCCGGTCTCCAGATGTCTGGAGTACTCGGAGGTACTCAGTTCTAACTCCTTTTGTAACATTTGTTCCATAGGTTTCTAACTGCTAATTTGATATTTTATTTGTGGTTATAGTCTAAATGTTAAGCATAGTGTCTGTGTGTGTTAGTTGCTCAGTCATGTCTGACTCTTTGGACTCCATGGACTGGAGCCTGCCAGGCTCCTCTGTCCACGGAATTCTCCAGGCAAGAAGACTGGAGTGGGTTGCCATTTCCTTCTCCAGGGGATCTTCCCAACCCAGGGATGGAACCCAGGTCTCCTGCCTTTTGGGCAAATTCTTTACCATCTGAACCACCAGGGAAGCATAGTGTCTGTTAGCAGACAAATACTCAAATTTTAGTTGAATGCATGAAGCAGTGGTTCTTCTAAGTCCCAAGTTCTTTCTTTCTAGTATGCCACTAGTTTCTCAGTGTTGTAGGTATTTTCTGATAGCCATTGCTCTAGCTTCAAGGCCTTAGAAAATTCAGTTGAATTTTCAGAAAATAGTTGAAACATGGGAAAATGGTAATGTAGGTTATGGTTTGTATGCTTGTTCCTGTCTTAGGGCTAACTACTCACTCACCTTGGAATATTTTCAGCTAGTTGATTCTTTGTGGTTTAGACTTAACTATAAATATCACCTCCTCAGAATGGCATTTCCTAACCACACTGTCTAATGTAATCACATGGTTCCCATCACACATCCTAGTTTTCCTTCTCTGCCTAGCACTTATTACTGTTTATTGTTTCTTTATTGTTCTTTTGCCTCTTTCTCTTTCCCCAAAGGTGACAAGGGACCCTGTCTATCCTGTTCATTCCTGTGTAGTAAGCACTCTATAAATATATCTTGAAATAATGGAAAAAAGAATGAATGACTGCTATAGAAGTTGAGGTGATACACTTGCAGGACTGATAAGAGAAAATGACAAGCTTATTTCCTAAGGGGTAATGTTTTTCAAAAGTAAACAAACCCTTTGTGGTCTTGTTATTAGTTAGACATGAGATCTTGTGTGTAACCTTTTTCTGTACTATCCCTAATTTTCCTTTTTCTTATGGATATGTGGAGAGCTGTTTGATGGATGCTTTCCATTAAGCCACCTTATACAATAGGCAAGACATGGAGACAACCAAAGTGTCCATCAACAGACAACTGGTGTAAGAATATGTATATATATTTATATATATACACACACACATAAACATATATATGAGAGGATATTACTCAGTCATAGAAAAGAATGAAATTTTGCCATTTGCAGCAACATGGATGACCTGGAGAATATCATATTCAGTGAAGTAAACAGAGAAAGACAAATATATATCATTTACATGTAGAATCTAAAAACTAATACAAATGAATCTATGTATAAAATAGAAACAGACTCATAAACATAGAAAATGGTCACCAAAGGGAAAAGGAAGGTGAGGAAGGGATAAATTAGGAGTATGGGATTAACATTTGTTAATATATATAAATTAATATACATAAAATAGATAAGCAACAAGGACTTACAGTATAGCCCAGGGAACTGTATTTAGTATCTTATAATAACCTATAATGGAAAAGAATCTGAAAAAATATATCTGTATACACATGTATATGTATATATATACCTGAATCACTGTTTCGTATACCTGAAACTAATACAATATTGTGAATCAACTGTACTTCAATGAAAATAAGCAAACAAATAAATAATTTTTGTTTATTTATAAATAAATAAATAGTCATTCCAACTATTTGTTGGAAAAGTCTATCCTTCTCTACACTGCTTTTGTCAAAAATCAGTTACTTGTATGTGTAAGGGTGATTTCTGTTCTGTGCTATTGGTTAATTTGCCTGTCTTTATGCCAATATCATCAGTTCAGTTCAGTTGCTCAGTCGTGTCTGACTCTTTGCGACCCCATGAACTCTTTGCGACTCCTTGCGACCCCATGGACAGGTTTCCCTGTCCATCACCAACTCCTGGAGCTTGCTCAAACTCATGTCCATCGAATATCATACTGACTTAATTACTGTAGCTTTTTAAGCCTTGAAAAAAGCTAGTGTTAACCCTCCAGCTTTGTTCTTCTTTTGATGATTCTAGGTCTTTTTCCTTTCTTTTTCATTTTATTTTCATTCTAGATCTTTTCCACTTTTCATTTTGATGTAAATTTTAGAATCTGCTTGTCAACTTCTGTAACGATTTTAACTGAGATTACTTTGAACCTACATAGGGCTCCAAAATCACTGCAGATGGTGATTGCAGCCATGAAATTAAAAGATGCTTGCTCCTTGGAAGGAAAGTTATAACCAACCTAGACAGCATATTAAAAAGCAGAGACATTTCTTTGCCAGCAATGGTTCTGGGGGCCAGGAGATTGTGTCAGCAGGGCTATGCTCTCTCTGCAGGCTCCAGGGGAGACTGTTCCATGCCTTTATCTTAGTTTTTGGTGTTGTAGGTAACCCTTGAAGTTCTTGGACATGTAGATGAATCACTCTAATCTGCTTCCATTTTGCATGGTGTTCTTTCTGTTTCTCCTTTGCTTGTAAGGATGCCAGTCACATCGCATCAGAGCCACCTTCCCCCCATCAAGTGTGACCCCATCTTAATGGATGTGAGAGTTGGACTATAAAGAAAGCTGAGCACCGAAGAATTGATGCTTTTGAACTGTGGTGTCAGAGAAGACTCTTGAGAGTCCCTTGGACTGTAAGGAGATCCAACCAGTCCATCCTAAAGGAGATCAGTCCTGGGTGTTCATTGAAGGGACTGATGTTGAAGCTGAAACTCCAATACTTTGGCCACTTGATGAGAAGAGCTGACTCATTAGAAAAGACCCTGATGCTGGGAAAGATTGAGGGCAGGAGGAGAAGGGGATGACAGTTGGATAGCATCACTGACTCGATGGACATGGGTTTGGGTGGACTCCAGGAGTTGGTGATGGACAGGGAGGTCTGGCGTGCTGTGGTTCATGGGGTCACAAAGAGTCGAACACGACTGAGTGACTGAACTGAACTGAACTGAAGGTCAATTTGGGGAGAATTGACATCCTAAATATATTGGATTTTCTAATCCATGAACAAGCTATGCTTCTCCGTTTATCTAGTTCTTCTTTAGTTTCTCTTAGCAGTATTTAGTAGTTTTCAGTTTACAGATATTTCTCATCTTTTGCCATGTTTATCCATATTTCATATCTTTTGATGCTATTGTAAATGGTATATTTAAAGTTTTAACTTCTGATGATTTGTTGACAGTATATAGGAATACAATTGATTTTTGTATATTAACCTTTGCTAAACTCACTATTTCTAGTAGATGCTTTATAGATACTATCAGATATTCCATGTTGTGGTTTAAAATGTTGAATGAATCAGAAATACTTGTGGCACTAAGAGAAACTTGGTCAGAAGTGTTTTGAATTATTGAATTTGTTCCTCTAAGTGAGTTGAAGCAGCTGAAGTAATAATAGTTAGATTCCTGCTATTCTAATTGGACCTTAGGAGGAAATAAGACTATAAAAGAGAAGCCTCTGATTTCGATATAACTACTCTAGGGGAGAGGACCCTGGCAAAGTGCTCTCTTGTAAAGATACTTTCTGTTAGTAAGGGACTTAGTTGTAGAGCTAACCACAGCCTTCTGTTGGTGCCTCAGAGCCTGGGCCCACACTTCTGGCTCTTTCCAGAAGAGGCCTTAGGAAGTTCTCAGCACCTGGGCTCTGATCTAGGAAGGATGAAGGGTCATTGTCCCTAATTATATGCACTGTCCGCTGCAAACAGTCCCAGGTTCATAAGAATTTTTTCCCCTGAGACCTGAGGTAGGGAGTAGTCAACAAGCAGTTTCTACTTCTTCATTTTAGATTCTCAGTATTGAGCAAAAAGACTTTCTTTATTCTTCTTTAAGTGTTCAACTGTGCCGGTGGCCTCTATGTTTATTTCATTCTGGAGTATTCCACAGCTCTGTCTGGTCAGATTTGGGTCATTTCAGGTTGACTGAGCTACACGTTGGCTTCCATCTCTTGGAAACTGGGGCTCATTCTTTTCTCATATCTGCCTGATTTAACCTCACAAAGCTATTGTAAAGATCAAAGGAGATAATGCTGTGAAGATGTTTTGTTTACCATTTTCTAAGTATGAGTAAAGGATACTTATTATTATTTAACAAAGACTTATTGAATATTTACTTTATTTGATGCATAATAAGTATAAAGCAGAGAACAGACCTAGTCTGTTCTTGTGTCCCTTAAAGTTGATAAAAGGAAGACAATATTGAGCAAATAAGTAAACAAGAGATTATACGAACACAATTGTCATAATTGTTATGAAGGAGGAGCATGAGTGCTGTGAGAAGGTAAAATCTGATTTGATTTGGGATCGCAAGAAAGACCTCTTTGAGAAAGTGATGTTTAAGCTGAGATCTGAAGGATGAATAAACATTGCCCAGAAGAAAAAAAAAAAAAACATTGCCCAGGTGAACAATGTAAGGAAGAATATTTCAGGTAGAAGGAACGATATGGGTGAAGATAATGAGGCATGATGGAGACTGGAGTATTTGAAGAAGTTGATTAAAAAGGCCTTAGAGAGTCAGAGAAAGATGATCAATAGATGAGCCTTGGGAGGTAGATAGGGATACAATCATGTAGGATCTTGGGGCCACAACAAGGGCTTTGGGCTTCTACAGAAACTTTTCTATAGTTTCAGCAGGAGGAAACTGGTTACACCCCGCTGGAGGGCTGAAAAGCAATGGGTTTCTTTTGAGATAACCTGGTATTGGTACCACAGTTAGAGGTTTCAACCCCATGGAACTGTGGTAGTAGAAACCAGGAGTGCCCAAAAGGAGCCATGTGGCAGGTGGTTAGGACCGTGAGTAGGATAGAGTAGGGGCCTTGGTGTAGGAGCTACAATCCCCAAAGGACAGAGCTACTTAACTTGCTGTCAGGAGAGAGGAGAGTAAGAGAGAAGAAAGACAGTGAAAAGGGAAGAGAGAACTTCCCCCCTACCTTTTGCCTTCTGTTCTCCTCCCATTATGTCCTATTGTAGAAATTAATAGGAGACTGTAGTTTATAAACTCTTGGCCACAACATTGTGAAGCAGAGTAGAAAAGAGTGGGTGTTCAAAAGAGTAGAAAGTGATGGATTAGAGACAATAAGGGTGTGAGTCAGTACAAGTTTTAAATGAGAGGAGGGGTAAGAATCCCTGAATTGCAGAAGGATTGTGTATTATAATAATGACAACTTCCCTTCTGGGGCTCACAAAGTCATCTCCATTTATGGGTCACATTATCTAGTGAATTCCCCAGTTGCTTAACTTAAAGCCTATTGATCATACACTCTCTTTCCAACAGAGACCTATGAGTTCTACAAAAGGGCCTGCTAAGTAGATATCATTTGTGAAGTATCTGTATGTTACAGTGCATTACAGGGCATTACATCTCATTTAATGCTCACAACAAACGTACAAAGTGGCCATTATTATCTCCATTTTTTGGTAGAGGTGACAGAGACTGAAGGAGGGAAGCTAATGTATGAAGCTAATACGTGGCTGTTCTGGTGTTTGCACTAGGACTTTCTGACTCAGTCTGTGCTCCTACGATTCTAGTGCAGTATCCAGCCTAGACCTGGGATGAGTTCCTCACTATGACCCTCCAAATGTAAGTTTTCTCTCTGGTGAGATTCTTTTCACTGGTGAGAAAATTCCCAATGGGAATTCTGTGTTAGCTGAGCAGGAGACCCACCATGCAGGATCTTTAGTGTCTCAGACTTACCTTTTTTACTAACGATACTTCAAATTTATAGTCAAGAAAGTTTTTTGATTTTTGTTTTTACTGTGGGGTAAATTTTCTCACTTTTACCCATTAGTCATATATTTCTCTTCATAGTGGAAATGTTATAAGATTTATTCCCCTCCTCTGTAGGTTTGTTGTGAGGATTAAATGAGACAATGTAATATGCTGTAGGGCTTCGCAGGTGGCAGAGTGGTAAAGGATCTGCCTGCCAATGTAGGAGACGCAAGAGTTGCCAGTTCAATTCCTGGGTCGGGAAAATCCCCTGGAGTAGGAAATAGAAACCCGCTCCAGTGTTCTTGCCTGGAAAATTTCTATGGATGGAAGAGCCTGGCTGGGTGGCCCATGGGGTTGCAAAGAGTTGGACACGACTGAGTGACTGCTCACGCACACTGTGTCCTGTAACATAGTAGGTATTCAACAAATGATATTCAACAGTGTTTGATTTTAATATGCATATTTTGTTGAGAACACAAACTGTAATTAAGATAGGCCAGTGTGAACAGTTTGCAGTATTTTGATGAGGCCACAGTGATTGAAGGGGGAAAAAATTCTTCCGGAAGAAGAGCTTAAATTCCTTTTCAATACCATCTGACCCTTTTTTGAGGTTAGTAGTAATGTAAAAGCTAAATAATGCTTGGAGTTCATTTAAACCTGAAGAAAACCCACGAAATACCATTATATTTTACCTAAAGTTCAGATGAGAGAAACACCATGTGCACATTAGTAAGGGAGTGCTGTTTTAAAATATAGCCTGGAATATGGTTTATAGAAGTAGATTAATTAGTTGCTACCGATTGTTAGGTTTCTCATAAGCTTGAGTATAGTGACTTGCCCTTTCTGTACAAAATCTATAGAAAAGATAACTGTTATCCAGATACATGTCAAAGTTTCAGGCAGTACAATAACTGTGGATTTCATCTTGAATATCCATAATAATAATAATGTATTAACATCATACAGACAGTGCCAGAAAACCTTGACCAATTTGCTTAAAAATGTTGTTTCTTCCAAACTGGATTCTTTGCTAGATTCAATATTAGTTCTTCTTCTTCTCCTTCTATTTTAAAATTAGAAGTCGAGGTCTCTAACAGATAATTCAAGCAGAGATGTTTTGTTCTAGGCACTGTATCACTTCAGGATTTTGTTAGAGACGTGACCACTCCTAACCTTCCTTTCCTCTTACTTCTCATACGGAAAGTTGCTATATAACACAGGGAGCCCAGACTGGTGCTCTGTGATGACCTAGAGAGGCAGGATGGGGAGATGGGGGGAAGCTTGAGAGAGAGGGGGTATATGTATAATCATGGCTGATTTGCAGAAGCCAACACAACATTGTAAAGCAGTTTTCCTCCAATTAAAAAAATAGCAAGTTTTATGTTATATACATTTTACTACAATAAAAATATTGCAATGAAAGAATAAATAAATAAAATTATACGGGAAAGTAAAAAAAAAAATCACAAATTTCTGTAACACTAATTCTTGAAAGAACTATTAGGCTGTGAAACAAACTTCAAGGCAATACAATCATCACGAAAACAGTATCACCTGGTTGAAATTTGTTAGCCTTTGTATTCCGTGTTATCTACTCAAGGTGAAGTTCATGCGTATTGTGTACACTTCCGGCGTGTTGCCTTGGTTGGCTTACTGTTGGCAGCTGTTATATAGATAATCAAGGTTGGAAAGACCTTACATATCAATTACTCTCTGTTTCTTAAATCTTTGAAATCACCTGAGTTCCAAGTTAAAAAATCACTATGCCATGAATGGAGAAATCTGAATCTATTAATATTAGCTATAGGGCACAGGAGCAGTTCTAAAACTGTCCATTTTTAAAAATTATTGAGGACCCAAAGAGCTTTTTGTTAAGTGGGTTATACTTATTAACATTTACTCTATTAGAAATTAAAACTTAAATTGAAAAATATTTATTTCATTCCATTAAAAATAACACACCCACTAAATGTTAATATAAGTAACACTTTAAAGTGAAAAAATAACTATTTTTAATCAAATTTTTTATTTTGAGGTAATTATAGATTCATATGCAGTTGCAAAGAATAATGCTGAGATACCTAATCCCCAGGTATCTGTTACCTAGTTTCCTTCAATAGTACATCTTGCATAACTGTACTGTAGTATCACAATCAGGATATTGACATTGATACAGTCAAAATATAGAAGACTCTCAATTTGTTGTTGTCATTGTTCAGTCACTAAGTTGTGTCCAACTCTTTGTGACTCCATTAACTGTAGCACACCAGTCTTCTTTGTCCAATACCATCTCCTTGAGTCTGCTCAAACTCATGTCCTTTGGGTCAGTGATGCCATCCAACCATCTCATCCTCTGTTGTCCCCTTCTCCTCTTGCCCTCAGTTTTCCCCAATATCAGGGTCTTTTCCAATGAGTCCTCTCTTTGCATCAGGTGGATTAGAGCTTCAGCATCAGTCCTTGCAATGAGTATTTAGGACTGATTTCCTTTAGGATTGACTGGTTTGATCTCCTGGTGCAAGGGACTCTCAGGAGTCTTGTCCAACACAACATTTTTTAAAAAATAATTAATTTATTTTAATCGGAGGCTAATTACTTTACAATATTGTAGTGGTTTTTGCCATACATTGACATGAATGTACACAGGTGTACATGTGTTCCTCATCCTGAACCCTCCTCCCACCTCCCTCCCCATCCCATCCCTCAGGGTCATCCCAGTGCACCAACTCTGAGTGCCCTGTCTCATGCATTGAACCTAGACTGGTGATCTATTTCACATATGATAATATACATGTTTCAATGCTGTTCATCATCCCACCTCAAATCATCCCACCCTTGCCTTCTCCCACAGTCTGAAAGTCTGTTCTTTGTGTCTCTTTTGCTGTCTCGCATATAGGGTCATCGTTACCATCTTTCTAAATTCTATATGTATGTGTTAGTATACTGTATTGGTGTTTTTCTTTCTGACTTACTTCGCTCTGTATAATAGGCTCCAGTTTCATCCACCTCATTAGAACTGATTCAAATGAATTCTTTTTAATAGCTGAGTAATATTCCATTGTGTATATTTCTTATCTTTTCCATTTCTTATCCATTCATCTGCCGATGGACACCTAGGTTGCTTTCATGTCCTGGCTATTGTAAACAGTGCTGCAGTGAACACTGGGGTACATGTGTCTCTTACGATTCTGGTTTCCTCGGTGTGTATGCCCAGCAGTGGTGTTGCTAGGTCGTATGGCAGTTCTATTTCCAGTTTTTTAAGGAATCTCCCCACTGTTCTCCATAGTGGTTGTACTAGTTTGCATTCCCACCAGCAGGGTAAGAGGATTCCCTTTTCTCTGCACTCTCTCCAGCATTTTTTCTTCGTAGACTTTTGGATAGCAGCCATTCTGACTGGTGTGAGATGGTACGTCATTGTGGTTTTGATTTGTATTTCTCTGATAACGAGTGATGTTGAGCATCTTTTCATGTGTTTGTTAGCCATCTGTATGTCTTCTTTGGAGAAATGTCTGTTTAGTTCTTTGGCCCATTTTTTGATTGGGTTGTTTATTTTTCTGGAATTGAGCTGCAGGAGCTGCTTGTATATTTTTGAGATTAATTCTTTGTCAGTTGCTTCATTTGCTATTATTTTCTCCCATTCTGAAGGCTGTCTTTTCACCTTACTTAGAGTTTCCTTTGTTGTGTAAAAACCTTTTAAGGTTAATTAGGTCCCATTTGTTTATTTTTGCTTTTATTTCCATTACTCTGGGAGGTGGGTCATAGAGGATCCTTCTGTGATTTATGTCAGAGAGTGTTTTGCCTATGTTTTCCTCTAGGAGTTTTATAGTTTCTGGTCTTACATTTAGATCTTTAATCCATTCTGAGTTTATTTTTGTGTATGGTGTTAGAAAGTGTTCTAGTTTCATTCTTTTACAAGTGGTTGACCAGTTTTCCCAGCACCACTTGTGAAAGAGATTGTCTTTTCTCCATTGTATATTCTTGCCTCCTTTGTCAAAGATAAGGTGTCCATAGGTGCATGGATTTATCTCTGGGCTTTCTATTTTGTTCCATTGATCTGTATTTCTGTCTGTGCTGTCTTGATGACTGTAGCTTTGTAGTATAGTCTGAAGTTAGGCAGGTTGACTCCTCCAGTTCCATTCTTCTTTCTCAAGATTGCTTTGGGTATTCGAGGTTTTTTTGTATTTCCATACAAATTGTGAAATTATTTGTTCTAGTCTTCTGAATAATACTGTTGGTAGCTTGATAGGGATTGCCAATACCACATTTTGAAAGTGTCAATTCTTTAGCGCTCAGCCTTCTTTATGGTCCAGCTCTCACATCCATACATGACTACTGGAAAAAACCATAGCTTTGACTACACAGACTTTTGTCAGCAAAGTGATGTCTCTGCTTTTGAATATACTGTCTAGGTTTGTCACAGTTATTCTTCCAAGGAACAAGCAGCTTTTAATTTCGTGGCTGCAGTCACCATCTGCATTGATTTTGGAGCCCAAGAAAGTGAAATCTGACACTTTTTCCACATTTTACCCATCTAAATGCCAAGAAGTGATAGGACCAGATGCCATGATCTTAGTTTTTTTAAATATTGAGTTTTAAGCCAGTTTTTTTCACTCTCCTTTTTCACATTCATCAAGAGGCTCTTTGGTTCCTCTTTACTTTCTGCCATTAAAATGATATCATCTGCATATCTGAGGTTGTTGATATTTCTCCTGGCAGTCTTGATTCTAGCTTGTGCTTTATCCAGCCTGGCATTTCGCATGATGTATTCTGACTATTAGTTAAATAAGCAGGGTGACAACATACAGCCTTGACATACTCCTTTCCCAATTTGAAACCAGTTCGTTGTTTCATGTCCATTTTTAACTGTTGCTTCTTGTCCTGCATACAGCTTTCTCAGGAGGCAGCTCAGGTGGTCTGGTATTCCCATCTCTTTAAGAATATTCCACAGTTTGTTGTGATCCATGCCGTCAAAGGCTTTGGCATAGTCAATGAAGCAGAAGTAGATGTGTTTTTTTTTGGAATTCCCTTGCTTTTTCAGTGATCTAGCGTTTGTTGGCAATTTGGTCTCTGATTCCTCTGCCTTTTCTAATTTCAGCTTGTACATCTGGGAGTTCTCTTCTGTTGTCCTTTTATAGCCACATTCCTCCTCCCCTGGCCACTAACTCCTTGCAACCACTAATCTGTAGTCACTTCTGTAATTTTGTCATTTCAAGGATGTTATATAAATGGAATCATACACATGTAACCTTTTAGGATTGGCTTTTTTCACTTAGCATAATTCCCTGCAGATTCATCCAAGTCGATGTGTATCAAGAGTTTGTTCGTTTTCATGGCTGAGTAATATTCCATGGTACTGATGTATCACAGAGCATTTAACCATTCACTTGTTGAATGACATATGGATTGTTTTCAGTTTTTAGCTATCACAAATATGACTGCCGTGAACATTTATGTATAGGTTTTTGTGTGAACATGTTTCAAGTTCTCTAGGATAAAAATGCCGAGAGTACAATTGCTGGATTGTATGATAGCTGAATGTTTATTTTTATAAGAAATTGTGTAACTGTTTTCCAGAGTTATTGTACCATTTTACATTTCCAGCAGTGTTAGAGTGATCTGGTTTCTCTGAATCCTTGCTAATGCTTGGTTTTGTCTTTTTTTTTTTTTTTGGAGGGTTTATTTTTCCCAATTTTTTTATTGTGTAAAAATATATATAACAAAATTTACCATCTTTACAGTTTTTAAGTATCCATTTCAGTGGTGTTAACAATATGAACTCCATCTCTAGAACTCTTTTTGTTTTATCACATTGAAACTCTATGCCCATTAAACAGCAACTTCCCATTCCTTCCTCTTCTTGTCCCTGGTAAACATCATTTTACTTTTTGCTTCTATAAGCTGATTATGTAGGTACCTCTTATAAGTGGAATTATACAGTGTTAGTGATTGGTTTATTTCAGTTGGCATATCCTCAAGGTTCATCAATATTGTACCATATGTCAGAATTTCCTTCCTTTTCAAGGCTGTATGATATCCTGCTTATTTATCTTATATGCACACTACATCATGAGAAACCTTGGGCTGGAGGAAGCACAAGCTAGAATCAAGATTGCCAGGAGAAATATCAATAACCTCAGATATGTAGATGACACCACCTTTATGGCAGAAAGTGAAGAAGAACTAAAGAGCCTCTTGATGAAAGTGAAAGAGGAGAGTGAAAAAGTTGGCTTAAAGCTCAACATTCAGAAAGCTAAGATCATGGCATCCGGTCCCATCACTTCATGGCAAATAGATGGGGAAACAGTGGAAACAGTGGCTGATTTTATTTTTCTGGGCTCCAAAATCACTGTAGATGGTGATTGCAGCCATGAAATTAAAAGATACTTGCTCCTTGGAAGGAAAGTTATGACCAACCTAGACAGCATATTAAAAAGCAGAGACATTACTTTGTCAACAAAGGTCTGTCTAGTCAAGGCTATGGTTTTTCCAGTGGTCATGTATGAATGTGAGAGTTGGACTCTAAAGAAAGCTGAGCACCGAAGAATTAATGCTTTTGAACTGTGGTGTTGGAGGAGACTCTTGAGAGTCCCTTGGACTGCAAGGAGATCCAGCCAGTTCATCCTAAAGGAGGTCAGTCCTGGGTGTTCATTGGAAGGACTGATGTTGAAGCTGAAACTCCAGTACTTTGGCCACCTGATGCAAAGAGTTATCTCACTGGAAAAGACCCTGATGCTGGGAAATATTGAGGGCAGGAGGAGAAGGGGATGACAGAGGATGAAATGGTTGGATGGCATCACCGACTCAATGGACATGGGTTTGGGTGGACCCCAGGAGTTGGTGATGGACAGGGAGGCCTGGCATGCTGCGGTTCATGGGGTCGTAAAGAGTCGGACATGACTGAGCGACTGAACTGAACTGAATATTCCATTGTATGTATATGCCACAGGTTGTTTATTCATTTGTCAGTTGGTGGACACCTAGTCTGCTTCTGTTATTGAACTGGGTTTATTTGCCCGGTGCACAGCAAGCCAAAACACCAAGACACCGAGGTTTGCAGCAGAGAAAGGATTTATTCACAAGGCAGCCACATAAGGGGACATAAGAGTTCTCAAATCTGCCTCCCCAAAGGCAAGGGGCTTGAGATATTTATGAGATAAAGAAGCAGGTTATTAGGCATGAGGAAATGTGATTGGTGGTAGGGAAAAGGTAAGGTAATCAGTGTTCTATGCAGGTATATGAGTTACATGCTTGTTCATTCATGTGTGTTCAAAAATCGAGGCCCTTAGTGTGATCTGAGGGTGGACTTTTCAGCCTCTGATGTCAACAGGTTTTTATCAGACAACTGAGCAGGCCCAGTTTTAGTGTCTGGTCATGACCAGTCTTGGTAGGTTTGGAGCCAACATCAAGTTCCTGGAAAACAACTTAATCTCCAGCATTACTATAGTGACCTATATATCAGAGGCATTATCTATAGAGGTGGTTAATGAGTTAACAAATAGTTAAGGTGAGCCTGGTCAATAAAGGCAGGTTACTAGGGGAGGTATTTTTTATTTATTTATTTATTTTTAATTGAAGGATAATTGTTTTACAGTATTGTGTTGGTTCCTGCCACACATCAACATGAATCAGCCATAGGTATACATATGAGCCCTCTCTCTTGAACCTCCCTCCCACCTCCACCCTTTCCTAGCCTTTAGGTTGTTACAGAGCACAGGTTTGAGTTTACTGAGTCATGTAGCATTCTGTTTTACCTATGGTGGTGTATATGTTCCCATGCTACTCTCTCCATTCATCCCACCCTCTCCTTCTTCCCCTCTGCCTATTTCCATAAGTCTGTTCTCTATGTCTGCATATCCATTGCTGCCCTGGAAATAGGTTCATCAGTACCATCCTTCTAGATTCCATGTATATGCATTAACATATGATATTTGTTTTCTCCTTCTGAGTTACTTCACTCTGTATAATAGGCTATACATTCATCCATCTCATTAGAACTGACTCAAATGCGTTCCTTTTTATGGCTGAGTAATATCCCATTGTATATACATACCGCAAATTCTTTATCCATTCATCTTTCGATGGACATCCAGGTTGCTTCCATGTCCTAGCTATTGTAAAATAGTTGTGCAGTGGACGTTGGGGTACATGGGTCTTTTTCAGTTTTGGTTTCCACAGGGTATATGCCTAGTCATGGGATTGCTGGGTCATATGGTAGTTTTATTCCTAGGTTTTTTAAAGGAATTTCCATACTGTCTTTCATAGTGGCTATTTCAATTTACATTCTCAGCAGCAGTGCAAGAAGGTTCTCTTTTCTCCACACCTCTAGCATTTATTGGTTGTGGATTTTTTGATGATGGCCATTCTGACCAGTATGAGGTGATATCTCATTTTAGTTTTGATTTGCATTTCTCTAATAATCAGTGATATTGAGCATCTTTTCATGTTTTTATTAGCCATCTGTATTTCTTCTTTGTGGCTTCCCTGGTGGTTCAGATGGTAAAGAATCCACTTGCAATGCAGGAGATCCAGGTTCAATCCTTGGGTTGGGAAGGTCCCTGGAGAAGGGAATGGCACGCCACTCCAGTTTTCTTGCCTGGAGAATCCCCATGGACAGAGGAGCCTGGCGGGCTACAGTCTATGGGGTCACAAAGAGCTGGACATGATTGAGCGACCTGCACACACATGTCTTCTTTGGAGAAATATCTGTTTAGGTCTTTTGCCCACTTTTTGATTGGGTTGTTTGTTTTTCTGGTATTGAGTTGTATGAGCTTAGAGGCATTTTTAACAAGCTGTTTTACCTGCTGTTCTGTAAGACAAGCTCAGGAATTTCTGTCAGTCAGCAGTTTCTGCTGACCCTATGGGGCATGGTTTCAGGATGGGTTTTTTAACCTGTGGGGCACAGATTCAGCTATTGTGAATAATGCTTCTAAGAGCTTGGGTGTATAAATCTGTCTTGAAGACGCTGCTTTCAGTTCTTTTGGGTATACCTAGAAATGGAACTGCTGGATAATTCTATTTTTCTGTTACTTTTTTGAGGAACCGCTGTACTATTTTCAACAGCAGCTGCACCATTTCCCTTCTCAGTAACAGTAGACACGGATTCCAATTTCTCCACATCCTCGCCAATACTTGCTAGTTTCTGTTTGTGTTGTTATAGCAGTCATTATAATGAATATGAAGTGAGATCTCACTGTGGTTTTATTTACACTTCCCCAAAGGGTAGTGATATTGAGCAATAATGTGCTTATTGGTCATTTAGTATCTTATTTGGAGAAATGTCTGTTCAAATATTTTCCTAGTGTTAAAAATTGGGACTTTTTTGTTACTGAGTTTTAGAAGTCCTCTATGTATTTTGGATGTTAATCCCTTATCAGAACTATGGCTTGCATGTATTTTTTCCCATTCTGTGGGCTGCCTTTTCACTCTATTGATTGTGTCTTTTGATGCACAAAAGTTTCTAATGTTCATAAACTCTGATTTGTCTATTTTTTTCTTTTGTTGCCCATTCCTTTGGTGCCATACTTAAGAAATCATTGCCAAATCGAATGTCATGAGGCTTTTGCCCCATTTTGAGTTGATTTTTGAATATGGTTTTAGTTAAAGGTCTAACTTGAATCTTTTTGCAAGTGAATCTACTGTTTTCCCAGCACCATTTCTTGAAAAGACTGTCCTTTCCCATAATGGTCTTGATGCTATTGTCAAAAAGAATTTGTCTGCATATGTGAGCATTTATTTCTGGCCTCTCAAGTCTATTCCACTGGTCTGTTTTTATGCCTGTACTACATTTTTATGATGAGTTATGCAGTAAGTTTTGAAATCAGAAGTGTAAATCCTCCATTTTTGTTCTTTTTCAAGGTTGTTTTGGCTATTTCTGATCCCTTTGAGATGCTACATAAACCTTAGGGTGAATTTTTCTATTTCTATTAAAAACGTCATTGGGATTGGAATTTTAATAGAGATTGTACTGAATCTGTAAATTTTTTTGCATGCATGCTCAGTCATGTCCAACTCTTTGCGACCCTTTGGACTGTAGCCCATCAGGCTCCTCTGTCCATGGGACTTTTCAGGTAAGAATACTGGAGAGGGTTGCCATTTCCTCCTTCATGGGATCTTCCTGACCCAGGGATCAAACCCATGTCTCCTGCGTCTTCTGCACTGCAGGTGGATTCTTTACCTGCTGAGCCATCAGGGAAGCCCAGATTGCTTTGAATAGTAATGAAATTTTAATATTAATTTCTAAGCATTTTATTCTTTTTGATGTCATTATAAATGGAATTGTTTTCTATACTTTTTCTTTTTGGGGGGTTTTTCATTGTCTGTTTTGGGGCATACAACAATTCACTATGTAATCCTTTTTTACTTTTGAATTCAGTAATAATGTCTTCACTTTATTTCTGATTTTAGTAATCAAGTGTTCTCTCTTTTCCATTTTCATTCTAGCTAAAGTTTGTCAATTTTGCTGATTTAAAAAAATTAACTTTAGGTTGTACTATTTCTTCCTATTGTTTTTCTAGTTGTCTATTTTATCTCTACTGTAATCTTTACTATTTCCTAACTTTTGCTAGCTCTGTGTTTTATTTGCTCTTCTTTTTTTCTAGTTCATTAAGATGTACAGTTAGAATACCAATCTGAGATCTTTCTTCTTTTTTAATCTAGGCATTGACAGCTATAAATTTCCCTCTGAGCCCTGCTTTTGGTACATCCCATACATTTTGGCATACTGTATTTTCATTTCTGTTCATCTTAAAAAATTTTCCAATTACTCTTGTAATTTATTCTTTGACCTCCTGGTTATTTAACCCCCTATTTTATTTTTAATAGCTGTGGTAACATCTTCTGTTTCATTCCTGAAATTGATGACTTGTGTCTTTTCTGTTTATTTTTCAGTCTTGCATAGAGGTTTATCAATCTTAATTGATCTTTTAAATGAAGCAGCTTTTTGTTTCATTGATATTCTGTCTTGTTTTCCCATCTTCACTTTCATTTATTTTGTTCCTTCTGCTTGCTTTGGATTTACCTTGCTCTGTTTTTTGTAGTTTCTTGAGATAGCTATTTAGATTATTGAGTTGAGAACTTTTTCTTTCTAGTGTTATCATTTAGCAATATAAACATCCCTCTCAGTACTATCTTAGCTGTGTCCCACATATTTCAATTAGCTGTATTTTTATACAGAAAAAATGTTAAGATACCTATTACATATAGAGTCTTCAGGACCTAGGCTAAATGAGCCCCTCATTTCCTCAACTGTGGCCCCTCTCCTTTATAACTCTCTTAAATCATGGTACCTAGAACAGAATTCTGGATTGGTCTGGCTATTGAATAATAGAACAGGAATGCCTATTCATTCCTTTTTCGTTCATTAATTTGTTGATTCATTCATTCAACAAACATTTACTGAATTCCTATACCAGACATTGTGCTTATTAGGAGTATAGAGATGATTAAGATGGACATATTCCCTCTTTTCATTGCTCTGTCTGACAGGGAAGAGAACTATTTAAACAAGTAATTTCAAGGGTGACTACTATCTCACTATCTCCTATGCTACAGAAATCTACTGCCATTAACACAAGCTAGGTTAAAATGCCATTAGGTGTTTGTGTTTTCCAACAAGTTCTGCAATTTTTTTTACCCTGTTTTTAAAGTCTCTTGTTTTCTTTAACCTAGAATTATCTAAAACGGATCTGTACCCTGTAGGCTCTATCAGTTGCCAAAGCTGACTTCCTTGTGACTGGTTAGGGCTGTGGTTAATTATTTTGAATACCTTCCCTGGCCTAACTATGACCGCAAATATATCTGTCTGCCCCTTTCCATCGACCATTCTTTTAAAATACACTCTGAACCCATAACAGAGTAGCACCTTAGATTTGGGTGGGATGATCAACTTTTAAAGAGTTCTCCTTTTGATCCTCACCAAAATGCCCGGCAGTTGCAAACCTCGATTGACAGACGAGGAAATTGATTCAGAAAGGCTAAGTGGGAAAATTAAAAAAAAAAAGTAGACAAGTTTCTAAATTCCCACCTAAGGCCTTTACTCTTGCCTCAATCTCAGAGCCTCTTCACAGCTGACCATTAAATATGTTTTAAAGAGGGCAGAGTCCAATTGTATAGGAGATCTGCCTGTCTGAAACATTATTGTTAGTGGTAATGGTTGGGTATTACCTGGCATGCATGTGTTAGGTTTACAGTAAAGAATGCCTACTTTTTATTACCTGTCCTCTTAGATATGTTAGTGACTGTCACACCTGAATTATAACAAAGAAGCACTAGAGAAAATTCAATGTGGGCGGCAAAATTCTTTGAAGAATAACTAGTTATAATTGGGGAGTCTGAACACATTTCAGAGTTGCACGTTTAATATGCAGTGTGGTTAATTGCACTGTAATTACAGTATTTTAGAATGCCATGCTCAGTGTTTAATCCTTTTCAGGTTTGCCCTCCAATCAATGGCCTGCCTTCATTTTCCAGATTGATGAAGTCTGCCTCAGAGAAGGGGGTAGGTAACAGGATTGTGCCAATGTGTCTAATCAGCTGGGAAAGTTGTAAAATGAATCTTTCCTATCTGGAATTTATATTTAATCATAGCTATGTTCGCTTTATGAATGAGTGTTGATTATCTAGTTGTAAGAATATGAAAACAATAAGAGCTTTTATTTACCCAGATAAGTTAAGCTAGCATCATTATTTGGGTCTGATTGAGTTGATGGGGATATTTACATTACCTCAGCACATAGATCCACTTAATCTTATTCATAGCGTTAATTATATATTCCAAGAGTTACTGTCGTGCACTTTTGTTTACGGTTGTTACTATTAGGGCTTGTTTGTACATGCGGTGTTTGTATGATTCCCCTCTCTTCCACTGGACTGTGCCCCGCCCTTTTTATAGTTGTAAAAAGCATTTCTACTCAGGGAAACCTGATCTTCAGGAAATTGTTCACACTGATATGATGACAGCTAATTCAAGGAAGGCAACTCAGTTCTGTTTCAAGCGGGTTGGTTAAGACTATTCCACTGAACTGACTTTTAGTCGTTTTTTTTTAACCTACATGTATTTGCATAATCTTTTCCAGTGTCTGGATTTTCTTTCTCTGCAAATCTCCTGCAAACTGCAATTCATTTTTCAAGACCTGCCTTGAAATTCCATTCCTCAAGAAAGCATGTCCTAATTCTAACAAAGAGAGTGAATCATTGCCTCCTTTATCTCACTTACTGCCTCTGAATATTGATACCATCACAAATCCATCATACTGTACAGGTTTTGTATGACTATTCAAAAGTAGAACATCCTTCTGAAACCTTTCCTAAGCTGAAATGGTATAAGGTAAAGAAGCAATTACCTTAGAATGCATCTTGCTAACATATGAACAAAATATATCAAAATAAAGCAGAGATGCTCACAGAGTTCAAAGCTATGGCAACTTGATGCTGAGTAGAGTTCCCAGGGAAGGAGCTTGGCATGACTCTTGCAGCTCCATTGGACTTGCTGCAAAACAAACACCGAACACTATTTTTGCTTTTTGCCTCTTTTAATAAAAGTGAAAACAGGTTCAGTTTCAGTTTCAGTTCAGTCCCTCAGTCGTGTCTGACTCTTTGTGACCCCATGGACTGCAGCATGCCAGGCTTCCCTATCCATCACCAACTCCCAGAGTTTACTCAAACTCATGTCCATCGAGTTGGTGATGGACTTTAATTTGCTTTAATTAACAGATTGGTGTGTTTGAGCTTGAGGGTCATTTTATATTCATTTCTCTTATCACCCAAGTCTAACAGTGTCTGGTATATGACCCATGTTTAATAATTTCTCAGTGTTGAATGATGTAAATTATTCTTTTAAAAGTCTTCCCCCACATATTTAAAGACTATTTATTAGAATAGTTTCAGGTACACAGCAAAATTGAAAGGAAGGTACACAGGTTTCTCATGTACCTTCTGTGCCAATGTATGCATAGACTCCTCCATTATCAACATCTTATACCAAAATGAGATATTTATTATAATTGATGAATTTACGTTGACAGATTGTAATCAGCCAAAGTCCATAGTTTTCATTATGGCTTACTCTTGGTGTTGTACATTCTGAGTTTGGACAAATGTATCCATTGTTATAGTATCAGACAGTATCATTCATTGCCTTAGATTTTTAAAAAATTGAGATATAATTAACATATATATTAGTTTTAGGTATACAACACAAGGATTCAATATTTGTATATATTGCAAAATGATCACCACAGTAAGTTTAGTTAATATCCATTACCATACATAGTCAGAAAGTTCTATTTTTAAGATAATTTTTTTAAGATACAATTTACATAGCATAAAATCACTTTTTAATTGTACAGTTTTAAAGTGTTTCTAATATATTAAAAACAGATGTCATAAAAATGCAGATGTCATTGCTATCTAATTTCAGAGCACTTTCATCACTACAAAAGAAACTTCATACCCGTTCCTCATTCCCTCCTACCTCCAGCCCTTGGCAGCCGCTAATCTAATTTTGGTCTCCGATTTTCCATTACTAGACATTTTGTGTAAATAGAATCATACAATATGTGTCTTCTTAGCATGTTTTCAAGGTTGTCCATTTATAGCATGTATCAGTACTTCATTCCTGTACAAATACTATTCTACTGTATGAAAAAAGTGAAAGTGTTAGTCCTTCAGACGTGTCCGACTCTTTGGGACCCCATAGACTGTAATTTGCCAGGCTCCTCTGTCCATGGAATTCTCCAGGCAAGAATACTGGAGTGGGTAGCCATTCCCTTCTCTGGGGATCTTCCCATTCTGTTGTATGGACATACCACATTTTGTTTATCCATTTACCAACTGATGGACATTTGGGGTGCTTTTACTTTTTGACTGTTATAAATAATGCTATTAACATTCACATATGAGTTTTTGTGTGAACATATGGTTTTAATTGTCTTGGGTATATACATAGGAGTGAAATTTCTGGGTCATATGGTTACTCTTAAACTTGTTTAGGGGCTGCCAAATTGTTTTCAGAATGGCTACAGCATTTTACATTGCCACTGGCAATGTATGAGGGTTCCAATTTCTCCACATATTCTCAAACACTTGTTATTGTCTGTCTTATTGATTATAGCCATCTTAGTGAGGGTGAAGTGGGATTTCATTGTGGTTCTGATTTGCATTTACCTAATGACTAATGATTTTGCACATCTTTTCCTGTGTAAAATTGGCCATTTTTTTTCATGACTCATTGGCCATTTTTTTCTTGACATTTTTGATATGACATTCCAACATGTAGATTTTTTTGTATTCTGTTTGGTATTCTCTCAGCTTCCTTTCTGTCTGCAGTTTTGGTGTTTGTCATTAACTTTGGAAAATTCTCAATCATTATTACTTAAAATATTTCTTAGATGTTTTTCTTTCTTCTCCTGGTATTTCAGTTGGGCTTCCCAGGTGGCGCTAGTGGTAAAGAACCTACCTGCCAATGCAGGAGACATAAGGGTTCAATCCCTGGGTCAGGAAGATCAATTATATGTATATTAAACCTTTGGTAATTGTCCCACATTTCTTGGATATTGTGTTGCTTTCTTTTCCTCATTGCTTTTCAGTTTGGGACGTTTCTTTCCTCATTTGTCTCCAGTTTGTTCATGGGCCCATCAAAGGCATTCTTCATTTCTGTTAAAATGTTTATTTCTCACATTTCATTCTGAATCTTTCTTAGAGTTTTTGTCTCGGTGCTTACATTGCCCATCTTGTACATTGTCCACTTATTTTATTCCATCCCTTAGCATGTTATTTGTAGCCATTTTAAATTCCTGGTCTGAAATTTCGAAAACTTTGCCATATCTGAGGCCAGTTTTGAAGACTACTATGTCTCTTTAAGCTGTTTTTGTTTTTGATCTTTTAGTATGCCTTGTAATTTTTTGTTTAAACCTGTTCATGATGTACTGGGTCAAAAGAACTGAGGTAAACAGGCCTTCACTGTGAAGTTTTATGTTTATTTGGCTAGGCAGTAAGCTGTGTTTACTGTTTGCTGTAGCTGTAGATGTCAGGGGCTAAATTTTCCTCTGGTGACCTTGTTTTGTCTCTTCTGTGTTTTGGGGTTTCTGTAAAGACTTAAGATCTTAGACATGCAATTCTTTCCATTGTAATCACCTATTATTATATAGGAATGCTACAGATGTGATGATAAAGTTTAAGGGGGAAGGGATGCATTCTATAGACCTATGATTGAACCTTGGTCTTTTAGTGAAACTGTGCCCCTGGGCTGTGACCTTAAAAATAATTTACCCCTTCTGGTAGATGAGAAGACTGGAGTTAGGTAATCCCTTATGCCACATGAAGGGACTGGGGTTGGGTATTTTTCTTTCCTGTCTGGGAGAGTGGACCAGGCCTCAGTTGGGTATTTTCATTCTCCAGGTTATTAAGCTTTGATAAAATCTCAGTAAAATAGTTTCTCCTGAAGACAGGCCTTGTTAAGGATAACAGAATTCTCTGGGTATATTTCAAAATGGCTACCATCATGACTGGAAAGGAGAAGGCAATGGCACCCCACTCCAGTACTCTTGCCTGGAAAATCCCATGGACGGAGGAGCCTGGTAGGCTGCAGTCCATGGGGTCATGAAGAGTCAGACACGACTGAGCGACTTAACTTTCACTTTTCACTTTCATGCATTGGAGAAGGAAATGGCAACCCACTCCAGTGTTCCTGCCTGGAGAATCCCAGGGACAGAGGAGCCTGGTGGGCTGCCGTCTATGGGGTCACACAGAGTTGGACATGACTGAAGTGACTTAGCAGCAGCAGCAGCAGTGACTGGAAAAGATACTTGATATGGTTTAGTCTTCTTAAATTTATTACATTTTGTGGCTAAAAACATGATATATCCTGGGGATACTTGGTCATGTTGTATAATCCCTATAATGTTCTGTTGGATTAGCTGCTAGTATTTAGTTGTGGACTTTTTATCTGTCTTTACAAGGGTTATTGATGTAAAATTTTCTTGTGATGTGTTTATTTGGCTTTGATATGACAGTAATGTTGACTTCATAGAATGAATTAGGAAGTGTTCCCTTGTTTTCTATTTTTTGAATGAGTTTAGAGGAAATGGTAATTGTACTTTAAATACTTGGTAGAATTCACTAGTGAAGGCATCTATCCTGGACTTTTCTTCACTTGAATGTTTTTGATCACTGATTCAATCTCTTTACTTGTTAGAAGTCTACTGAGATTTTCTTTCCCTAAGTCAGTCTATATGATTTGTATGTTTCTAGAAATCTGTTCACTTCATCTAGGTTTTCTAATTTGTTGATATATAATTATTCATATTATTTTCTTATAATTATTTTTGTATTGTTGGTAACGTCTCTACTTTCATTTCTTATTTTAGTTATTCTTATCATCTCTCGTTATTAAAGTTAGCCAAAGATTTGTCAATTTTGTTGATATTTTCAAAGAAATAACTTTTGATTTCATTGATTTTATTGTGTTTCCATCTGTGTTACTATATTTATCTCCATTCTCATCTTCATTACTTCTTTCCTTTTGCTCACTTCGGATTTATTTTACTCTTCTTTTTCTTTTCTCTCAACATGTAAAGTTAGCCATTTACAGCTATAGATTTCCCTGGGAGCACTCTCCTGCCTTCACTGTACCCCATAAGTTTTTGTATATCTTTGTTTTAAATCCTGTGTTCCGATTTCCCTTGTAATTTCCTCTTTGAACCTTTATTGAAGAGGGTGTTATTTAATATCTATATTTGTGGATTTTCCAGAATTTTCTTCTATTGCTGATTTTCTAGTATCATTCCATTATGGTTGAAGAAGATACTTTGTACCATTATATGATTTCAATTTTTTAAAATTTATTGATACTAAATTCTTGGCCAAACATAACGTCTATCCTGGAGAACGTTCCCATGTGCACTTGAGAAGAATGTGAATTGTGCATCTGCTGTTTGGAGTGTTCTATGATCATCCTTACTGATCTTCTACCTAAATTTTGTATCCATTATTGAAAGTGGGATATTGTAATCTCTAACTATTATTGTTAAACTATTTCTCCCTTCAGTTCTGTCAATGTTTGCTTTGTATGTTGTGGGAGTTGTCTGTTTGCTGTATATGTGCTTATAATTGTTATATATACTTGATGAATTGACACTTTTGTGAATATATCATGTCCTCCTTTGTCTCTTGTAATAGATTTTTTACTTAAAAGTCTGTTTTTCTGATATTGGTATACCACCCCATTTCTCTTTTGGTTACTATTTGTATGGAATATTTTTTCATTGTTTTACTTTCAATGTATCTGTATCTCATATTGTTGAGTGTTGAATTTTGTTGTAATCCTTTAATGATTACAACATTAAATAATAAGTCTGCCATCACTTTTATTGTTGTTCTCATGTATGTAATATGTATTTTTCTTTGACTGCTTTTAAGACCTGATTGTTATAGTTTTTCCCAATTTGACTATGATATGTCTAGGAGTGGTCCTTGATTCTGTGGTATTATTTATAGAGGCAAATACTGGTAGCAAGTCAAATGTCTAAGAATTGAGAATAGCTAAGTATTCATTGATATAATGGAGTGGTACTGAGTAAGTGTGTAGACTTTACTGACACAAGATAATATATATATGACATAATGTTTAGTAAAAAGTAGAATTAATATATATAAATATTTGAAAATGAAAAATACTTACACAAAAAGCTTATAAATTTAATACAGTTATTTAAGTAGTCTATTAAGGTAAAAGTTTTCTTCCTCTGAAAACTTTAAATAATAACTTTTCTGAGATAAAATTCACATACCACAAAATTCCCCATGCAAAGTATACACTGGAAGTGTACAACCTAATGGTTTTGAATATGTTCACAGAGTTGTTCAACCATCACCACAGTCAATTGTAGAAAAATTTTACTACCCCAAAGAAAAATCCCATACGTACTAGCAGCCACTTACCATTTCCCCCAGCACCTATAGTCCTAGACAACCACTGATTAACTTTCTCTGTGGATTTGCCTATTTTGGACATTCTAGATCAATGGAATCATACAATGTCTGGTGTTTTCTTTTTTTTTTTTTTTTTTGTCTGGTGTTTTCTGACTGGCTTTTTCACTTAATGTTTTCAAATTTTATCCATGCTGTGGCATGTATCAATACTTTTATTTCTTTTTATTGTTAAATAGTGTTCCAATGTTATTATTTTTATATCATAATTAATAATGTAGTAAAGCCTTTTAGGGTAGATTACCTAATATGGAATTAGTGAAAAGGAAATGAACCTTCATTTCCTATTGTATTTCAGTCTTATTTGTCTGTATACCTCAAAAGATTACATAAATAATGTGATTTTACATTAATTTCCTGGCAACACAAACAAACATTAAAGAGGAAATCTACCGATCACTGCTCTCTCCCACTCCACTCCTCGCCCCTGGGCCTGTTCCTCTACTTTCTACCCCTAGATGTTGTTGTTTAGTTGTTAAGTTGTGTCCAGTTCTTTTGTGACCCCATGGACTGTAGCCCGCCTGGCTCCTCTATCCATGGGATTTCTCAGGCAAGAGTACAGAGTGGGTTGCGATGTCCTCCTTCAGGAGATCTTCCCGACTCAGGGATCAAACCCATGTCTCCTGTGTCTCCTGCAGCGGGTTCTTTACACTGAACCACCGGGGAAGCCCTCTACCTCTAGAGGCAGCCATCATCCTGAGTTTGGTACATATCCTTTCAACTCATTTTTGAAAAATCTCTCCTTCCCCTCTTTTAGTATATATTAAAAACACGTTTTTAAAGGTTTTTAATTATATATTTTATGGAGGTTAATGAGTCCATTGTGATGCCTGCAACATAAATCCCTATGTGCATTATTAAATAGAACAAAAACTAATTATTATCACTTCTATCCTTTCCATCAATATTCATATCATATAAATAAACCATAGTGTAATGGGAGAGCTGAATCCCTATAATTGACTCTAATAGCCATCCTAATAATTCATTCCCTGCCCTCAAGATAATACCATATTGTATTTCAGGAGGCTATTTTAATTTCAAGGAAGGTAAACAGGATTAATTTCAAGGGGGTGCAGAGTGGAACCAAAGCACTCAATTTGATTATAGATTTGATAATTAATTAACTCATTCTTAAAGTCCAAAAGTGATACCTAAATTACTGTATAATTGGAGTAGAAAAAACAGCCATTTAAAAAATGGAGCCTTGTGAACTAACCCAAATATTTAGCAGGCACTCTGCTGGTATTGGTTTAATGCAAGAAAATAATTGATTATTTACATTTGGAGGAGGCCTCTGGCATTATCCAGCAGAGTGACTGATCAGTTATTAATATAATAGGTTTCCTGGCTTCAGTATGAAAGCTAGATGGCCATGATATGTTACTCAAATCTTTTTCTTTTTTTTCCTGAAAAGAAATGATTTCTCATGATGCAAAATAACTGGGGGCAGCACATTTCATTCATGTTTCATGTACTTGAGTCCGAAGCAATTCAGGGTCTTCTTTAAACTCCGAGGATTTTACTGGGCCTTCTTTAAATTCCAAGGATTAAGATACCATCTTGGGTAATCTTAAGGCAAAGGCCATTTGGTTATTATTATTTCTTAAACTGTCTTATGAAAAACTAGGTAAAGGACTGAACAATAAGACCTCATGCCAAAATTATTTTTAAAGTTTCAAAATTTTAATTCACTCTATTTAAAAACACTGTGCTGCCTTTTTTAGATCATTCTAACACTAAATCACTCATGCTAAAATGTTATATTGCCTTTTTAGAAAAAGAGGAAGCAGTGCTACCATCTTTTTCCAGTTCGTTTTGAATTAGAACTTGGGAGGAGTATCAGACAGATACTAGTTACAGTCTTTACCTGTATTCTAGCATTCCGCCATCCATCATGGAGATCCACTCAGTAAACAGAGTTGGGTATTTACATAATAGCCAAGTGAGGAATGAGCAGAAGCACTGTGCAGGTGTAGAACCCACATGAAGAGCTTTGAGACAGTGAGAAAACTCAAGATGTGTAGTGAGCCTAATTGAATTTGGATTTACTTTGTATGCTTAACGATTAGTGTAAAAGTGCCTGTGCCCAGTTTAGCATCCACAACGCCTGGTTCACAGAACTGTACACTTTTTTTTAAAAAAACACCTAGTGTATGTCAAATTATGGATGTGGCGTTTTGTGTATCTTCCTCTCCTTGTTGAACACTTAACAACTCTTCCGGGAGAGTGGATATTCGTATTATTCCCATTTTCCTTTCAGATGGAGTTCAAAGAGATCAGGAAACTTGACCAAGGACTGGCTACTGCGGGTAGGGGAGAGCCATTTGGAAATCTGGCAGGCCTAGAGCCCCTCTTCTAGTCAGGGTCGAACCCAGAGCTGGGTTCAAACAGAGCAGAAGGTAGTCAAATGTCACCAGCCTCTGCTTTCAGGCAGCCGTGTGACCTTAGGCATTCGGACTGCAGTGGCCTCTACCCTGAAGAGATCTTTCCACCACAGACCACATAATTTGCAGGGCCTGGCGATCCGCGGGCTGCAGGGTTCAGTTGTGACCATTTCTCAAACCGAATGCAGCTGGAGGACGCTAGCCCAGGAGCCAGGAGCAGTTAACTAATTTACCACGCCCTCCCTGGCTCACTGTGTACCTTACCCGTCTGGTCTGTTTCAATATCTGTACGCTTTGCAAGGTCCCAAACGTACAACACAGCCTGCCCCTGGGAGAAGCGGGGCGGGGGACCCTAGGTTGGTCCACACGGAGCCCCCACCACCAGGGTCCACTATGCAAGAACTGGCTAAGAATCTGGGTGTTTATTAGCTCATTACGTCTCGCTATCTACATTATCGGCAGCTCGTGGGGAGAGGCCTTTGACAGCGTTCAAAGTGGGCTTCTCATAGACGCTGCAGACCCAGGGCAGGCTTTCTCCAGAACACGCTCCTGGCCCGGGGTGGGGGTGGGGGTCCAAAAGGAGGGTGCAGGCGGACAAGGGGGATGCAGGCGGAGACGGGGGTGCAGGAACCAGCCAGCGCCACCTCAACGCAGGGCCCGCGCACGCCCTCCCGCCCGCGCATCCTGCGGCGCGGGCCTGGGCTGCGGAGGAAGCCGAGCGTCGGCGGCCGCCGCGGGCTAGCACGGTGGACGGTCCCATGATCACCGAGGGTGCCTCCGGCGTCCCCACCCCTCCCCGCTGCCCCCGGGGCTGCCGGCCTGTCTCCGCCCCCCTCCCCGCCTCTCCGCCGGCCGGCAGGTAAAGCCGCCGAGGCCGCGGAGTAGGTGCGCTGGGATGATCTCACCCGCGCGCCCCGCGCCTGCAGGAGGAGGAGGAGGAGGAGGAGCGGGAGCAAATCCAACTTCCGGGTAGCGAAGCCGCCCGCCAGCGGCATCTTGCTTTTTTCTTCCCCCTCTACACCCCCGCTGCACCCCCTCTCCTCTCCCTCCTTTCCTTTTATTCCCGGCCCCACCTGCCAAAATGAACAGCTCGGAAGAGGAGAAGCAGCTGCAGCTCATCTCCAGCCTGAAGGAGCAAGGTAGGCGGGCGCGTAGCCGCCAGGTGCGGGCGGCCGCGGCCCGTGGGCGGGGACGGCTCCCGGGCGCCGGGTGTGGAGCGGGTGGAAGCTGGGCGGGAGGGGGCTCAGCGGCCACCGTCACCCCCAGTAGCTCCGTCACCCCGGAGAGAGGCGTCCGCCGCGCCCCGCGCGCTTGGGCGAGCCCCGGGACAGAGGGTTAACGTGCCTGTGCCCCGGAGGGTCGCGCCGGGCCGTGCGGGAAGCGCTTCCCCGTTAGTGGCTTTAGCTGGAGATGGGGGTTTAGGGGAAGGGACGGGGGTTCGGCACGGACACGGTCCCACGGTCCCCACCGTGCCACGCGGGAGAGGCGAGTGGGGCTGGTTGTCGTGGAGAGGGCGCGGTGTGGGCAGCTCCGCTGGCCTGGCTCCCCGGCCCCGGCCCCACCCTTGCACATTGGCGCTGGGAGGCCTGCCGCGCGGTTTGACAGCCTTTCTCCAGCTTTTCATTCTGGTTTGGCCTAGTTCCTCTTTCCTTCCCCAGCTGGGATTTGCAGGCCACGGTGTGCTTTAGCGCTTCCCATTTCTAGCAGTGGATTCGCCAGTGAGGCGGCACTCTGATGGTGGAGGGCTTTCTTGATTTAGGACTTGGCTCTGGTTCGCAGAAAAGCCAGGCCTTGTAACCTGCATTTCTACACTGCCGGGTAACTAGATGCAGAACTATTTTAATATCCTAGTAAGTAACAGTTTTAGTCAGTCATTTTCATCGCTTCACCACACCTCTGAACAAAGCCAAATTAAGATCGCAAGTGAACCGAACACCTTTTCAACTTAAAATGATTATGTCCCTGACCAAAGGTGGCCTGAGAATACAGGTCAAGAAAGAGAGGAACCATACAAATTTAGGAAGTAAAAATGTGTGGGAATATACTTTTTTTTCTGAATAACTTACTGACACGACCAGGTTGTGGAAGGGGCCCTGCTTTGTGGTGAATCCTGGTATTTAGTCCCAGCTTTTTCACTTCTCTTGACTCAACTCACCAACTCTGTGAACTTGGGAGAGTCACTTCTCTTTTATGGATCTTATGGTTAATCAAGCCTTACTTGACTACAGGCAAGAGCTAAACCAGATGATGTCACGAGATCTGTCCAATGCTAAGACCTGTTGCTCCCTGAGACCACAAACAAGCTGTTCATAGGGTAAATGGATCCCTCTTGGGTCCACATTCCTGAAAACAAATCTCATCATGACTGTTTAGTAACTGGGTGACCTTGGGGAAATTAGTTCAGTCGCTCAGTCATGTCCGACTCTGCGACCCCATGGACTGCAGCACGCCAGGCTTCCCTGTCCATTGCCAACTCCCTGAGTTTGCTCAAACTCATGTCCATCGAGTCGGTGATGCCATCCAACCATCTTCTGTCGTCCCCTTCTCCTCCTGCCTTCAATCTTTCCCTACATCAGGATCCTTTCCACTGAGTCAGTTCTTCACATTAGTTGGCCAAAGTATTGGAGCTTCAGCATCAGTCCTTCCAATGAATATTCAGGACTGATTTCCTTTAGGATTGACTGGTTTGATCTCCTTGCAGTCCAAGGGACTCTCAAGAGTCTTTTCCAACACCACAGTTCAAAAGCATCAATTCTTCAGTGCTCAGCATTCTTTATAGTCCAAGTCTCACATCCATACATGACTACTGAAAAAGCCACAGCTTTGACTAGATGGACCTTTGTTGGCAAAGTAATGTCTCTGCTTTTTAATATGCTGTCTAGGTTGGTCATAGCTTTTCTTCCAAGGAGCAAGTGTCTTCTAATTTCATGGTGGCAGTCACCGTGTGCAGTGATTTTGGAGCCCAAGAAAATAAAGTCTGTCACTGTTATCATTGTTTCCATTGCAGAAGTTATTTAACCTCTCCACAACACATTTCTCTGTGGTATCCAGCATCTGGAAAGTGCTGGATACATGTTAATGGCTTTTGCCTTCCTAGTACCTTCAGCTCCCATCCTTGATTAGTCTAGTGGGTGGGCACAATGCCTTCATCTGGAATTTCTCAAGTGTTTTAGTGAGGGGCTGGATTTTATTAGTATTTTATTGCTAATAATACCACCCCCCACCAACATAAGGGGTTCTTTATAGCTCAGTGGTAAAGAGTCCACCTGCAGTGTAGGAGATGCAGGAGACGTGGGTTTGATTTCTGGGTCGAGAAGATCCCCCCGAGGAGGAAATTGCAACCCTTTCCAGTGTTCTGGCCTGGGAAATCCCATGGACAGAGGAGCCTGGCATGCTACAGTCCATAGAGTCGTAAAGAGTCGGACATGATTGAGCAACTGAACACGCACGTGCACCACCAACATACTTGTCTCAATTCATATTCTAGACTGTTGAAACTTTTATTAACAATGGTATCTGTCAGCGGATAGCAGATCTTTTGTTGAAAGGTCAGTTTTCAAATAATGTTAAAATTTAAAATTTCACTTCTTTTTATTCTATATATAATTTCAAGAGTAATTTAACAATACACATAATCCACAAGTTATTTATATTTGATTTTGGGACACATCTCTATCTCTGTGTTGGATTTGAGAGCTGAGGAAAAGGAATGATTCTTAAGTTTCTGGTTCTTTTTCCAATTATATTGGGAAATCTGTGCATTGTATTTTTAGAGGATATATTTCTTCAATTAAGGCACGTCAGAGAGGGTAGAACAGCTGGACTTTGAAATTTGTGTTTCTTAAAGGATATTGAGTCTGGTTACACAAATATTGGGATTTCTTTTACAGCCCACAGTATAATTTTTATACGCTTCAAAATGGGGGTGTTTATTTGTCAGTGGACAAAGAGTTGGGCATGAACTGAGTAACTTAACATCACCCCACCATAGATTTCGATAGCAATTGACTTGTTTCAAGAGTATTTTGTTGCTGTTGAACCTACAGAACTAACTTGGGAAGCTAGGGATTTGAGGTGGAAAAACAGGCATCTAGGTGTTTGGACTCTTACCAATATTGTGATCAGTTTTGTAAGCTGATGTATGTGATTTATTTTTGAAAGTAAACAGTACTTTTTACTGCCTGTTAACATTTTGAATAATTCCACTACCTCTCATTAGTGTGAACAAGAACCATTATTGATTAAAAGCTTTTTTTTTTTAATGCTGAGTAAACATATTAATTTACTCCTTTGACAAATACCATGTACCTATCACATGTACTAGGCACTGGGAGAGAAGATTGTGAACCAGACAGACAAGTTTAATGTCTAGTAGACAGTCATTAATCAAATAATTATATAGATCAGTTTGTACAATTAAAAGTTTGTTGTTCTAGGATAGATTTTTAGACCTGTTTTGTTGGCTTAGAGGGCATATACACATAAAGTTTTGCTAGACATTGCAGAAATGCCCCCTTGCCCACCTCAAATGGCTGTACCAGTTCACATTCCCCTTAGCAGTGTCCATTTTCCAACGCGTTGGTCAACAATGACCAATGTAGTCTTTGTTGACGTCTTGACAGTTAGTTTAATTTTTGCCTATCTGATGAACAAAAATGGTAAACCTTTAAAAATGTGTTTGATCTGGTTATTAGTGAGGTTTGAAATCTTTTTTACATGTTTATTGACCATTTAGGTTTCATCATATCATTCCTTCCCTTGTGTTTTAAGTCTGAAATTTGCACCCGTTCTTCAGGAGGGTGTTCAGAAAGAAAGTTCTCATCCACTATGAATGGCAGAGCTGACAGCAGCCTTCCCTAATGTGAAGCCTTTAGTGGTGTGGTGAATAAGGTTGCTTTTGACAAAAGTTGTGAAATGTAATGACGGAGTCTGTCATAATATGAACAATCTCTAATTTATACTTACCATTCCCTAAGCTCTATGTCTTATAAATCACACCCTCTTCTGAATTACTTCAAAACATTGTATGTTCTCTTCTAGTGAATGGTATAATTAGCTATATTATGTCTTTCTAGAAAGTTATATTATGTCCCTTTAAAAAAAATTAGCCAGTGTGCGATTGCTTATGTTCAAGCAGATGTTGAGGTAATGAGGTAATTCTCCTTTTGTCTTTTGGGGGACTTTATTTATTTATTTTTTGGACTGATTGGCATCTTTAATGCACTGAGAAATGGCAACTTGGGATACTATTTCCAATGCATATTTCCTAGCTTACTAAAGTGGACATTTTTCTTACAAAACATGTTACAATTTGCTCCCCTTCCAGAATTCTGCTGGGAAATGATAGACTTAGCTCAGCATTTGTTTAAGGTACATGATTTTCTTTGTATTTCATTCAGCCCACATGCACTGAATATTCATAGCCAGGCACTGTGCTAGGCATCAGAGATGCAAAATACCTTGTCCCTGCTCGTTGAGTTCCTAGTCTAGAGATGGTGGCCTCATTTGGGTCATGTATTTAAAATCCTCTGGCCAAGGAAGAGCGGGGCATCTTGATTGGCAGCCTCCACAAAGACCAAAGGTTTGGAATAGTCCAAAATAGAATGATGTGCCACTACCAGAAGAGGGACGTGCAGGCTGGGCAGACACAAACAGCAGATGTCCACTAAACTGTCACCATCATAATGCCATATCATTTGGATCTTGCGGAGGAATTTTGTAGAGAATGACTGCCACTTAGTAAAACTGATGTTCTGACATAAGACCACCACCAACAAATAAATAAAAATTATGGGCTAGTCTTGGACTAACGCTTTTAAATGGCAAGATAACTGGTTTTAAGGCAGGATAACCTTTCACCTTGAGAGCTGGTATCATTTTCTCCAAAATTATTGAGCCACCGCTCAAAGTTTAGATGGAAATTTAGTCAAGCTTATTCTTAAGGCTGAGATAGTAATTAAAAGAGGCTTCTTCCAGTGTTCCTTTGCTTCTAGGCTAGAAAGTAGCTAGAGAATTATTTTGACAAAGGGACTGAAGCTGTTGTCTTCAGTCGCCACAATTACCATATTAGTGTGCAAAACTGAAGCATTGTCAATCTTGGATCCATACAAAGTCAGTCCCTAGAAAGCTGTTTGGGACTAACTGGTTGCCTTGGTGTCAAGTGCAAACTTGACTTTATACCACTTTTCTAAGTGTGGTCCAGGGGCCAACTGTGTCTGAAATAGCCAGGGAATATATGTACTTACTGAGTTGTCTGTGAAAAGGCTGGTAAATTTATTTTTCTTCATCTGGTTACATTTTTATAAGATTTATTTTTAAACTTTTTGCTTTTACAACAAAGTATAGATTGAGGAAAGTCTGCAAAATAAAAATGAGCATCTCAGTGAATTACTTTTAAAGAGCAAATATGTTTCTAACAACACTTAGAACATTTCCAGAAGCCCCTCATAACCCCTCCAAACACGATCAGCTTCCTCTAACCAAAGATATTCAATACCACCAAACATAAGTTTTGCAAGTTTCCGAAATTTACAGAAGTGGAAACATACAGTATGTATTGCTTGCTTCTGTCTTCTTTTACTCATTATGTGTATGATATTTATTAATATTGTTGCATATAGTTGTAGTTCATTTGTTTGCGTTGTGCTCAGTTGCTCAGTCCTGTCTGACTTTTTGTGACCCCATGGACTGTAGCCCGCCAGGCTCCTCTGTCTATGAGATTTCCCAGGCAAGAATACTGGAGTGGGCTGCCATTTCTTCCTCCAGTGGATCTTCCTGACCCAGGGATTGAGCCACGTCACCCATGTCCTGTGCATTGACAGGCAGATTCTTTACCATTTGAGCCACCTGGGAAGCCTGTGAACAGGCTCCACAAAATGGAAAAGGCAAGGAGATGGATTTTCCCCCCGAGCTTCTAGAAGGAACATAGCTCTGCTGACACGTGGATTTTAGCTCAGTGAAACCTATTTTGCACTTCTGGTCTCCAGAATCCTAAGATAGATTGCTCATCCACTGTATGAATAAGCCAAAAAAATTTTTTTTAAGCTAATATACTAGAGATCAGGGGTCAACAGACTCTTTCTATAAATGACAGAGATAAATATTTTAGGCTTTGTGGGGCATATGATTTTTTGTAAATCAGAGTATTTATTGAAAAGGCATTTTCCTAAAGTTTTTGAGCCACTGCTGAAGAGACCTCAGTTGGGTTACTTGTGTTGATATGGACATTCAGCATGGCCTGAAGAACTACATGGTCCAGTCAGAATTTCACTGTTCAGTTCAGTTGTTCAGTCATGTCCAACTCTTTGCGACCCCATGGAATGCAGCACACCAGGCTTCCCTGTCTATCACTAACTCCCAGAGATTGTGCAGACTCATGTCGATCGAGTCAGTGATGCCATCCAACCATCTCATCCTCTGTTGTCCCCTTCTCCTCCTGCCTTCAGTCTTTCCCAGCATCAGGGTCTTTTCCAATGAGTTAGTTCTTTGCATCAGGTGGCAAAAGTATTGGAGTTTTAGCTTTAGCATCAGTCCTTTCAATGAATATTCAAGACTGATTTCCTTTAGGATGGACTGGTTTGATCTCCTTGCCGTCCAAGGGACTCTCAAGAGTCTTCTCCAACACCACAGTTCAAAAACGTCATTTCTTCACCACTCAGTTTTCTTTATGGTCCAACTCTCACATCCATACATGACTACTGGAAAAACCAAAGCTTTGACTTGACGGACCTTTATTGGCAAAGTAATGTCTTTGCTTTTTCATATGCTGTCTAGGTTGATCATAGCTTTTCTTCCAAGGAACAAGCATCTTTGACTTCATGACTGCAGTCACCATCTGTGGTGATTTGGAGCCCAAGAAAATAAAGTCCGTCGCTGTTTCCGTTGTTTCCCCATCTATTTGCCATGAAGTGATGGGGCCAGATGCCATGATCTTCATTTTTTAAATGTTGAGTTTTAAACCAGCTTTTTCACTCTTCTCTTTCACTTTCATCAAGAGGCTCTTTAGTTCCTCTTTGCTTTCTGCCATTACAGGGGTGTCATCTGCATATTTGAGGTTATTGATATTTCTCCTGGCAGTCTTAATTCCAGCTTGTGCTTTATCCAGTCCGGCATTTTGCATGATGTGTAGTCTGCATATAAGTTAAATAAGCAGGGTGACAATATACAGCCTTGACGTACTCCTTTCCCAATTTGGAACCAGGCCATTGTTCCATGTCTTGTTCTGACTGTTGCTTTTTGACCTGCATACAGATTTCTCAGGAGACAGGTAAGGTGGTCTGGTATTCCCATCTTAACTCTGCAGTTAGGTAGATCAGTCTTACCTTTTTGTTGTTGTTGTTGTTAGATGTAAGAGTAAACATATGCTTATAGAAGAAAAAAAGCATATGGACTGAAAAGTACAATTACCTACTCCTTCTAACTCATTGTTTCCCAGTCTTTATTATATTCTCCAAAGGAGTCTTTTTTTTTTTTTTTGGTGGGAGTGGGGTTTCCAGGTGGCACAGGGGTTAAGAATCCACCTTCTTGTGCAGGAGACGCAAGAGACACAGGTTCTATCCCTGGTTCAGGAAGATCCCCTGGAGGAGGAAATGGCAGTCCACTTCAGTATTCTTGCCTGGGAAATCCCATGAACAGAGGAGCCTGGCGGGCTGCAGCCCAAGGGCTCACAGAGTTGAACATGACTAAGCATTCACTCAGGATCATATGTATGTACCTCTAATAAGAGTTATACTTCATCTGTAATCCTCTCCTAAGAACTTGTAGTCCAAGTCAATTGAGGACAACATCCCACGTTAAGGAACGTCCTACAAAATATCTGATCAATGGTCCTCAAAACGGTCAAAATTATCGAAAACAAGGAAAGTCTGCGAAATTCGTCACAGCCTAGATTCTCAGTGGATATGAGTTTGAGCAGACTCTGGGAGAGGTCAAGGAAGCCTGGTGTGCTGCAGGCCATGAGATTGCAGAGTCTGACATGACGGAGCAACTGAACAACAGCAGGATGTGCCTAAGGAGACATGACAACTAAATATGTTGTGGCATCTGAGTGCTCCTGGGACAAAAGTGGAGCGCTAGATAACAACTAAGGAAATAAGGTATGGACTTTAGTTCATAATAGTGTGTCAGTATTCGTCCATTAATTGAAAGAAAAGTAACACAATAATGTAAGATGTTAATAATAGGAGAAACTGAGTGTAAGGTATATGGGAGGTCTACTATGTGGGCAGTTTTGCTATGGATCTAAAGTTTATAAAATCAAAATTTATTAAAAACAGTAATGCTCACATCCTTGTACACATATAGCTGTAAGTGCAGCTGTAGGAAGAATTCTCAGGAGTGGAACTGTTAAATCCCCAAAGTCTGTGTATTTTAAACTTTGTTGTGCTGTAGATTTTATTCAGAGCTGTTAAGACAGCCAAGCTTCGCTTTAAAACGTGGAAGGAACACTGCTTTTGGTTTTCTCTGCTTCTCATGCTGGCTAAGCATTTTATTTCATTTATTTTTTTTAAATTGAAATATCTAAGTATTGTAAACATTAAAACATGAGTTTTGAAATTTTTGTATGATACAGTGGACAGTAATACATTAGGATCCTTTTAGTTACTTGATTCTATCTCAGATCCTGTATGGTGTAATTCAGGGTGTGATTCTGAGACTGATACACACACATACATACACACACACATATATGTATATGTATTTGTTGTTTTTTTACATAAGACTTTGGGGAGCAGTTTTAGATTATAGAAAAAATGGAACAGAAAGTACAGAGAATTCCCGCATAATCCCTTATCTCCCCCCACTTTTTTCTATCATTATCATTTTATATTAGTGTAGTACAGATAATTGTACTACAGAACTGTACTACAGTTCTTAGAATCGATGAGCCAGTATTGATACATTATTATTAACTAAAGTCCATAGTTTGCATTAGGGTTTATTTTTTTATGTTGCACATTCTACGGATTTAGACAAATGTATGACATGTACCCATCATAACATTTATCAAACAGAATAATTTCACTGCTCCAAAAACTTCCTCTGTTCTACCTGTTCATTCCTCTTACGTCACCCTGGAAATCCTGGCAGCCAGCCATCTTTTTACTGGCTCCGTCAGTTTTGCTTTTTCCGTCCTGTTATATATTTGAAATTGTACAGAATGTAGCATTTTCCGATTGGCTTCTTCCACTTAGCAATGTGCCTGTAGGCTTCCTATGTGTCTTTTGTGCTTGAAAGCTCATTTATTTCTCTTTATCACTGAATAATACCCCATTGTATGGGTGTACCATTGTCAGTTTCTCCATTCACTTGTTGATGAGCATGATGTTTGCTTCTGAGTTCTGGCAGTTATGAATAAAGCGGCTGTAAACATTCATGTGGTGGTGAGGTAGGGGGAAGGGAAGAGTCCTGGTATAGGGTCTCCGTGTTTCGGTGAGCTACGCCCCAGGCTGTGACTTTCATAAGTGCTTCTAGTTTTAGTTTACCCTGTCGGTGAGACAAGACTACAAAGGGTTGGAAGTGGTTATTACAGTCTCTTCAATCTGTTAGGCTCTGATAAAAGAATTTCCCTTGAGGGAAGGCCTTGTTAAGAAGAGCAGAAGGCTCTGGGCGTATTTCATCATGGATACTTTTCCTGTCCCCTGCCAAAACCAGTAGGGAATTTTTCTCAGTATTCACTGTGAGGTCCTGGTAGCATACCTGGAGGTAGAACTCACAGAAGTGTCAGGGCTTCCTAACACTGGCCCTCACCTGGAGTTTTTAACTTTCAAACTTGTTGCAACTGAACCTCTAGCAGTTTGTCAGTTACAGTTTGATTTTTCTTCCCCTGGCTTGGCCCAGGAGGGGATTTTGTACCTTGGTTGCTTCTCCACTAGGCTGTGATCCTCTGTATCTCCCTGAGTGTATCTCTGATTTTTAGAGTAGCAGTTTGCCCCGTGTCTTCGGTTCTCTCATGGATCTAAGAAGAGTTGTTGATTTTGCTTATTCAGCTGTTTTTGTTGTTGTGAGAACCACAGTGTCAGCTTATAAGCTCCTTAAATGCCAGACCAGAAACCAGGCTAATAAATGTACTTTAAAGTTGCCCAGTTTCCTTCCTTTTTGGTGGTTAAGTTGAAGTCCTTAATATAGTTTATTGAGATTACTTCTTAAGCACCATTAAATCCTTAGCGCTGTACTGTGTGTTCTATCAGGTAAAGATTGAATTTCAGGTTTGCTGTGACTTCTTTTCAGACATGAAATGTCTCACCTTTGCTTTTGATTAGGTTTTCCAGCAGTGTTTTCCCTGGCTCTTCTAATGCTTTCATTGACAACTGAGGTATAAATGACTTCTCTTTCTATTCTGCCTTTAAGAGCAAGACCTATTGGGATGTGTGGAGAAGGGAATAATGTCCTAATTGAACATTATCTCTTTTGACTCATGTCCTTATACCCCATTAGTAAGAGATGTTTCAAGGCTCCGTGGGTTTCAGAGATGCAGACTCAACAGATGAGAGTATATATTAGATGATCTCATGAGGCAGTGTTTTGTTTTTTTCCTTTTGGTTTTATCTGATGGCTTTTTAAAGCTTCATTTTTCTAAAGTATCTTGTTGTAACATATGATGCAAGAGGCCCTTTTAGTTTGAGGAGGAAAGTATGTGCTCTTGCATAAGTTGTTCATGTAAAGACCTAGGTCCGTTCGTCCTTCTTCCTGAATTTAGCACACATTTATCAAGTGCCTGATAGCTCAGGTGGTAGAGAATCTGCCTGCAGTGCAGGAGACCCTGGTTCGATTCCTGGGTCGGCAAGCTGCTGGAGAAGGGATAGGCTACCCTCTCCAGTATTCTTGGGCTTCCCTTATGGCTCAGCTGGTAAAGAATCCGCCCGCAATGCGGGAGACCTGGGTTTGATCCCTGGGTTGGGAAGATCCCCTGGAGAAGGGAAAGGCTACCCACTCCGGTATTCTGGCCTGGAGAATTCCAGGAACTGTATGGTCCATGGGGTCACAAAGAGTCGGATACAACTGAGTGACTTTCACTCACTCACTTATCAAGTGCCTACTCTATGTCAGGCATTGTGCTAGAAGAGGGCACAATGGATGGATAAAGACACAGTCTTCACTCCAGAGGATTATTTCTTGTCTAGTGCTTGGGCTTCCCTGGTGGCTCAGATGGTAAAGAATCCACCTGCAATGGGGGAGACCTGGCTTCGATCCCTGGGTAGGGAAGATCCCCTGGAGAAGGAAATTGCAATCCACTCCAGTATTCTTGCCTGGAGAATCCCCATGGACAGGAGCCTGGCGGGCACAGCCCATGCGGTCACCAAGAGTCAGACGTGACTGAGCAGCTAAGCCCAGCGCACATCACACACAATAACGCTCAGAAATGGTTTTTGCACGGCTGACTTTGTGAATCAGTAAACTGGTTCTGCTTCCACCATTTCTTACCATGGGGGTTGACTTTTTATGCATTTGTATCTTCACATTTAAAAAGTGGATGTTAATATTTGGCTTAATTGCTCTCTACATCATAGATTTATGTGAACCACCCATTCATTCAGTATAGGTATGGACTCTGTCTTGGTATTCAGCTGAGTGTAAGGTTTACAGCAATGAATTGAGTGGGAGAAAAGGCAAGAAAACAGACCTATTTTCAGACAACTTATTAATGTTGCATGTAGATGCTCCAGTAGAGAGATGTGAACAGTATACACTGGTGAAAGTGAAAGTGTTACTCACTCAGCTGTGTCTGACTCTGTGCGACCCCATGAACGATAGCCTGCCAGGTTCCTTTGTCCATGGGATTCTCCTAGGCAAGAACACCGGAGTGGATTGCTATGCCCTTCTCCAGGGGATCTTTCCAATCCAGGGATTGAACCTGGGTCTCTTGCATTGCAGGCAGATTCTTTACCATCTGAGCCACCTGGGAAGTCACTATAAATGCTGATTTTTGCCTATGGTATATGGGGAGAGTTTCTTAGAAGAAATGACAGTTGAACTGCATTGAAAAGGAGGATGTAGGGAAGATGGGGAAGGGAAGACCTTGTAGACAGAGGGGAAAATATTTGTAAAGACACTTGCACATGAAAGGTCTTAGAGGGTTTAGGGAAGTGTTGGAGGTTTGGGGGTGATTGAGTGAGTTGTGGTCTCTGAATGGAGAGAGGAGAGGAAAGTGGGGGTCCCAGATGTGAAGCTAACATCTTTGGTAGCTTTTAAACAAGAGAATGAAATAACCAGATTGCTTTGTTACAATGCTAACTATTTTGTAGAGAATGAACTTGGTATATATGGAGGCTCGAGGCTAGAGAAGTTGTTGTTGTTCAGTCGCTAAGTCATGTCTGACTCATTGTGACCCCATGGTCTGCAGCACACCAGGCTCCCCTATCCTTTCCTGTCTTCTGGAGTTTGCTCACGCTCATGTTCATTGAGTCGGTGATGCCATCCAACCATCTCATCCTCTGTCACCTCCTTCTTCTGCCTTCAATCTTTCCCAGCTGCAGGGTCCTTTCCAGTGCATAGGCTCTTCGCATCAGGTGGCCAAAATATTGGAGCTTCAGCTTCAGCATCAGTTCTTCAATGAATATTCAGGGTTGATTTCCTTTAGGATTGACTGGGTTGATCTCCTTGCTGTCGAAGGGTCTCTCAAGAGTCTTCTCCAGCATCACAGTTCGAAAGAGGCACTGGCTACAGAGGATAGGGCAGGTTGGAAAGACATTTTGAGATCTGAGCAGTTCGAAGATCCTTTGGTGGTGAGGGGGAGGTGGGGAATCAAGGGCGGTGCTGTGATACTAGCTTAAGAACTAGGTAGATGATAGTCATGCATAGAGGAAGTAGGGTGTTTGGGCAAAATTTAATTGATGAGTTCCCTTTTTAACATGTTGAGTTTGAGGTGCTTGTAAGGTATCTGGGCAGAGGTGTCCAGAAATACTGTCCAGTAGAACTTCCAGCTGTGATGGAAGTGTTCTGTGTTCACTGTCCACAGTGGTAGCCACTAGCCACGTGTAGCTATTGAGCAGCTGGAAAGCTGAATTTTAAATTTTATTTCATTTTGGTTAACTTAAATGTAAGTAGCCACACGTGGCCAGTGGCTACCAGATTTGACAGTGCAGGTCTTTCATAATGGTTGGAAATACTGATCTGGAGCTAAGGCTGGGATGGGGTGGTTAGGTTTCCTGGGACTGAGAGGGGCACTGGACTCTCAAATGCTAAAACTGGAAAAGGTCCAGGCAAACGGATTGTGGTTCATCCTAGCCAGAGGTGTTAGTGGCCTGTAATTATGACTTTGGTTGTCATGTTTCTCAAACAACTCAGTCTCCTCAGCTGCTTCCTGGAATGGCTATGGCATGGTCTGCAGCTTGGAAAGAAAATTCCCTTCCTTGGCATTAGGGGGTTAGAAAATAGAAAACCAGCATGATTCTTGAAACACGTGCTTTGCCTGATATTCTCCTTGTTTTCTCCACATCTTCCTTTTTCTTCCATTCCGTTCTCCTATGTAGTGAGTCTGTTCTTTGGCTGCACATTAAAATCACCTGGGGTGCTTACTTCTTATAAAAAAAAATGGCTGTTCAAGGTCCACCTAGTTAAATCAGAATCTTGGGTTGGGGGTGGGTGGAGAGGGCATTAGGCAGCTGTAGGATTTAAAAGCTCCTCAGGTGATTCTGTCGTGCAGCCAGGATTGAAAAGTACAGCTTCAGACATGCCCACACTTCTTTGGCACCTTCTGTTTTTTTACTGCACAAACTACAATTGATATTTAGCACCCCTCCCCTGCTCCTTTTATTTGGTGGAGGGTAATAGTACTTAGCATTTCAGAAATTTTGCCATCTTTCAGGTCACGTATGACAGAAGTTAGTCTGAGACTGAAAGGTGTTAGGGAGCAGCCTAACCTCTTGTTATACACATACCTTTTGTAAGGATTGACATACCTTGATGTAACAGTAATAGGTTTAACAAAAACTCAGGATCTTTGATCTTACTTGTGACAAATGGGGTCCTTTAGTTAAGGCATGTGAACGCTCAGTTGTGACACGTGGGATCTCCTTCCCTGAGCAGGGGTCAAACCTGGACCTCCTGCCTTGGGAGCATGGAGTCTTAGCCACTAGACCTCCAGGGAAGTCGCAACAGTTGAACATTTGCTATGCCCAAGTGTCCTTGTATCTTACATATTAGTCCACCTACTCTTAGTAACAATACTATGAGAGATGTACAATTGTTATTCCTATATGCCAGATGAGGAATCTGAGACTCAGAGGAAAACCAATTTGCCCAACGCCCGTGGATAAGTGAAGTGCTTGGATTGCACTTTTAAATTACTGTGCCATGTGACTTTATAGTGAAATATACTTTAAGGGATGACGTCTTCCCAAGCTGCCGGTATCTTTCCCATGAAAGAGCTGGTCAAAATAATTTCTTCTTTTTTGCTGATTAATTCAACATTTGGAAGATTTCTCTCATCAAATCACTTGAGTTGTGCAATTCATGGTAAAAGTTTTTCAAGCTGTGAGCCAGGTGTGAAACGATAAGGCTTACTCTGTGATGCTTTGGCATTGCCAAAAAAGAAGTAGCTGAACAGTGTTTAAAAGTTTTGCTTAAAATGGGGTTGCATATGTATCCACTATGATATATGTGTATGTGACTATTGTTTAGGGCAGTGAACTTGGTTTTTTAATTTCAAAGAAATAGAAATATATGAGTAAATGTTTCTATGTCCTATTCCCCAAGTGCCCCTTCCCACTACTAAATGGTTGAATTCTTCCCATACTTTTTCTACCCCTGGGAAGATACCTGGTGTCATTTTTTTTTTTTTTAATTGTATTCAGTCATGTAAAACATATTTTCTATGGTTTCCATTAAGATATGATAGGTGAAGGGTTCATAATTAATGCTTTTCATAAAGACCCAGTAATTGGGAGCCTGGACTCTATTGGCAGTGGAATGGAAGAACAGTATCAGTTTTTTTGAAAAGGCCTTTAAAGCCATTATCTAATGTTTTAAATAGGAAAAAAAAATTTCTTAAGGCCAGTGTGAGATCATGGTTTTATAATCCTTTTTGCTTTTTTTTTTTGTATATCTGTAATGTAGGTCATCAAGAATAGAGCAGTAAATCAATTTTGATTTTTCAACTTTATCTAAGAATACTTGAATGTCAAGTAAACTGAAGCAAAGTCTCTCACTAAAATATTTATTTCTTTTTTGAAACAATATTAGATGTAGTAATAAGATTTGGGACCATGACCATAGACTACCCAGTAATGTAAGTGCGTATGTCTTAGAATCTCTTAGTTCTTGTTTCTTTTCGTTAAAAAAGGAGGGACGGGACATTTTATTGAATTTTCAGACCCAAGAACAATTTAGTTCATACTCATTGGTTGAGTTTGTGTGATGGCAGCTGATAAGGAGCTGGTGAGCTTCAGTCTGTGATTAATCAAATCTTTTCTGTTGAAACTATTTTTAAAAGGGGTATATCTTTACATGTATGCATTAAGCTATCTATGGGCTAATTTTCAAAGATTCTTTTTGGGTGTGGCTTTGATAAAAATTGTCTATTAGTTCTTATTTAGATGAAATGTTGGTAAAACTTCTGGGCATTGATGGTATAATCCCATAAATATTTGTTTATTTGAATTGGATTGTAAGATTTCAGTCCTGCCATCATAGTAACTACCCTTCAGACATGTACTTTACTATATGAATTGTTTGGGGGGTGTCTGCTCCAGTGGTTAGAATCATACACTCTAGCATTAATGACTGGATTATTTGGAATGTCCTTAAAACTACAGGTTTCAGATTTTTTTATTTCTGCCTTCAGCTTCTTCATAGATTTAGAGAGCTCTGTCTTTTTTTTTTTTTTAAGGAAAAGCTGAGCTTTTAAGTTAATTAATTTATTTTTGTCTGTGCTGGATCTTCATTGTTGTGTGGGCTATTCTCTAGTTGCAGGGAGCTGGGGCTATTCTCTAGTTGCCATGCATGGGCTTCTCATTGCAGTGGCTTCTCTTTGCAGAACACAGGCTCTAGACACGTGGGCTTCAGTAGTTGCGGAGCCTGGGCTAGAGCACAGGCTCAGTAGTTGTGGCCCACGGGCTTAGTTGCTCCATGGCATGTGGGATCCTCCAGGACCAGGGATTGAACCTGTGTCTCCTGCATTGGCAGATGGATTCTTTACCATGGAGCCACGAGGAAGACCAAAACTGAGCTTTTGAAGATAAACACCAATTAAATTTTTTAAGTCAAAGTATAAAAATCCAAGCTTGGTTATTGCCTGGCTCTCTCGTACCAGTCAAAATGGTGCTGGTCTGGGAGTGGACAGCAGTTCTCCTGGGCCCACCTTAGACATTCTGCTCCATCATTAATCCTAGATCATTCTCTTTCTTCCCACCATAAACTCTGAACATCACATTCTCAACTGTGAGGATATCTAAAAATGGCGCTTTAGCTAAAAGTTGAATGCGGGGGTTCTGATCATTTTTCTGGCAGTAGAGGGTTTTAAGTAGAAAACTGCTGCTTTCCCCACATAGTTGGATATATTTGCAAACAACTCCCATATTCTTGCAACTTAGAGAAATGAATCTGGCTAGGATCTGGTCATAGCTTGGTGGTTGATGATCTTGCAGTGCCTGAAAATAGTTGTTCTTAGCTGAATGCTTATAGTCTAAACTTTCATCTGTGGGTGGAGCAGATATGTGACACTGAGTTTATTTTCTGGAGGCCAGTTTTCAAAAATACACCTCTGATTACAGTACCGCAGCCTGATCATGCTGGAAGGAACTTCAAGGAACACCCACCTGTCTCCTTTCACAATTGCTGAACATCAGAGATGAGAAGTGACTTGTCGTGGGCATTTATGGCTCATAAGTCTTCCTAGTGACCCAGGAGAACTGAAATTTGGCTCAGGGGACTCACGTCCGCTCTGTTCTCTCTTTCTTCCTTTTTCTTTAAAGCAGGAGCCCATCTTCTGTAGCCTCTTCTCCACCCCACCCCCAATCTAGTAAATAGACAGTAAGGGTTAGTTGGGTTCCCAGGTTTTTCCACAGTAAACTTTTGATAGCATTGTGACATTTCTTTCCTTTTTTTTTCTTTTAGCGATAGGTGAATATGAAGACCTTAGAGCAGAGAACCAGAAGACAAAGGAGAAGGTTTGTATTTTACCCTTTCTTTCCTCTCTTACATGTGTAAAAAGCCTAGACAGCATGGCGCATTGTTCTGCCACCAATTTCAGTCAAATGCGAATGAGAGTTGTCTTTTTAAAATTTCTTTTCTCCTGCATGTGTGGTTCAGGCTAATATCAACTCCAGGCTCCAGATGGTAAAGAATAGCAGGCATGCCACGGTGGGCGCTGCTCTGGGAGATTAACTACACAGCTAAATGTGCAGCAAGGCACCAGGCCAAGGAACTCAGGCCCCCAAGAAGTGTACTTTTTCCAACAGTCAGATTTGGGATTCTAGTGATGGCATTGAACGCCTGAGACATTTACCTTTGGGGTTTAAGCATCTTAGATCTGGATGGAACTCTTTGGAATTAGTCCATTGGCATTTAGCTCAAATGTCTCCATAAACCCTTTGTATGTTTGCTTCCTCTAAATATGTGAATAATATGTTGAAAATTGAAAAACACCCAATGTGAAGATGGTAGAGCCCGGTGAATATTTTCCTAGGCTCTGGCAGTTTTATTTTTTAATTGTTAAATAATTGAATTCTACTTACCTTTATGTCTCTGAACATACCCATTTAAGATTCATGAGGTTTTTTTTTTTTTTTTTTTTTAGCATATGTCTTCTTTTCCCTATAAGTTTAGGGAAGGGACAAATAGGAGGGAAGGCTAAGTTTTAAGAAGTACAGGGACTAAGTAGAGAATAAAGAGGAGGAGAGAGAGAGAGAGCTGTTCATTATTTATTATATTATTGTTATTTAGATATAAATTAAGTTTATTTTAGAAATTAAAAATTTCTATTTTTAGAAATTTGATAGACCAAATATTTCACAGCATAACATCCGTGGTGGAAAATTAATGAAACAGGTTCTTTGTGGTTATTAAAGAAGGTGCTCATCATTGCCGCAAATTATGCAACCTTGTCTTGAAAATTTCAGAGTAAGAGATGTAATGAAAATTGGCAGAGAGCTAAATATTTTGGAGGGGTAAAATAATAAATTGTGGCATATTTGGGGGGTATTTATTGAGTTCTTAAGAATCGACTTTTAATATTAAGCTCTTAACATCCAACTTTTTAACTCATGTTAATTTGCCACCTATATAGATGTTGGTGTGTTAGTATTAAGGGTAAATACTCTAGTTCAAAGCACATTATAATGGATTTTTAAATCGTTATTTTTCACTCAGATTTCTTGCCTCTTTGCTCATTTTTAAATAAACCTTTGGTGTTCTATAAAATTTTAAGTATCTTCTCTTCCTTTTACTAGGCAGTGCAGGAAATGGTAGGTGGGTAATAAGAATATTTGTGATAGAACATGGCTGGTACATGCATCTCATATGGTAAGAAGGTCACAGAAGAAAGTTTGACAGGTTTTCTAGTTCTCAGCTGTTAGACAACAAAACCACAAATGTCCCAAGTCTGCCAACAGGTGGGGAGTGTGTGCCTAGCTCCTGGGTCCCTGATGCCCCATAATTTCAAAGCAAAGCTGATTGGTGATGCTTAAGCCAGATAGCTTGAGCCTCTTTCCTTAAGATACCCAACCATCTTCCAGCTTGGGGAGAAAGAGCCAAGATTTAGCAATTGAGTCTCCTCCATAGATGTTTCTGGTCCAAGAGTGAAAGAGCAAATCAAGTAGGAAGAGTTAATTCAGGAGAACTCTGATTTACGTAGAAAATAGGACTAGGGAAAGCAAACATGTCTCCATATGACAGAGAAGGAAGGATTTAGGAGAACATGAATAACATAAGAGGAACAAGTTTTTTTGTTTTTTTTTTCTTATCCTTCTTTAATCCCTGCTTATTTGTAGACCTAGCATTGCCCTAAAAATAGTAGACGTTCTATAAACATCTGTTATTAGTGATGATGAAGGTTGTTTAACGGCGAGCCACTTTGTGCAGCAAGTTTTTAAGTGAACCATCTGTAATACAAGTGAATGGCAGGTAAAATGCGTTTGGCAAAAGAAGGATTAAAAATTAACTTGGCCTTTTACCTGTTTACATGTTTCTCTACACAGAGTGTGCCCAGAAAGTTTTGTAACATCTCTACTGACCTGCTCCTGTACTCATTCTTTAAAAATAACTATTAACAGAAATGGGAATAAAAGACATGAAAGCGATATGGAATGTTGTGTGATCGGGTAAAACAAAATAGGATGGTTTTAAGTTTACCACACTCTTGTTTATCTTGTGTTAAAAGACTAGCAGGCTTATTACTGCAGATTTTTCCCCCAAAGGGGGCTGTATGACAAAGGAGGGAAGCCTATAATAAAAGCCTTTTTATACAGCACAGAACGAGTAAAAGCAGCTTTAGTTCTGGAGGTGGTAAATGAAGAACACCATTTTCTCTGGCAAAGCACTTTTTCCTGCCTGGCTGTGTGAGCTTTGTGCAGTCCACATCAGCAGATATTCATGGCTATTCTTACTTCGTGACCCCGAACAAGTTCAGTTAAATTCATCCAGGATAGGAGTCTAAAGTAAGACTCCTTTTGCCGTAGTTAATTCAGTGTGGGCAAATTTTGCAGACATGGAAGGGACCAGAAAAATAAACAGCAAGTTTTTTCCTTCCACGTGTCCACATTAAGTTTAACCGTCTGTGTTGTCTGGTCACAAACCTTATCAGTGGGAAGAGACAGTGGGTATGATTCCCTTGGGTAGATCTTTTTATACCCTGTTTGGAATCTCCTCTGTTGAGACAAGTGGTAGGATGTGAATTTCCTCAGAAATTGCTCAGAAGTTGCTGAAGAGACTGTTTTTTTAAGAAGCTACTGCAGGTCATGTACATTCCCTTATCTTCCTTATCTGATGCTCCCAACAAACCTGTGCCAGCTTTGTTTCACAGGAATAAGGACCTCAGGGCTCAGCATGGGCTTCCCTGGTGGCATGGAAGGTAAAGAATCTGCCTGCAATGTAGGAGACCTGGGTTCGGCCCCTGGGTTGGGAAGATCCCCTGGAGAAGAGAATGGCAACCCACTCTAGTATTCTTTCCTGGGAGAATGCTATGGACAGAGGAGCCTGGTGGGCTACAGTCCATGGGGTAACAGAGAGTCAGACATGACTGGGCAAGTAGCACTTTGACAACCTCCTTTTCAGGGCTTAACAGAGTCTAGATTCAGACATAGGTATCCTGACTACAAATACTCATTTTGAAGCAGGTAAACTTAGGGGAGCTAATTGGCTTTTCCCACAAAAGTCTTGGTTTTATTCTTTATTTTTTATTGTTAGCTCAGGGATTTTCCACCAGAAATGATCAGACTCAATAGTTCTTCTTTACCTTATATTGGTTTGTATTTAAAAACTGAAAGTTACATGTCAGATCAATCTTACATTAGAAAAACTCTCACGTGTGTGTGTTTCTGTGTGCATCTGCACATGTGTGCCCGCCTGTGCGCGCGTGTGTATAGATTCTGACACAGTGCAATCCAACCGTCAGAGTAGGAGATTTGGGATGGTGGGCCAATGTCTTAATGGTCTTTCCCTTTGCAGTTCTCCCTTTTTAAGAACAGTGTAACACGATCATCTTGTGGTTTTTATCAGTTTTTTTGAGGATGGAATCAGGATCTGAGTTGATGAGGAAACCTTGTATTGAAAGGAAAACTTTTTGCTGAATGCCTTCTGAGCACAGGGATGTAAAGAAAAATGTGCAAATATCCCACTCTTAAGTATAAAACTACTCTAATGAGGGATACGGCAAGTTAAAAAATGACTGTGATGAATTGTGCGTATCCATGAATGCTTAGAATTTGGGGGTAGGATGGGAAAAAGAACAGAGACAAGATGCCTACCCAATTCCAAGCGACAAACTTATTATCTCTTAATGCTTGGCTTAAATATCACTTAAATATTTTTTTCAAAGTCTCTCACAAGCAAGATAGTTGCTTCTTTGTAATGAAACACCTGTATATTTCTTATGTACTTATCACATCTTATCAACCAAAATTCATTATCAAAATATTATATAGGGCACAGGTAAGTTGTATGGGTTGGATTAGTGTTTGTTTTTTTTTTTAAGACATCATTACAGGTGTAGATGATGGAATGGTTGTTACTTTCCACTATTTTTTGCCTAAGTAGCATTATCAACAATGTGTTAGAAACTGAAATCAAATCACATTGATTTCAATAACCCTTCCAAATTATTTTGGGGGTAAAAGAAAAATAGAGGACTATATATTTTGAAGTCAACCAAATGAAGTTTCGCTCTGCTTGTGAAGCAGTTATCATATTTAAATGTGTTAGTCATGCTTCTACAATTGAAGGGCATCCTTTATGACTCATTCAGGATCTTTGTCATAGTCCTTTGTGGTTTTTTCCTATATACGGAGGTGGGGGGGGCAAAGCTTCTTTGAGCTTTTAATGGAATAGCTTTCACATTTCTCAGGGTGGTGGGGGTGTGTGTGGAGTGTGCATAAAAAGAAAGAAATCTGTAGAATAGAAGAATGTCTGCCTTTGAACAGTAAGTATTTATGTTTAATACTATGTTCTGAGATCGAGTTTTGAAATGAATAAATGTTTAAGTGGCTGATTAGAAGTCGTTTGGGTGAGCTACTGTAACCCTGCATCAGGCGGTTCTGTCAGCTTGCCAGGAACAATGAATGAAAAGGGAAAGAGACAGACACTTTCCAAGACTTAGGTTTCAAGAAGCAAGATAGATGATACTGTTTGCATCTTGGCTCAGTTGTCTATTGTTAAAATTTCTTCATCTTGTGTAAATTTCAGAGGTGAAGGTCCCAAAGTATTTTATTTTTAAGAAATCAATAAAGAAGCCACTCTAAAGAGCAAGATATGCACCCATTATGCTAACTGTTCATGCATAATACATTCACATACATGCAGTTTCTTTAGAACAGAGGGGCAAGTGGTTGTGCCAGAGAAAAAGTAATTACTTAGCAGTTTGAAAGTGAAAATGAGTCTCTTATTAACAGCAATCTATCCAGAAACAAAGAGCAAGGATCTCTGTTCTGATGACATGTGTTTCCATCTAACACACAATACCTAGAATTTGGAGAATGCTGTAAGACAGCTTTAGGGGGCAGCTACTACTTTATTGCCTGTGAAAATTGGAGGGAAAGAACTTTGAATTGGAAGAAAGAACACCAGCAAAAGAGAGAGTGAAAAGAATTCTGTCCTAGTGGGAATGATTTAATTTACTCTGTTCTTTAAAGATAAGCTCAGCTGAGTTCTAGCCAGACTTACAGAGGTAGAACAATAGAATTGTTGATTTATATTAAAAATGATTTGATGGTTTTTGAACTGCATCACCAAAGATGCTAAAACAGGTAGATATGCACAATTCGAATGCTCTGCCTGTTTAAACTTTTAAATATTGTAACTGGACAAAAAAGGAATGAAGTTTAAGAAAAATAAGTAAAAAATGGTGTAGGGTTGAGACCTCTTCAGACTCAGTGTTGTAGCCTCTGCTGTGTAGTGCAGTATTTCTCTCATTATAGCAAGTGTTGTTATAAATTGCTCATTTCATTGTTGATCTTTCTTGGTTGACCATAACTTTTATGAGAGCACTTTGCCTGATATGTTTCTCACTGTATTTTTTTCCTGCTTAACACAGTGCCTGTATGAATAATTTGTTCAGTACTTGGAGGAAGGAAATAAAGACTTTCAGTGATTACAGTAGATACCTGCTTAGAAGTCTAATTCAGTCAACTGTAAGGTAGAGTGGTCTTTGTCCAGATCGTCTACTCTGTTGTCCCGTGTAGGCAGTGCATGTGTGCGCTTCTTGGGCTCCAAACTGGGGTTTCTATAGGCTCACAACTCTTGGTTAAATTTGTGCATCATGGAGATAAAAATGAATGTTTATGTTAGTGGAAGTTAGACGCAATTCAGAACATCAGAGGCTTTCTTGCATAAAACATACACACAGCAAAATATAAAGCTATCTTAGTGTCTAAATCAGTTATCTATACTTCTGCTGAGCCCCAGTGAGCAGACATTTTAGTATAAACTGGAGTTGGATAATATGTGAGGCAGAAAGAACAGAGCTGCCCATTTTGGTGGAGGAGAAGGGAGCACGGTTCACTCTAGAAAGACTTCCCTCTGTAAGTCAGCCTGCCTGTGCTTTGAAATGCTGGTGTAGTTTCCGAAGCCAGGTATCTGCCTGGATGAGCCTCAAGGAAGAGTTCTGGACAACAGCCAGGGCTTCTAATATTAAGAGCTTTCGAAACCAGCAAGGGTAACCACCGGCCAATTCGCCACTTCACGAAGAGCCAGAATAGAGACTCTAGAATAGATGTAATGTTACCCAGCTTGCTTCAGCCAGCCAGCACTCATGCTGCTGGGTTCTACCCCAGCCTTGAGCTGCAGAGAATCGTTGAGCATCATAATTAAGTGATGTGGGCCCAAGAACATCTGTTGCTATTGCAGAGTCTTCACGAGCAATTCTCAAACAAAAAGAAGCAGTTTCTGCAATTGGTGCAGCTGCGCAAGCAGGAGAGAGGACGGGGTGGGATGGGTGAGGGGCTTCTGTGGGACATAAAGAGGTAACATCCTTCCAGAATCTTTGCTCATTTCTTCCTGTTGGTGGAACGAGATAAAGATTACAAGATATATTTCTGGGTTTACCTAAAATGATGAAATAAGTAGATGTTTGGATTTCTGCTTAGTAAACGGATGTATCCTCCATATTTTGCTCAGCTCTGGTTTGGAATAAATAAGTTGCTTTTGCAGCATGTGTAAATCTCTCCCCCCTCCCCACCCCCACAACCCCTTTCAGTATCCATAGCAGATGGTAAATTCTGTGGCTGCCAGTTCTATCATAATATGGTTGCAGAAAATAGAAAGCAACATGAAGACCTCTGATAGAACACAGCTGGTGTGTTGGGAGACCACTTTGAAGCTGCTGGTGATGGCTGTAGAGTTAGTGTGAAAATGTATAGGTGGACTGTAGAAATGCGTTACCTGAATATAGGGATGAGACTGTGATTGCTAAGACCTGTAATTAACCAAAGCATGTCTTCCTGGGCCTTATGAGGGGAGAGCTTGGGCATGGGTGGGCAGATTGGCAGACTGGTGGGGAAGTGCAAAGCAAACAGGTGCCACATTCAGGAAAATGAGAGGAGCATTCCCGAGTCAACTGGCTAGCGCGCTCCTAAAGCGAGGTGTTACACTATCTGGTGGGGGAAGGATCTCCTAAACTTAGTTGAGAATCCAGGAGTCCAGTGCTTGGAACTTGAAACACCAAAAGACAATGAATTTGGTTTACACACTAAGTTGGGACTAGAAACTGTATTAGAATTACTTTATTTTTTTTAGCAGAAGTTAAATTCCCACAAGAAAGCTTTAATGAAAGGATATTCCTTTTCCTTTAGAAAATGGTCCTGCGTGATCTCTCTTATGGAGGGTCTGAGTCAGGATTTAAGTAAATAGCTTTGCTAGTTTAGCACTGTGTACTCATTTTGTGTATGCTAGCCAGAATGGGTTTATCCAAATAGACGGAGGTTTTTAAAACTAAAACTTTTAAAAAGTTTCAGTTCTTGATAGACTAACAGACAAAACTGAACAATAGCTTAATTTTTTATTTTAAAAATATTTTAAAAGCATAGAAAAGGGCAGAGAATATTATGACACATATACATGTCACAGAATTAGCTTACCTTTTGAAATTTAAAAGTAAAATTGAAGGTCCCCAGTGTCACCCAACCCTTGACCCTTCCTCTCCCTGGCTTTTAAGGGGCAACTACTCTCATATATTTTATATGTATCCTTCTGTTCCATGTTTTTATATATATACCATATGTATCAGGAAATATATAGATGCGGTATAAATATATGAAGTACTTTTGTGTGTTTAAGGTATCATTTGATATGTATATGCTATAATTCCTTTTACTCAGCATTATGATTTTTGAGAATCTGGTTTATATATATTGATAGATATGAAACATTATAAAACATTGATACAAAAAACATTAGTTCATTCATCTTTATTTATAGTGTATTATATGGATATACCATGGTGTATTGTTGTTATAAATGCAGAACATGTTTGTGTAGGTCATCTTGTACACATTACTAGAGATTCTAGTGATGGAATCTAGAAGTGTAATTGCTGAGTCATAGGGTATATGCAATTCCAATTTATTTTCTTGCCATAAGGCCTGTGGGATCTTAGTTCCCTGACCAGGGATCAAACCCATGCCTATTGCATTGGAAGCGTAGAGTCTTAACCACTGAACCATCAGGGAAGTCCCTGCAATTCCAATTTTGCTAGTTTATTTCTAAAGTAGATATGCCAGTTGACATTTCCACCTGCAGTATGTGAGAGTTTCTGACTCCTGGTACCAGACCTTTTCAGTTTTTGCCAGTCTGTTAGGTCAGAAGATCTCATTATTTTAATTTGGTTTTTCCAGATTGTCAGTGGCATCATAATTTTTAGCCAATGACATTTGAAAGTAAAAATAGCCAAAGGTATGAAATCCCCCAAAACATATCCCAGATATGTTTATCTGACATGGTAGAATTAAAATATAAAGTTGTGTTATATTATATATAGTGTAATAGTATTCTCACACAACTAAAATTTTAATTATCATTCTAAGAGCTAAAATCACTTTTTAAAGTTTTAGACATTTTTGATGAAAATCTTCCTAAAATGTGTTATATACTTCCTATTTTGTGAAATTCAGGGTGAATTGAATTCAGTGCTCATAATGAATGATGCTGGGAAAGATTGAAAGCAGGAGGAGAAGGGGATGACATAGGATGAGATGGCTAGATAGCATCACTGACTCAATGGACATGTCTACACTGGCCCTGAAGGTATTAATGAATTTTTAAAAAACCTAACATTCCACTCATTTTCCAGTGAGTCAGTTTTTCACATCAGGTGGCCAAAATATTTGAGCTTCAGTGTCAGCATCAGTCCTTCCAGTGAATATTCAGGACTGATTTCCTTTAGGATGGACTGGTTGTATCTCCTTGTAGTCCAAGGGACTCTCAAGAGTCTTCTCCAACACCACAGTACAAAAGCATCAATCCTTCAGCACTCAGCCTACTTTATAGTTCAACTCTCACATCCATACATGACTACCAGAAAAACCACAGCTTTGACTAGATGGAGCTTTGTTGGCAAAGTAATGTCTCTGCTTTTTAATATGCTGTCTAGATTGGTCATAGCTTTTCTTCCAAGGAGCAAGTGTCTTTTAATTTCATGGTGGCAGTCACCGTGTGCAGTGATTTTGGAGCCCAAGAAAATAAAGTGTCATTGTTTCCATGGTTTTCCCATCTATTTGCCATGAAGTGATGGGACTGGATGCCATGATTTTAGTTTTAATTTTAATTTGCTATACCTCCTTCTATTCAGAATTGTAAGGATACAAGGATGGTTTCTTCTTGAGTGACAGAAGGCATAGGACATTGAGCAGGAGTTTATCTCCAGGTAGTGACCACTTCCTATATTCCCCAGGGTTCTGGATAGTTGAAACTACCCAGTTTCAGGAATCTGCCCTATGAATGAGTGGGGCTTTTACTATGCCAGCAAAATACCTGCTTGAGAAGAGGCACAAATATTCTCTTAAAGAATGAATGCATTTTAACTCAAGGATGTTAAATTGGTCTGTTACTGAGGAGATAATAAGCAGGAAGGTGACTCATTATCTTAGAAGGTCTGAGAAAATTGGCCAGATACAAATGGTACAAGTATCATGCTGGTGAGCGGTTATAAATACCATGTGGCCATTAATGCCTCTTTTTCCTTTGTATTTTTTTTTCTTTTTAAAAATATGTTTTCTTTTTTTATTGAACTATAGTTGATTTATAGTATTATGTTAATTTCACGTACAGAGCAGAGTGATTCCGTTATTCTCTTTGTCTTCTTTCCCAGTATGGATTATTACAAGATACTGAATGTAATTCCCTGTTGTGATTGTTGTAGTTTGGTTGCTGAAATGGTTTACTTGCTAAGTCGTGTCCAAATCTTTGTGACCTTATGGACTATAGCCTGCCAGGCTCCTCAGTCCATGGGATTTCCCAGGCAAGAATATTGGAATGGGTTGTCATTTCCTTCTCCAGAGGATTCTTCCTGACCTAGGAATCAAACTCACATCTCCTGTTTCTCCTGCATTGCAGGCAAATTCTTTTACCACTGAGCTATCAGGGAAGCCCATAATTCCCTGTGCTAAACAATAAATCCTTGTTGTTTATCTATTTTATATATTCTGTGCTGTGCTTAGTCACTCAGTTGTGTCTGACTCTTTGTGATCCCATGGGTTGTAGCCCACCAGACTCCTCTGTCCATGGGGATTTCCCAGGCAAGAATACTAAAGTGGGTTGCCATGTCCTCCTCCAGGGGATCTTCCCAACCCAGGGATTGAACCCAGGTCTCCCGCATTGCATGCAGATTCTTTACCAGTAGAGTTACCAGGGAAGCCATGATGTGTATCTGTTTAATCCCAAACTGCTAATTTATCTCTCTCCTTCTCTATTTTGGTAACCATAGTTGTTTGTTTTCTATGTCTGTGTGTCTATTTCTGTTTTGTAAATAAATCAATTTGTATTATTTTTTAGATTCCGTGTGTGTGTGTGTGTGTGTGTGTTAAGTCACTTCAGTTGTGTCTGACTCTGCAACCCTATAGACTGTAGCTCCCCACCCTCCCCCATCCATGGGATTCTCCAGGCAAGAATACTGGAGTGGATTGCCATGCCCTCCTCCAGGGGATTTTCCTGACCCAGGAAACCCAAACCTGTGTCTCTTATGTTTCCTGCATTGGCAGATGGGTTCTTTACCACTAGTGGCACCTGAGAAGCCCAGATTGCACATGTAAGTGATATATTTATCTCTGTCTGACTTACTTAGTATGGTAGTCTCTAGGTCCATCCATACTGCTGTAATGGGACTATTTCTTTTTTATGGTTGAGTAATATTCCCTTACTGTGGATATATCCAGAGGTATGAAACCCCCCAAAGCATATCCCAGATATGTTTATCTGACATGGTAGAATTAAAATGTAAAGTTGTGCTATATTCACACGGTCATATATATATCAGTTCAGTTCAGTCGCCCAGTCGTGTCTGACTCTTTGCAAACCCATGGACTGCAGCGCGCCAGGCTTCCCTGTTCAACACCAACTCCTGGACCTTGCTCAGACTCATGTCAATCGAGTTGATGATGCCATCCAACCATTTCATCCTGTCATCACCTTCTCCTCCTGCCTTTAGTCTTGCCCAGCATCAGGGTCTTTTCCAATGAGTCAGTTCTTTGCATCAGGTGGCCAAAGTATTAGAGCTTCAGCATCAGCATCAGTCCTTCTGATGAATATTCAGGACTGATTTCCTTTAGTATGGACTGGTTTGATCTCCTTGCAATCCAAGGGACTCTCAAGAGTCTTCTCCAGCACCGCAGTTCAAAAGCATCAATTCTTCGGCGCTCAGCTTTCTTTATGGTCCAACTCTCACATCCATACATGACTACTGGAAAAACCACAACTTTGACTAGACAGACCTATGTCAGCAAAGTAATGTCTCTGCTTTTTAATATGTTGTCTAGGTTTGTCATAGTTTTCGTATATATATATAGATATATATGTGTGTGTGTGTATATATATATATATATCACATACCTTCTATATCCATTCATCTGTTGATGGACACTTAAGGTTGCCTCCTTGTCTTAACTATTGTAGATAGTGCTCCTGTGAGCACTGGGGTGCATGGATCTTTTTGAATTAGAGTCTTCATCTTTTCTGGATGTATCATTAATGCTTGTTAAAGATTTTTAATTTCTGTTTCTTTTCCTAAAACTGTTTATAAATTTACCCTTTCTTGTCTTTCCAAACTTATGATACAAACTTAACATTTTTGTTTTGTTTTCATTTCAGTGTGACAAAATTAGGCAAGAACGAGATGAAGCAGTTAAAAAACTGGAGGAATTTCAGAAAAGTATGTAAGCATTTCGGTGGAATTGTTCTAACACATAACAGTTATGCTTTGGGGTTATGTGGGTAGGCATGTACTCTGTGTTTAGTTCCTGATGCAATGGACAGCCAAGAAAGGAAGAATTGTGGCAATTCCCATTTGCCAAAAAAAAAAATGCTCTGGCATTATTGTGATTTTTAAAGAAATGTATTGAGCATTATCATTTTATAAGTATATTATTTATATATATATAAAGTACAGTTTGTATTTGTTATGAAAATTTTTACTATGCATACCAGTTAAAAGAGAGCAAAAATTGTTACTTTGACTCTGATAAGAGCCAACATTAGTGTATTATAGTCTTTCTTTCCTGCTCTTTAATCTGCAAAATATATCAACAAAAAAATGCAGTCAAGTTTTGCACTCAGTCTTGCAGCCTTCTCTTTTCAGTAAATAGTATATCATGGTCATCTTTGCATGTTAGTAGAGAAATATATCAGTTTTTAGTGTTACCCATAGTATTCTATCATAAAATAGTACCATAATTTATTTAAACAGTTCTTCAGTGATAGATGGATTATTTCTGGTTTTTAGGAATTATCTGTAATGCCATAATAAGAATTTTAATTCATACATCTTTACAATGGTCTGATTAGTTCCTTAGGTTAATTCATAGAAAGGGAATTCTAGGTTTACAGAACTTACACATTTTAGGAGTTTGAATGGTTGAAATAGCTCTTTCACCGAGGAAAGTGATAGTCTCACAAAAGCTATAATTTCTTAATTTTTGCTGTGTTATTTTTTTATGTGATGTAAATCTGTTATTACTTTATTCCCCTAAAATTCTGATCATGCTCAGAAGGTTCAGAAGGAAATATGTCCCAGGAAAGCCAGACTTTAGCCGGGAAAGTGACCCTCCCACTTGGAAGCAAGGCCTCTCTCCTTCCTTCTCAGATGCCACGTTAGTCAGGTGGTTTGATTATATCATAAAGCGTTGACTTGGTAACTACACTACAAAACATTTCAACATTTATTCTTGCTGGAGGTAAAGTAGCTAGTTTATTTCAGGTGTCTGGCTGTAACAAGGAAAACCTAAGGGGGATATTGTTGATAATAACCTGGTTTTGGTGGCCAATATGCTATGGCTGGCTTACTGTCATAGTATGCCATAGGTGAAAACATTTTTTTATCTGTGAATGAGTGAATGGCAATTGTTTATTCTCCTTCCCTAATAGAGGATTAATGGGAATTTCTTTTTTTTTTTTTTTTTTTGGGACCCGGGCGCCCGGCGGCGCGGGGAGCGGGCGCGGGGGCCCGGGCCGGGGCGGCGGGCCAGCCGGGCCCATAATGGGAATTTCTTACACTCAAACTGACACTGAGTTACAGCTGAAGGAATTATACCATTGACATTTTTGAAAGTTAATGTATTTGAATTAGTTATTGATATTGGGTTGGCCTACTGTGTGCAGTGGGAATAGTTCAAGTTCTTATGATTGGAGTTATCATAAAATGTTTTGGTCCAGGTAGGTAGTAGAGATTTTGCCGTTTGTGTTATGCAAAAATGGAAACAAATTTCTACCAAATTAACTTCCTTTTTTTTTTCCTTGAAGAAATCTTAAGTTATATATTTTAAAAACCTTTTTATTTTAAACTTTATTTATTGCATTTTTATTGTGTTGGAGTATAATGATTAACAGTTGTGATAGTTTCAGGTGAATAGCGAAGGGACACAACCACATACATATATATGTCCATTCTCCCCCCAACTCCCCTTGTATCCAGGCTGCCACGTAACGTTGAACAGAGTTCCACATGCTATACAGTAGGTCCTTGTTGATTATCTGTTTAAATATAGCAGTGTGTACATGTCCATCCCAAACTCCCTAACTATCCCCTCCCTGGCAAAGCTCCTTGTCTAAGTCTGTGAGAGTCTGTTTTTGTTTTGTAAGTAAGTTCATTTGTATCTTTTTTTTTTTTTTAGACAAAGAAGGAAAGGTATTGTATGACATCCTTACATGTAGGATCTAAAAAGAAAATAATTACCTTTAGAGTAACATGTAAACTTTGCTTTCATCTACAATTTCTCTTTTCCCTTTCTCTTCCTCTAAATATCTCTGATAGTTTTAAAAATTTGCATTTCTCTTTATGAACAACTCAGAGCCTGAAAGAATTCACCTTTTTATATTGTATTCATTCAATTTTTACCTTTACTGCATCAGCCTGGTTTAAGTTTGGATGGCAGGAAAACAGAGTGTTGACTCTTCACTCAGTTTCAAAAGAACAGAAAATGAAAACTAAGAAAACTTTATCTGTTAAAAAACTGTGCCTGAGGTAAATGGCTCATGACTTTAGAACAGAGGGTAGCAATTCAGATTTGCAAGGCAGTGAGGCAGTTTTCACCAGTGAAAAACACCATTTGCTGTGAATCCCTGTATGCCCCGAACAATTAATTTCTGCACGAGTAAAAGTGAAATAAATGACCGTACCTTGTAGGCTGTTTGAGGATTAAATGAGATAACCCGTGTAAAAAGTGCTGAACACAGTGCCTGGCACTGCACTCAACAAACACTAGTTGTTGCTCCTACCATCATCTCATTTACTGTGCCATCCAGGGCTTGACTGCCCTTCAGTACTAAGAGTTCATATCATTTACCCTCCATGAGTTAGTTTCGGGACATAGTGTCCACATTGGTACAAAATTGGAATCTGCCTCCCTCTAATGTTTCCCTACTAGTTCTAGTTCCCTTAGTGTAGGAAGCACAGCCAAAAGAGGGTGAGGAAAAGCTTTGTTAGACTGTCGGGATCAACTCTTCCTAGCCTGGCATACTTTTCCTAGCTGGTTTTGCCCATATTTCCCTGTGATTCTTGGCCCTCTGCCAGCCCTTCCTGAGTCTCTCCTGTCTTTCTGGACAAAGTGCACCACTGCTGCTCAAAGCCGTGTTCCCTGGAAAGCAGATGAAAGTAAAAGTGAAGTTCCTTCATGTCTTTTAGGCCACTCTGCATTAGATCCTTTGCTCTCTTTTAGGGCCTACCAATTTTCCTGCACACCTCTAGTTTTCATGATTGTTTTCTCACTACATGAAAACCTTTCCAAGTAATCTGATACTGCAGGAGAATTTATGGTATGTTTGCCACGTATACATTAGAGATACCCTGCATCTAAAGATTGCTAAGAATGGGCTGAATGGAGAGGAGTTTTGCTTAGGAAGCAGCACCCTGGGTGGGATGGCACTTTTAAATATAAGCAATTAGAAAAGAAATTTCTACATAGAAATTTGGAGTCCTCTAGACATCGCTTTGGCTGGCCTTTACCAGTTAGAACTCCGTAATCTGGGATATGTTCCTTAACTTCTCCAGGCCTCGGTGTTCTCCAATACAAAACTGCTATGGTAATACCCACCTTGTAAGATTGTCGTGAGGATCTTTGGACACATGTGCGGGGCTCAGCACACAATAGACACATTGTTGGCCCAATAAACGGTGATAGTGGTTGTTTCCTAAGCCATTCTGTGCTACAGGGAACATCCCTATGAAAGGGGTGTTCACATGTGAACTTAGGCCTGATACAGTTTTTCAGTCATCAGACACACACAGACATGAATGCCTACTTTGTACATAGCATTGTGCTAGGTGCAAGAGAGTCAGCCATGAATGAAGAATTTTTCTGCCCTGATGCTCACTCAGTAGAAGACAAAGCAAATTAAAAGAACCCCAGTGCCCCTACAGTGTGATACATTCTATGATGGCAAGTATATGAGAATGTTTTGGGGTCATAGAATGCGAGAGACAGACTTCGCTAATTCGACTAGACTGGTAGAAGCCGCAGTTGATACTCTTTTAGGTTATACTTCCAAATTCTCAGAGTCATTAAGAAAAATGTTTATTATGGAAAATGTCAAGCTTGTACAAAAGTAAAAAATATATAATGAACCGACCCCCGCCATGTACCTACCACACAGCTTCAAAAGTTGTCAGTTTGTGTCCAGTCTTCCTTCTTCTGTACATCCATATACCTGTTCTCACTGACCTCAGATTATTTTGAAACTAATTCCAGTCATCATATCATTTGGTCTGTAAATATTTCAATATGTATTTCTAAAATACTAGGATTTTTTAAAAACATAACTGCAGTAGGGTCACTTTATTTAAAGTTCATCTTTTTTCTTTTTTAAATCTTTTTGTCATCCAAATTATAGGTGTTTTAGGTACAGCCCTGGTCAAGGATTGTGGATATTATGAGGAAAGCCTGAATTTAGGGCTGTAGGCAAATCATTAAATGAACAATTAAAGTTTTAAAAAATCTTTATCATTTGAAAGTAAATAAACTTATATATTAAAAAAAAATTTCTGGGACTTCTCTGGCAGTCCATTGGTTAAGACTCCTTACTTCCACTGCGGGGGGCACTGGTTTGATCCCTGGTTGAGGGACCAGGATTCCACATGCCACGCAGTGCCACCAAAAAAAAAAAATTGTTTTATGTCAGGTGACCTGACTTGTGGTTTTAGAAATTCGATCATCCTTTGTGAAGATATAGATGCCCTTTGAAATATGCTCCTTTCTTTTGGATCTAGAAAGTTTGTAAGTAGGTTTCTCTGGTGTCAGCTTAGCATTGGGATAATTTTTTAAACTGAAAATTAAAGCACAGTTTCAATTTTCCACTGTTCCCGCTTATAAGAAGAAATAAAAACTTACCTGATGGAGTATACTGTATCAGAACTGGAGAAAATGTGGACTAGCGTTGCCCAGCTGAGTTTATCAAGTTAAATTACAGGGCAACTTTTTACAAAATGTTTAGAAAATAAGTGTTGTTGTTGTTTTTTTCTCTCTCTCTTTACTGGGGCTAAACCTTTCTAGTGTGGAATGATTTTTCTTACTCTTCCATGAGCAAGAATATTATTGAATAAAAAGTCAAATTCTTATGAAAAATGCAGAGTGTTTATGTTTTTGTTATGATAGTTAGAAATACCAGATTGTGGTAGAAGGTGTCAAGTAGTTAAGGCTAAAAATTTGAAGTAATATTTGATGTTGTAAAAATTGTGTGGGTTTCTTTTCTCTTTCCTTCACAGTTTTGAAGAACCTACCTTGTAAACATAGTGATAAAATGCCAGGAATATTAGGACTTTAAGGAAATAATAGAGCCTATTATTTAAACTACAATATAAAAGGCAATTATATTGATGAAGAGCTACATGGTCTTTGTGTGTGTGAATAAACTTGGCCTGTGTTCAGCTTCTATTTGTTCTTCTGGCATAAACACATATTGTGTGTGATTCCAGTTTAATGGGGACCCGTTTGTATGCCAAGCAGCTGCATTTTAGGACCTATTGCGTGATTTCATAGCTCTCTGAAAATTGGTTCTATTCAGAACAAGAGATAGAAGAGGAGAAGGGGGGGTGCTGTGGGGGGGTGGGGGAGAGCTTCAACACACAATCATTTCTTTTCAATTGGAGCCAGAAAGGTTGATGACAACATGACCATTGTGTTATAATGATAAGACCACTACGGCATCTGTACCTCTCATCAAGGCTTTCACACAGCAGCAGATACAATTTAATTCACTGCTCTGTCAGCAGTGCTGATACCATTATGCCGTCTGTCTCCACAGTTATAATCACTGTCCTCTGAGAAATGCAGTTGAAATGATCTTGAGCAGTCAAAGAAACTCTCAATTAAGGCTGCCACTTCCAATGTGTCAGATTGTGTCTTATGCACTTGGTACAATTTTCACTTCCAATCCTGTTTATTTACAATGTCTACCAGTAATTACGCTTAACGTGTCATTTAGTGAGGGGGGCCCCTGCCAAGCCGATTGTTGGGTGCTGCTGTACCATGGAGTGGGAGTTTCTCGAAGTCAATGCCATCAGCAGCTTTTAGGCCCTGATGGGATGCAGTAGTAATGTTGATAATGCAAGTATCGTGCTCATCAAGTCATAATTAGATGCCACTCAAATGTGCCACTTGTAATAACAGTGTTGATTCATGTTTTTCTCGGTGACTGCAACTACTAATTAGTTAAGTGGTTTTTGGTTGGCCTGCATTTGCTGCGGATCATTATTACCCCTGAAAAAATGTCAAGGTTAGAGATGTTTCTGGCCATTTAGTGCTGTTTTATGAATTTGAATATTAACATAATAAGAACTTTGGATGGACTTAGGAAGTAATACATTTTTGTATTTAATTTGGAGAGAAATTTTTTCCCCTGAGTTTAATCATAATTGCAGGTTAATTAAGCTTAAATGAAGCAAAAGTAATCTCTCTTTGTGTTATGTGAGCCCAGTGCTTTTTGCCTAACTTTGTTGGGTTTCACATTTCGGTGCCCTTAATTTTGCTTTTTTTTTTTGTAAGCCAAACAAATATCAATAAATATACATGTCTACAGTTAAGTTTGAGGTTCTGAGCATTTTCTTTTCAACTAGAAGTATGGGTAAAAGGATTTGGCATTTTTCTTACTTGATCTTCAAAGTATAACTCAAGTTCTCAGTAATTTTGTACTTTTGAATCTCATTTATATAAACCAGCTACCAAAAAGTCTGAGAATTGCTGTTTTTGAAACATTGGTTAAACGTCAAGTTTATTTTTTTTTAATCTTCCTGACAGTCTGTGATGTGAGAAGCAATTTGTTACCATCAACTTTTATTATCACTTAGTGCAAAAATCTTGTTGCTATAGTGTTCTGCCCTGGAGTTTATGAAATACTTTGTCAGTAATAAAGACTACTATTGAAATACTCAACTTAGTTAAGCTGCCACGTTGTTATTCTAGTTATGAGATCAATATGTAAGATTTATTTTTAAACATTTCTCTTTAGCTAGTTTTCCTTAGGAGATGCATAAGTTATATTCTGCTAAGAAAAGGAAATTATATTTGCCACTTTTAATTTATGAGAGGTTCTTTTGTTTAAATTAGCAGACATGTCTATAGTTATATAGACAGCTACATAGAAAAGAGACTCAAAAAATTCTCAATAGCTTTCCTAAAATATGTGTAATAGCCATAAAAGTTCTTTGTTGTCTTTTTTCTTTCTACATTCAAATTTTAGCTAAGATTTAATCAGAGCAGCATCTTCAACACTTTTTTTTTTCCATGATAGCTAAAGGTCTTGCCAGCTAAAGAATTACATTATTCTTAATCATGGGACAAGATGTGTGGGCTTCTGGAATAGCTGACTAATCTCTGAATGCTAAGACTTTTTCCCCCTCATTCCTAGTTTCTCACATGGTTATAGAGGAAGTGAATTTTATGCAGAACCATCTTGAAATAGAGAAGACTTGTCGAGAAAGTGCTGAAGCTTTGGCAACAAAGGTGAGACATTTCATATAAAGGAATTCTACCTGAGCTTTTAAAATTCAACTTGGCTTTTCTGCATAGTGACATCTATTTTCTTCTGCTTTTCTAGTTCCCTAATCAGTTGATTCTGATCCTCATCAGAGGTCTCAGAATCCTGAAATGTGATTATGTAAATATCTGTCTTAATGCCAAGATTATTTTGATTATAAAAAAAGAAGTGTTTGTATATGTGTATCTCAGTATTTGTGTGTGTGTGTATGTGTGTGTGTGTGTGTGTTTGTGAAAATGGTCCCAGAGTGGTCTGTTGAACTCGACTTTCCAGATGTCTGTGCATTTGGTTAAAATGCTAACCAAGTTTAAAACTAACCGAAAGTGACATAAAAGAGCAATGAGTGTTTCCTGTTTGAATCAGATGAAAAAGTCAGCCTCAGACTGTACATTTCAGGTGATTATTTTTGAAAGCAGAGTGAGGGCATGCTAAAGGTGACCTCCAGTACGCCGCTGATTGCTTCTAGCTGATGAATTTACCAAGTGTGTAATTTTCTATATTCTATCTCATCAGAAGTACATTATTATTAAGGAATATTTTTATCTCTGTCTTACGTATTTTGGGTTGGGCAAAATGCATCTGAACCACTTCATCAGAAAATGGATTACAGCAATTTTCAGCCAAATTTCATTAGTGATGCTGGTTTTGTTTCTTTCCCCTCTCCACTGTCACCTACCTCCATAGTGTTTCTTTGGATGCACCTGAAATTCTATACATCAGACAGTCAATCAGTCAGTTTAATCTATGTGCATTAGCATTGTGCTTGCTAGAGGTATTTGCTTAATTGTTTGCATAACGACACTACATTAGAATTCATAAGATATGCAGGCAGAACCTAAATAAGTATATTAATGTGTGTATATAGCTTCTCTTCCATTATTTGTCCGAAGAATCTATAGCAATAGAGGCCATTGCTTTAAAAGGAATGATAACATGGAGCCTCTATTCTGTATATCACTAGTGTTCACAGGTTCATAATACTGTTTGAATTTCTTTTCATTTCCTTTTCTTTCATTTTTCAGGTAGGAAAAATGTATTTGGAGCATACTAGCTGTTCTAAATCTTGTAGCGGCTAAGGATAGTTTCTGTATTTTCTCTTGTTTTTAACAAGTATTCCTGCTGGTATAGTACATCCAAAGTGAGAACTCTGACTATCTCTCAGGACTGGCAGTTTATGGAAAACAATGGTTTGGGAGGCAGTATATACAGGTTTTATTACCAGTGATATAATTTTGGACATATGGGACTTTGACCAGGTTAATTCTGTTCCCTAGGTGGCTGTTGTCTCATCTTAAATGACAGGATAACCTTGAATTAGGACTAAAGTGAGAATGGGACAGACTTTGTTTAAGGTGACTTTAGTCATTGGTCCCCTTAAAAATTATTTTATTGTTTTCCCCCCTTTTGTATTTAACAGTTGATTTTGAGCGGAAGAATTCACACATCTAACCTGCGATTATCATGTCATAATTTTCAAGGTAGACCAGGATTGATTTCTTAAGAATACCCAGACCCACTACTCTGGTAGCATGGCCCAGGCATGTGAATGTTGAAAAAGTTGCCAGGTGACTGTATAGTCATCCCTGGTTATGACAGTGTGTTACTAATCTCTGGGATCATTTTTACAGTTTAGTGTTGATAATAGGACCCTTAACGTAGAGTGTGTCTTCTCTTCTTTAAGAAGCCCTTTTGAAAATGGACAAATGGTTTGTTTTTGAGGCTACAGTGTACTTTAGAATACAGTGTACGTGGACATTAGAATAAAAAACCAAAAAAATCTATTCGATTAAATGCTATCAATATGCTCGTTAGATGTGAAAGAAGCTACAGCTTTGAATACAAAGTTTGGAAGCCTCATTATATGTGTGATCAATAAATGAAAGTAACACATCCTGATTTAAGTATTAATTGTCCTTTTTGGGAATAGTTTTCATTTTCTAAACAACAAAGTTTCTGTAAGTTCTTATTTTTCTAAGTCTTTGCTCTCAAATTAAGGACAAATGGAATGTTTAATTCTTATGATGCAATTTACGTTGTTTCCTTAGAAGCAAGTGTGGATACTTTGCTTTGCTGAAATGTGAAAGTTAAACCCATAAGATATAGACCAGTTATTTAAATCGTATGATCCAAGTCTATTTAACATGCTTATTTTGTATTTTAAATATCCATTAAACTGTGCTCTATATAAAAACCCTGTTTAAATTTGAATGTAGCATAAGATTCTGTTCCTGCAGTGTTATGAAAGGTTTATTTTTGCCTTCTAACTTAGAAGAGTTCTGAAACAGAAGTAGCGTGCATTAACCTGTATAACCTGATGGCTAATAACTGCAGTGACATTGCTTAGCTTCAATTTGTGAATTCAGAGTTCTCAAAAATTTCTACTTCATATGGCCATAAGATTTTATCTGTATAAATCTTATATTTTCTTCTTTCAGAATATGAAAATGATGTTTCCAGAGAAGACTTTTGAAATTGTTTGGCTTTTTTCTTGAGAAAGTAACTTTGTTGAATAGAGTAATTGTATTACAGCCAAATAGCTGGTAGATATTGGTGCCTGGTTTGATAGGAGCATTAAACTCTTTTGAGGGCAGAACTGTTAACAGTTAGGTTATCAAATGTTACTTTGATGATGGCCTGGGAAGTAATATATTAAGCATCAGATGGCAAAAATGAGTATTTTCAATTTTTCATGAATCCTGGGGAAAGGAACGTTGTATAGATAAATGCCTTGGTTGAAGAATACTAGCTTATAAATGATTTCTGGAGGAAAATTAGACACAGAATAAATCTCTTTTGTTACTATTAGCAATATTTGCTGAATTTTTATTGTAAGTCACTTACTATGTTAAATGCTTTATATAGAATATGTCACTTAATCTGCATATTGTGGGATGGAGACTATTTTAATCCTTAGTTAGCTAATGAGAAAAACTAACACTGAAAGGTTATTCTGGAGGTAGAGACAGAATTTGATTGCAGGGCTGTGTTCTCAGCTCTGCTGTAGTACTGCTGCTGCTAATTGCATAGAAATATATACCCAAGTACTGCATTCCTCCATGTCAATTATTCTCAGTATTGAAGTACGTTTGAATCATCTGGGAAGCCCTGAAGAAGTACTGTGCTGGACTCTATTGCCAGAGATTTTTGGCCTGGTGAGGAGGGCCTGCATATTGGAATTTTTTTTCTTTTTTTTTTTTTTAACTCTACAGACTGTAATGTGCTGGGTTGGGAACCATTTGTTTATTAGGAGGCAGAATTACAAATTAGCTCTTGAGTTTTTCCACTGTTTTCTTAAATTGTTCTTTTTCCCTGCGTTCTGAAAAGATGTCACCCTTTGAGAACTGCCAGTGATCCTTGAACCTCTAGTGCTGTGCCCTAGCATTCATGGTTCAAAGAAGCCACACCAGTGCTTACTGGAATTGTCCATCTGAAGGAAGAGGGATTGGGAAATCGTGGGACTTCTATCGTATCTCTGATCCTCTCCTGTAATATGGAGAGCTAGAAGCTGGAATTGTGTCTGGGGACTGGGAGTAAAAGTCTGTGCCTGATTCCTTGAATGGATCTCGCCAGCCTCCCCAGGAAGAATCCAGGGAAGGGTTCATAGCCATTCCTGAGTGATCCTTCCTGATTCCCCAGAAAGGTCAGGGAACCCTCTTGTGTTCCAGACCTTGCTACTTGGATATATTTAGCCTCCATATTACTTGGATAAGAATCAGATCTCCCCAAGTGATATGGGCTGAGCTTTCCCTGAGAGAAATCCTGAGGGGTCTTAATCATGACAACAAATGAAGGACCAAAGCCAGACAAGTGCCATACTAAACATCTTATTCTGGTGTAAGCTTTACATAGAGAAGGGCCTTTAGCTTTCCAGTGAATTTTTTCTATTCATATTTATATTTATATTCAATGTCAGTTATTAAATTCAGAACTTGTTTTGATGGCCAACAGCCCTTACCAAATGCAAGCACATTTCTGTATCTTACATTTTATACTAGAGAAAGCAATCTACTAAACATTTCCTACTTAAATAAGAGAAGATCTTTCATATTATAGTCTTGGGAATAAAGAAAAATCATACTTTGCTTCAGTGGACTTTGGATCAAGTTTAGTCTTTGCGTGTGCTTTGTACTAACATTTACATGCACATAAATACAGGAGCTGAAGAAGGTAATGATAATTAATAACCAACTCATTTTTTACATAAAGGGCGTACTAAATACATCAGTGAATTAGGTTTGCTTTATCTGCAATGACATAGAGATAATAGAAACATATCTTGAACTTTCTCCTATTGTGTATTATTAGAATTCTAGGGATAGACAGAAGCACATTATGAATTAATTTAAGCAAGAAAAGGGGAAAAAAAGTAGGAGTTTGTTCAGAGGGATATTGGAGAATCCCATAGAATCCATGAGCTGGTGGCATTTTAGGAATGGACTGGAACCCTGTGGGAAACCCAGTGTCTGTTGCCTTTCTCTGTCTCTCTGCACATTGGCTCCGTTTTGGCTTTGCTGCAGACTCCCTTTCTCTATTCCTCAGTTGAGAAGTGTGATGTGGTTGTCAGTAGCTACTGTACGTCCAGACACAGGGACAGGAGTTCCCGTCCAGGAGAACAGGAGTTGCTCTGGGAGAACTTGGCTGTTCCAGAAATTATGTGGAACATGAAGAGGCAGTGGCAGTGTCCAGAAAACAGGGAGTGCGGGACAAACAAACATATAAAAGGTGTTCACAGCACAGCATCAAAGCAAATAAAGTGTCTTAAATTAGGACTATTAATGACTGGATACATTGAAATTCGATATAATCTATTCTGATGTTTTATCTTAATTCTTCTTGTATTTATCAGTCATAACTAGCATTTTCACATGCAGTAAGGCATAGGTCTTTCTTAATTAGTTTAATGTTAAAAAGTATAAATAAGATAATATTTAGTGACTCTTCTGTTTCATGCTGTGAATGTTGATGAATGTGTAGACAAAGAGACGCTTAATTTGACTATTGTATAAAAATCCAAGACACTCATTTGCTCTTAAAATAACTGTCTTTATATTTGCCTTAGTTAAATAAAGAAAATAAAGCATTGAAAAGAATCAGCATGTTATACATGGCCAAGCTGGGGCCCGATGTAATAACTGAGGAGATTAACATTGACGATGAAGATTCAGCGATGGACCCAGAGGATGTTGCCAAGACTTGTGTCTCAGTAGAGTGTCAGAAGCAGATCAAAGGTAGGATTCCTGGCTTAATTATTGAATGTGGTTTTGAGTCCTATTAGGATAATGCTTCTCAACCCTGGTTGCACATTGAAATTGCATAAGGATTTCAATAAATACTGATGCCTGGGTCCTTCTTTGGAAAAAAATTCTGATTATTTGTCCCAGAGGGTAGTCTAGTTGAGAATCATGATGACTGTAGCTTTATGAGTTACTTTCTTGTTTGGAATTAGGTACTTTTGAAAGCGCCATCTTGACAGGGAACAGTCAGTTAACCTATACATGTCTTCAGGATAGGACTGTGTATTAAGATATTTTTGTTTAAAGAAAGAATGAATAAAAATTTATTTAGCCAACACCTTCTATTAGTCTGATTTCTCTGTTGAAATCTTTGGGGAAGATACCTCCCAAAATTGCTTTGTCTCTGCCCTCCAAGAACTTCTCCTAAGATTCAAGCAATGAGCTAGAAGCAATATGTAGTATTAAGCAACTGTGTTGGTCCCCAAATAGTTCTATAAGGCGAAACCACACAGTACATCTGTGAAGTACACATTAAGTTTTTTAATATAAGTTTTTTAACTACACATATAGTTTAGGATGTAGGAAAACAGTCTGGGGCTTGGTAATTATTGGAGCATTTTAACTTACCGTACCTGTCAAGAATAATATTTGTTGGTTTGGTAGATAAAACTTCAGTTGGAAATATAAAGAAGAAAGTAAAAAGAAAGCCATTTTAACCCTGTGTGTGCTCAGCTGCGAAGTCGTATTCAACTCTTTGTGATGCCGTGGGCTGACCACAGGTCGCCAGGCTCCTCTGTCCACCGGCTTTCCCAGGGAAGAATACTAGAGTGGGTTGCCATTTCCTCCTCCAGGGGATCTTCCTGACCCTGTAATCAAACCTGCGTCTCCTGCATCTCCTGCCTTGGCAGGGAGATTCCTTAACCACTGAGCCACCTGGGAAGCCCCTCTTACCCTCTCACCTGAGAAGAAATTGTCTTTATGTTGTCAGGAAGGGAGAGGAGGTTTAAAGGCTTTCCTTTTGTTTCTCTTTCTCCCTTCTATTAGATCTTGGATGGTACGGTCTCTGATTCTTTTTCAAGATTAGTCCGGCAGTAGAGAAAGTGGTTTTGAAATAAGTCTCTTGAGAGCCCCTTCATTAATCTGGGTTCATGTAAAAAGTTTGATTTAATTTATTAGTAAATAACCACATAGAGCATTTCTTATTATCCTTGGAGAAGGGTAAGAAATTAAAAGCACTTAAAAGCTAAGTGGCAAAGCTATGTGGGCCTGGGTATAAATTTAAGTACTGTGCTGGTCCATGTATTTTTTTTTCTTAACATTTGAGTGGTAGAAGTAACTTGAATGTAACACCAGAAGCTTTTGCACTTATAGTGCCTAATATTTTCATTCTAGTAACACAGTTTTCAGTTAATATCAATAATATGAAATATGAAATAAATTAAGAAACAAAACACCCACAACTCTGGAGAGAAAATTATTAGAATTAACCCTTTTTCAAATAGGTTATATTTTGAGTCAGTTCAAATAATGTTTAAGGGCTATAAATTGGCAGCACGTCAGGATTTTTTTCTTTAAATCAAAATCTCCAAATTGTTAGCTGCCCCGTTTGTTTGTATTGCATTGTGACAAGCGCCCATGGCCATTATAAAATAAAAAAGAAATTAGTACAATGCCTTAATTTGTTTTGCTAAAAGCTTAAAAAATTCTACTGCTAAAATGCCAGACAGTTTCTAGAATATAGGTTTGATACAATGCAGAGAAAACATAATCTAGTACATTTAACATAGTGAGAATGCCTGATAGAAAATTTAAGAAACATAGCTATATTAGGGGAGGGGAACAAGTGAAATTTCCATTGTCTTTTGCTGCTTCATTTTCCATCTAATTGTTGAAAACCTTTGACAGTAAACTGCTCATGGACTGGTATTTTCAATTCTTCTGACAAGATTGATTTCTTCTTTTAAAAACAAGGCTTTATTTTTTCTTTAAAAATGCAGAACTTCGAGATCAAATTGTATCCGTTCAGGAGGAAAAGAAGATATTAGCCATCGAACTGGAAAATCTCAAGAGCCGACTTGTAGAAGTAACAGAAGAAGTATGTATCTTAGGCCCGAAAGGCAGGACCTTTAGTGTTTTAAGATGTTTGGGGACGGGCTGCATCAAAAACTTGCTGTTGGAAGCTAATTTCTGATATGAGAACCATGTAGCAATTTTAATCTTCTCTTGTTTCTACTCTTCCAGACCTACAAAAAGGTATAGAAAGTAAGATCATAAACATTCATGCGCCCACTCTGGAGCACAGGAAATAATGTACTAAAATAGCCTTGAAGTGTTTCCTGTTATCCCACATGTTTCACTGTTTGTAGATCTGTGACAAAGATACCTGCATCTGAAATCACTCACTGTTGCTGCTGGTGAAGAATGATTTTACTTCTCAAGTCGAGGGCTAACTCAGTAGAGAAAGGCTCTCCTCCTCTGTACCTCCCAACACAGGCATATATGGTAGATAGTAGAATGGGTTCAAGTGGGTGTTTGGAGAATCTTTTTGTTTTTTCCTCTGAATTGTCTGTAAAAGCAAGAGCACGTACTTAGCCTTCTTTGCACGTGGCTTCAAGAATCTGCCTTTGCAGACTCGATTTAACTTGTGTCAGTGGTTCTCAGAGTCTGTAGCCCAGGGTTTCCCAGCTGATGTGTTACAGCACCTTGATATCTTGCCAGTGATATCAAGTGTCCCAGGGTATTTGTCCCTTCAGTGAGCAGCCTCATCCAGTTCCCATGCACATATTCTTAAGGACCAGAATATGAAAAAGTTTGGGAAGCAGTGCCCATCTACCTCCCAGCCTCAGTTACTGTTTACATATTGTGGCAGTAAGGTGAGTGGGAAGGAGAAGAATGTTTTGGAAGCACTGAGCAGGGTATACCAGTTACTAATTTAAACGGAAAGCAGTAGTATACTTGTACTAAAAAAGACCAGTTCACAGACTTTCTGGAAGTGCTGATGGGTTCAGGGGCCCTTTCAGGACCATCATCTTAGCTTGTTTCTTGAGTGTTATCGTAGGAGAGAGACATTTTGATACATTCCATTTCTCAGTTTTAATTATTTATTGATGATTCTCTTCCTTCCCACTTAGAGATATTATTGGAAGCCATTTCAGAAGTTAGTATTTTTAAGATTATTTCAGACATCTGAAAAGTATAAAAAACAAAGTAATGAATCTCCATATGCTGACTGTGCAGTTCAGTACATAAAACATTAACATATTATTGAAACCCGTGTGTCTCTCTCCCTGAGTGCATTTTCCTGACTCCCTGCCCTGTTTCTCTAAACAACCATTATCCTGAACTTGGTTTTTAAGATTTCAGTGATTATATTTACATATCTGCTACAATGACTAGTATTTTGAATGTTTTTAACTATATAAACCTGCTTCTTAAATTCATCATAATGCTTTTGAGATCTATCCACTTGCTATATATAACTTTACATTCTTTTTTTTAGAACTATGATACTCTCTTTTCCTGTGATGCCAAAAATTATTTCAGAAATTGAAGTCTTTTTGAGGGGAGGTTTTCATATGTATTTTATTTAAGTCAAAGGTCAAAGTATTTTTTATTTTTAAAAAATCTATGTATGTTTTACGTAAGCCAAATGTCATCAAAGTGTAAAATGAATGCCAAAATTTAATATTGTATCTCTGATTAAATGATTCAGGTATTTTTTGGGTGCAGTCTAGTTGGATTTTTCCTTTTAAAATGTCAATCATTTACATTGGATGACTAGAACATTGCCATATTTAAGGAGCAATGCTAATGCTATTTGGAATATGTAAAGAAGTTCCAGATATATATCCTAAATTAAATAGCTACTTTGAGGCTATAAAAATGCTTTAATAAAAGCCTAACACAGTGAAGGCAGTTATTGCTTTAATGTAGCATCGTGTTGAAAATTGAACAGCAGTGTAAGTCACCCATCATCATGTCATGTTTTACAACTTTGGATGTTTTCTCCTCTCACAATATCACATTTAGGTAAATAAAGTTAAACAAGAAAAAGATGTTTTAAACTCGGAAGTTCTTGAACAGAGAAAAGTCTTAGAAAAATGCAATAGAGGTATGTGTTTCTAGTCTTTTCTTTCAAATCTATAACTTTCTTTGTTTATATATATTTTGTATTGTTTTAGACCTGTGTCTAAAGAGTGTTGTAGCAAACGTTTTCTATATTGTGTCTTCTTAACGTCTAGCAACGAGTCTTATTTCTTGTTCTTTTATCACCTAAGTTAGAGCCTTAGAAGAAATTTAAAAGTGCTTCTGCTTAAGGAATTCACAGCCCACTCATTTTGAAACTTCAGGCCTAAATCCTCTTTTGTCCTACATGTATCCTGGGACCATGGCCATATTGGTATTTATGTATCTGGTAGAGTTATTCAGTAAGTGTGGGAGATGCACTAGGTTGTAACATTTCCTTTGCTCTTTGTGCATTTATGAAGATAGAAATGGTGTAGAAGAATTTTCCGTCAATGGTGTAGAAGAATTTTCCGTCGTGATACACTATGCTAGAAACAGGGTTCTACAAAGGTTAGTATGATGGCCCTTGCCTTCAGGGAGCCCCCTATCTAGGAAGAGAGAGAGGTTATGTAAATAAATACATGACTAGGACCAATCCAATTTCTTTCAGAATCTAAGAGGACCAGGACATGTGAAAATTCACTTTTTATCATAGTGTTCTGGTCATAGGAAAGAAAGTCAATTATCTTGCCCAGGACTTCAGATAGTCATAATCTTGTTTTCTTTGCAGAGTTTCTTTTTAAAAATAGGTTTGAGAATCATTTAGCTCTCAGGGACCTATAATTCACATCACAAACCACCACTTAGATTGCTTCACTTGAGCAAGACTGTTAGTCTTTCCTCTGAGGAGGCGGTAGGTTGACCGAGTACAAAGTTTGAAATTCTATGTCATTACACAGCAAACCAGTCCTTAGTCAGTTAAGACTGAAGTGCCCTGGAGGAACAGCTTGTGAAAGCAGCCATTAAGAGAGCCCTTTTAAAGCTTTTTATGGCTATGACTCAGCTCAGAGTTGAGAGTGCCTGGCCAGAATGTGATGGAGAGATCAATGTCCTGTCCACCCACGTGGTACCCAGTTGGCCATCACTCCCTCTGTCCCATCTGTATCATTATTTAACAAAATGTCAAAAAGTAGGAAAGAATTCATGTAGCTCCTATTTGACAGGATATTCCCTTTGAAGGTTTCTGCCCACAGGGATTCTTTTAATTCAAAGCTCTGACTCTGGGCCTCTACAGATCTAAGGCTGTTTCTTTTCTTTATAAATATGGATAACACTTTGAAACAACTAATACATACACACACGCGCGCACACACACACACACACATTTTTCTTTCTTTTTATTCAGGTAGCACACTTTTTTTTGGTGGGAAGTATAAATGCATATTGGAAAAGGGAAAAAAAAATCTCAACTTTTATAGTCCAGGTATGAGCACTGTTAACATTTTAGTGTTTATTCTTCCAGGAGAGGAAAGGAGGGGAGGGACAATTTACAGGTAGGGGAGTAAGAGGTACAAAGTATTATGTATAAGATAAGTTACAAGGATATGTTGTACAATACAGAGAATATAGCCAGTATTTTATAACTATAAATGGAGCATAACCTTTAAAAATTGTGAATCACTGTACTGTACACCTGTAACAAAATTTTGTGCATCAACTATATTTCAACCAAAAAGCCTATATATACAGTTTAAATTGTTTGTTAAATATGTCTATAATGTATATGGCGTATAAATAAAATACCAACAAAAGAGATATATTTGTTTTTTTAAGAGATAGTCTTTTTATCCATTGGTACTTTACAAGCCCTTGAACATCAATGTCTACTTGTATTTCTAAATTGAATTTTTATCATAGTTTTTATTTGTAGTTTTTCAGCTATGTATATATCTCTGAACAGCATATTATTTAATTTTGCATGAACTTGATATATATGCTGTCATTTTGCCTGTGTCCTTCTGCAGCTTTTTGCATTTGTGAGGTTCATCCATATTAAAGGGTTTTACTGTGGTTTCTTTTCACTGCTGTATAATACTTCATTTGATGTCTATACCAAAATTTGTTCATCCAGTATCCAGTTGGTGGATGTTTGAGTGCTTTCCAGTTTTTTGCTATGCCAAGTCATCCTGTTAAAAGAATTCTTACACATGTCTTCTGGTGCAAATATCAAAGAGTTTCACTAATGTACACCCCAAATGTAATATTTTATCATCAATTTCACTACATAATGCCAGGTTACTTTTAAAGTAGATCTATCAGTTTATATACCTGTTAACAGTGTGTGTGTTTTCATTGGTCTGTGCCCTCTCTAAACTTGATGTAGCTATACTTTAAAATTTTTGGCAGTCACCTCTTTGGTGAGTATAAAAAGATAGCTATGGTTTTACTTTCCATCTCCTTGGTTACTGATAAAGATGTTTGTTGGCCTTTTACATATATCCTCCTCTGTGAAACTTTTATTGATGTGTTTTGCATGTGGCTTTTAAGAAACAGAAATGAGCTCATTTTAAAGATATATCATGAAGGTCTTTCCCATTTAGGAAATATGCCTCTACAATATAATTTTTTATGTTGTTATGTTGGTTTCTACCATACAACAGTGCACAACAGTGCAAATCAATCAGTATATATAGCCTTTCCCTCTTGAGCTTCCCTTTCCACTCCCACCCCACTCCTGTGGGTCATCACAGAGCACCAGGCTGGCCTCCCTGTGCTGTCCAGCGACTTCCCAATAGTTATCTGTTTTACACGTGGTAGTGTATATAAGTCAACACTACCTTCTCAGTTCATCCGACACTCTCCTTCCCCTGCTGTGTCCAATCATCTGTTCTCTATGTCTGCATCTCCATTCTTCCCCTGAAAATATGTTCATCAGTACTGCTTTTCTGGATTCCGTTATCTATGCATTAATGCACAATATTTGTTTTTCTCTGACTGCACTCTGTATAAGAGGCTCTAGGTTCATCCATCTCACTGCAACTCACTCAGTACAACATAATCCCGTTGGCAGAATATTTCTTGTATATTTCTTTACTTACTGACCCCTCGATGTTAGGTCATCTAGATTGTTTCATTATTTTCAGCAATGATGCAGAGAGCACCTTTACAATTAGATCTTTGTAGGTTCATGATTCATTCTTTTAGGAGAATAAATACATTTCTAAAAGTGGAATTGTTGAGTCAAAAGGTATGAATAGTTTCAGATTTTTGATTCACATTGCCAGGTTGCTCTCTGAAAAGGTGTTATCTAATTTATATTCCAGCCAGCAATGAATGTGGGTGTTTGTATGCCTGAATAAGGAATCTTTTTGATGCTGTTTTTTCATCCATTTGCCTGATAATCTGTGTGGCCTATTGTCCATTTTCTTTTCCTTGTCTTCTTAAGTGTCCATGCTAGCAGTAGAAGAATATGAGGAAATGCAGGTGAACTTGGAGCTGGAGAAGGACCTTCGAAAGAAAGCAGAGTCGTTTGCACAAGAGGTAAATGTCTTGCAGAGACCTCATTTTTTAGTTTTATATTTTAAAGAGCTTTGCAGATGATATATGAAAACATTTTTTGAGGTTGAACAAACACTTGTCACTCTGAATAAAGATCATCTGATCTAGGGAGCTATGGAATAATATCAAGTTCACTGAACTTGGTGTCAGAGATTGGGTTTACATTTTGCCATGCCATTCGGGTAGTAGTTGTTTGTTACTAGCAGCTCTTAACCTCTTTGGGCTTCATTTTTACCCTCTGTAAAATGGGTGATGATACCAACCTCACTAAGTGTATTGTAAAATCAAATGGCATGAGTCTTCATAAGAATTTTACAAACTAGACAATGCTATACTGGGAAAATAAATTGTATTTAGGGATACCCATCCCATCACATGGAAAGTCCGGTTTGAGTAGAGGACTTCTGTATATTTCCAAAAGCCTTAAGAAACTAGGTTACATCCCAGTATACCATCTGAAAGAACAACATCTTGGTCTTCAGTGACTGTTCAGTGCTCTCATTGTGTGCCTTGATTCTGCCACTTGCTGTGGAACATTGTTACACATGTTACATATCCATTATCTGAGCCTTTCCTCTCATGTTAGAGATAAGCTTTGAGCTTCTCATGCTCTGGGTTAACTTTGTTGACATGTGCTGGTTGGGTATTCCATGGCTCTGTGACTGGTTTCCAGGGAAATGATGAGGCATCAGTTGGCTGAGTTGTAACAGCTTATGATGTGTTATGTGTTAACAGCTTATGATATGATCTACATGAGATCTTCTCCATCATGTATAAACATTTTGAATCTGTGTGCATACTGTGGGTTCAAGGAAGGTAGCTAAGGAAATGTAACCATTCTTAGGTGGAAGTATCCAAGGTTTAGAAGGAAGACAAAGTGCAGGGTTATGGGAATGACATTTGAAGATCAGATGATGGTTTTGTGCAGGAGTTTTTCCATACTTGAAGGTAACTGTGGTTTAGTCTGAGAAGAAAAGTTTAGTCTGAGAAGATCTAATTTGAAATATTATGATTCAGTTTATTCAGAGAGTTTAATGAAAAGTGAGTGAATATTTATTCTCTTATTTCTTGAAAAGAGGAAAAAGAATTGAAGTGTGTTAGAGCCCTTTGGAAGAATCTACAGTGTATAAATAATGGAGCTAAAGAAATGGCTGAGGGGAGGCAAGAGTAGAGAGAATGTGAAAATGCCTCCATTGCAAAACTGAAAATGTTGGCTGATTTTGACCTGCTTGCAAGGGTCTTAATTTTGAGAGATATTTTCAGTTTCCATTTCTTGTTTGCAGAATGATGTTAGAATACAAAACAGCTCAGAGAAAAACTTGAAGGCCATGCAGTAACAGAGAGGATAGCTGGAAGAAGTAAGATTCCTTTAAGAATATAAAGATGAATAATTCATTCTGCCATGCATCCCGTAGCGATTGGTGCAAACAGTGCTGACAGGTTAATCCAGAATGAGGAGAGAGATGTTTGAGGAAGGAAAGCGAGAGCAGTGGTACTTAGCCTTCTGGTGTGTGTGTGAGTGCTAAGTCTCTCAGTCATGTCCGACTCTTTGCGACCCCATGGACTGTAGCCCGCCAGGCTCCTCTGTCCATGGGATTTTCCAGGCAAGAATACTAGAGTGGGTTGCCATTTCCTACTCCACACTGCTGGTAGCATAAGTATTTGCGACAGTGCTCGATGATTTTACAGTATCTAAGGCTTGATCTACACAATAGTAAGAAGAAAAGACAAAACTGAATTAGAACTGGTATATCTTCCCTTTTACGTGGTTTATAGATTCTCAGGTTTTCAACAGACAACTGCTGTTAAAAGGTATCTAACTTGACTTAACTAGAGAAATACCACTTTTGCATTTTGTTCTTAGTGCATTCAGCAACTATCTTTCAAGCCAGACACTGTGTGGGTAGTGGAAATTATGGTGAAGAAGGCAAATACGACTCCTGCCCTGGTGGAGTATATAGTGCAGAGCCATAGAAATCATTTTTTAAACTTAATGTAGGTCACCTTTTTTAACTGCAAAAGGAAGATATATACCCTGTAAACATGCAAACAGTTCTCAAATGTGTAAATTCAAAATTGAATGTTTCTTCCTTACTTCTACATTTGTCCAATTAAAAAACCAAAAACATCATTTACAAGGAGAGAACAGCCAGTTATCCTCATAACTATGTTAAGTGTTTGTACTTCTTCAACATAATTTCAACTCTTGAAACCTTTCCTGTACTTTTTGAACATATATTTTTTGCTGTTTAGTGTGGTTTTTCTTTCCTCTTTTTAAAGATGTGAATACCTTTTCAACATGTAGTCCTAACATACTGAGGGAATGTTACATAATAAGTTTTGTTTTCAGACAACTGAGATGATAATATTTTAATGTTATTTTTGAAAGAATGAATTATATATTAATGATACTACATTATCTTCTCATTCTTTGAAGAGATGTAGGAAAATTTCTCTGAAATTCTGATACCAATGTCATTATTTGTCTGATAAGGGACCAAGGTTAATAACTCTAACCAAGGATAAGGTTAATAACTCTAACCAAGAAGTTCTTTCCATAGCTAAAAGCCAAATTCATTAGTGTTCGGTAACTGAATTTTCTTTAAATACATCTTTAGAAAAGGCATTATGTAGTGTTTTATTTTAGTACTTTAAAGTCTAGAAAAGGTGGTCTAAAGACTAATTTTTTTCAAGTTGCCATTGTTATTGAAAGGAAATTCTTTTCTGTATGTTCTTTTCATCTTATATTGCAATTTAGGGATTGTTACAGGGCTTTGCAAAAAAATTCATATTATTAACATCCCTAAGACACAGTCTTTATTCTTTTCTCTCTAAAATAACAGTTGAAACAATTTATAATCATGTACGTTAAGCAAGTTTTCCTGAGAGCTATACCTTTTCCCTAGAGAGAACCAGAGTACAGAGAGGTGGTGCAGGGCGAGCCATAAAGCCACCCCTGGCCTCGGGGGTCCTTGTGCCCTGCATTGTCTGACTGCGGGGCCCTTCGCCTCTGCCCTGGTCAGCCCCACTGACTGCTTCCTGTCTGTCTGCTTCCGGACTCGGAGCACCCTTGGTGAAAGGCCTCACTTGCTGGGGAGCCGGAGAATCTCAGTTGTTTTGGTTGCATTTGTTGGCCTTTCACGTTGACTGTGAGATATTTTCTAAGGTGCCAACATAAGACTCCAACCAGTTAAGTTTTAAGAGGGGAAAATGTATAAAAAATAAATCGCTGTAATATTATTATTCAGTAGTAACCTGAAACAAATCATTTCAATTAGACCATTGGCCTCAACTTTAGGACACTGTGATGGAATGTTGCTTATGCTTCCCTCGTGCGTGGATGCCCCGTCTCAGTTTTCTCCAGCCCAGCACTTGTGCACTCATGGATACTTACTCATCCTCTGTTCCTATTCTTACACAGCCATCAGATGGAAGAAGAATGTAAATTTCACTAGCACATGTTGCTGTAGTATAAAATGGGCCTGATTTCAGAATTTGTAAAGCATTTTGTGTTCAGACTCGCCCACTGGCTGACTTGTGTAGCATATTAAGGAAAAGAAGTAATAGGTGAATAGGAAATAATGTCGCTTTCAATCATGAAAGGTTGTGAAGATTAGGTTGAGTATATGTAAATTGTGTAATAAAATGCTTAGTTTAATTAATATACCTTTTTCCTTCTCCTCTTTACCCTCCTACTGTTAACTACTTTTGTCACTGGGGAAAAGCTGATTGGTTTAAGACAAAAATCTTAGGTCTAGTAAATAACAGACAAAGAGATTAGCCAGATGGTGAAGAGCATGGGCCTGTAAATCAGACAGATCTGGGTTTAAATCCTGGGTTTTGCCACTCACTGGTGTCTTTGGGAAAGCTGCTTAACTCCTCAGAGCCTTGGTTATCTTATTAGTAAAAGTGGGATAATAATAGTGTCTACTTGACAGTGGTGTTCTAAGGATTAGGTGATAAACTGCATGTAAAATGATTGCTGCCACACCTATCCCATAGTCTTGAATATGTTTTAGCTTCTTATAGCAGATGCATTCACCTCACAGGGATTGATGTAAAGGATTAAAATAATGTGTAGAACATATTTAGTAGAATATCTGGCATAAGTTCTTGATATATATTAGCTGCTACTGCTAGTATTAATATATTTTAAAGCAATAATAAAATATTAAAAACTGCAGTATAGGACTAAACTACTGTATATATACTGTGCTGAGACAAAGGTAAAGGTTCTAAAGGTTATATAAAAGTTATGAATGAAAACTGATCATAGTACTCATTACTTCTAAAATCATCATGCTACCATTCAGAAATCGCGTTTACCTTTTTAATGAAAACTCCACCTTTCTTTTTGCTCAAGTTTCCGTTGAGGCTTGTGAGCATGATTGGTATGTACATTTTTATAATTAACTTTTGTAGATGTTTATCGAACAGAACAAGCTAAAGAGACAAAGCCACCTTCTACTACAGAGCTCTGCTCCTGACCGGCAGCTTTTGAACGCATTAGATGAAAATGCAAAACTCGTCCAGCTCCTTGAAAAAGAGAGAATTCAGCATCAAGAAAAGGTAACAGATTTTCTTCTGGGTTTTTAATGCACACACATCCTTAAACTGAGAGGAGTTGGTCCAGAAGCTCATAGTTCCTTATTTTGCTTGAGTTACTAAGTCTTTCCAGTGTTTTCACCTTTTAGGAAAAAAACTACCAAATGAACTTACAGTACCCATCTAAAATTTATAGTGCCCTGTTGTAGGCTCTACTGTTGTTGTTGTTTAGTTGCTAAGTCATGTCTGACTCCTTTGTGAACTCGTGGACTGTAGACCACCAGGTTCCTTCTGTCCATGGGATGGGATTTCCCAGGCAAGAATACTGGAATGGGTTGCCATTTCCTTCTCTAGGGGATCTTCTGACCCAGGGGTCGAACCCACATCTCGTGTATTGGCAGATGGACTCTTTACCACTGAGCCACTAGTAGGGTTTATAGTGATTTTTAAACCGTCCAAAGGATCAGAAGAAGGGAGGCAGAGAGAGACAACTCAAAAAGAGCTTGGATAATGCAGTTTGGAGATCCATGAGTCAATTGTGTTTTTGGAGAGTGCATACACTAGGAGAGTGTATTGTGATTGGTCCCAGAGAACTTGTTGGAGGGCATAGGTTTTATTCAAAGAGGGAGGAAAAGTCCGTGTTAGTAGTAATTGTTTGCTTAGAGAAAATTTCTGATTTTGTAAACTTGCACAAATGTGTATGTTTAAAGGCTTCCTGAGTGGTTATTTCAATTTGTTTGAGTAGAGTTACTCCAGCTGACACAGCCTGCCTCTGTGTGCTCAGCAGAAAGGATAGTCATCGTGGTGGGTGAGGAGGAGAGGCGGAGAGGAGGAGAGGCAAACAGGTGGAACAAAGCCTTTCAAATTAAAGAAACCACTTAAGACAAACTGCATCAGTATTCATGCTACTTACAGTGTCCCTAGTTGGTGAGGGAAAGGCTGTTAGCTGCCATTTGCTGGCACCTGTGGAAGTCTCCTTAAGCAACACTGTTGACATTTAGTCCTTGGATGTTCCCGGAGTTTTTACCAAGTTGGCTGTAAGGTAGAGTTAAATTTTTTTTCTTCAATAAGAAATGTTGGTGTATATATATAGGGAAGCTCTAAGTGAATACATGGTAATAGTGCTTGGCCCCGGGAAAGTGCCCTGGGGGATAGGATGGAAGGGACATTTTTTTTTTTTTTTGTCCCCATATGCAGGAATTACCTTTTCAAATAAAGAGAATGAAAGAATGTTTGTTTCTATTTAGCTTACTACTAGAATTTTCTGATTCGAAAAAAGATCTACTACCTGTTGTTTTAGTCGCTAAGTCATGTCTTGACTGTTTGTAACCCCATGAACTGTAGCAAGCCAGGCTCCTCTGTCCATGGGATTTCCCAGGCAAGGATACCGGAGTGGGTTTGGGTTGCCATTTCCTTCTCCGGAGGATCTTCCTGACCCAGAGACTGAACCCAAGCCTCCTGCATTACAGGTGGACTCTACTGCTGAGCCACCCGGGAAGCCCTCTTCTGCATGTAGTTACCTCATTAAATAATGTGTGCCGAGAACCTAGTAAATTATATTGAGGATGGGACTAAATTATTGGGTGTATACCTTGTTGGGGTAGGGTACTGAAGAGTATATATAAGTTATAAATGAAATTAGAGCAATCAATACTTCTAAACATATTTTACTGTACTGTTATTCTGGATAATCTTTCAGGTTTGTGGTTGAAAATATTTCTTACTTGTCTATAAGTTCCCTTGCAAATTCAGCAATCTTTAAAACACAACTGTGTTGTTTTTTATTATTATAATAAGGAAATCTTAAAAATATAGAAAAAGCTAAAGCAGAAAACTAAGATTAATTAAAACTTCCATATTTTGGTGCATATCCAAACTTTATGTAAGTATATAGTTTTATGAATATAGTTTAAATGGGATCATTGCAAGCATATTGTTCTATAACCTGATTTTTTTCCATTGGTAATATATTAATATCTTCCTATGTCAGTGTATAGTGAGGTATGTGATTTTAAATTTTTGCATAGTATTGATATTTCACTTAATGAACACTATAATTTATTAAATCAATAATATTGGTGGACATTGTAGCTTATTTCCAAAATTTCCTTGTTGGAGAGAATGCTCTAATGAATGTATTTGAACACCTGTCTACTTCTCTAAAACAAATTCTAGAAGTAATATTACTGAATCAAAGGCGCTTTCCTTCCTTATTCTTTTTTTTTATGGTTTTTGTTATTTGTTACCAAATTGTCCCACCAGGACTCTCTTTAATATTACCTGAGTTTTTCTTTTGAAAATGGGCATAGAAGTGTTAATCAGTTTTAAATGAATTTTTTACTCATATGAATATTGAAAACTGAATTTTCTGGGATGTAAGTCTCTAATAAATTTATATGAATCACGTTACTGGTAATATAAGTATTATCTGTGGTGGTAATGGTGATGGTTTACTTGCTAAGTCATGTCTAACTCTTGGGACTCCATGGACTGTAGCCTGCCAGGTTCCTCTATCTGTGGAATTTCTCAGGCAAGAATTCTAGAGTGGATTGCCATTTCCTTTTCCAGGGAATCTTCCTGACCCAGGGATCGAACCCGCGCCTCCTACATTGGGCAGTCTCCTACATTGCGGGCAGATTCTTTACCAACGAGCCACCAGGGAAGGCCCAGTATTATCTGTGTCCCGGGATTTGTGTGATTTTTTAAAGATGAATTGAAATCTCTTTGCTCTGAAACGCAAAGTAAAAGAGAAATATTTGTTTTTCCCCTTGTTTTCCTTGACAAAGGAAACACTGTTGCCACTGTATAAAAGTCTATTTATAATTTATAGGTCAAAGAACTAGAAGAGCAGCTACAGAACGAAACTCTCCACAAGGAGATTCACAGTCTCAAACAACAACTGGAGCTTCTCGAAGAAGATAAAAAAGAACTGGAACTGAAATATCAGAATTCTGAGGAGAAAGCTAGAAATTTAAAGCATTCTGGTAAAAACATTGAGTAGGCTATTATGTCTTAGTATTAATATGTGACTCTTTCATGGCTGGTACATTTACTGAATGCTCTGAATTCTATAGAAAAATTCCAAGCGTTCTTTTAAATTCCCTCATTTCTGACTATTGCAGTTCGGTAGAATGATCACTGTAATCAGATGATTCACAAATATTTAGACTTACTTTTTGGACTCAGCTTTTGTGAGAATCACATACAGAATTAAAAGACAGAGATACAATTAATACAGGAAGACCAAAACTTCAGCATTTCTCAGGGTTTCAGAGATGAGTGTTCATTAAGTACTTATTTTGTTCATTTTAGGGTGTATTTTTAAAAAGTAACTTTTCAGGTTCATACTACCTTCATCTTCGATGTCTAATTATACACATGAAATACTGCCTTCAATATCACACCTATCAATAAAATGGGCAACAATACATATATTAAATGGAAAAACCTTTAAAACACCAGGGGATACTTAAATGATGTATTCATTCAGTTCTAGAAGGCTTAACAGGAATGTGTGAGTTAGATTACTACACAGGGATAAATAATAAGTTTCTGTTGGAAAGTAAGTAATTTAAGGAGTCAGGTTGTTCCCTTTATAACAGCTTCAATATTCACTTCAGATATTTTTGGTTAATTTTATACTAGAATTTTGAAATCTGTACAGAAGAATCAAGTAGGCTTTTTTTTCTCTGAAAAATATTCAGTGCTTTCTAATCCACAATGAAAATTTACTTTTTTTTAATTTATCTAAAATTAAGAAGTAGTTCATTCTTTTTGTCTGCTGTGTATATACTCAGCTATACCCAGTACCCTGGGGTGCTATAAGAAATACAGAAGAAAAGAAACCATGCTTTTTTGTCCATGAGGATCTCATTCCCTTTAGAGAAATAGCCACATGTGTATGAAATAACTAGAGAATACTTGGTGTTGGAGAACCTAGCCTGGCCTGCTTATTTAAGTGCTGGCAATAAAAACAAATGGACAGGTCATTGGGGTACAATTAGTCATGAAAAAGAGAATGACTGCATAGAGGGAGAGCTTTTCCTGAGAACAGTACCTGTAGCCCATGAGAGCTCAATTAGAAGCATTCACATCTGTGCTATAAATTTAAATTGAGTTTTCTGGCAGTCAGGAACTGTGTCTTAAATAGCACCTAGCACAGGCTCTTTTCACATTGTTGGAGCTTAGTCAGTACTTGTTTTATTAATGGCTTGAATGAACTGAATGAATAAATTGTATTTCCAGAATGCTCTTCAAAAGAGCAAAAAGTTTCTGAGTTAGACATTTGAGAGTCTGAGTCTGGTTAAAATGATGAACTCTAGGATTTGCAGCTCTGAAGGAGATTAAGTGGAGGAGGAAAGTATGCTATTAAAATTCATTACTAAATGTCATCTTTAAAATTAATTCAATTCTTGGTCTATACACTTTAAAAGTCAAATATTAACAATTTCTTAGTGTTTGGGTGGCATATTCCATTCTTAAATATTTCTTCAGCCTACTCAGTCCTTACTTCCCACCCATCCAGCCATTGTCTTAATTTTTTTTTCCTTTTCCATAGTTTGTACATATAGCAAAAAGATGGTAATTTCTTGGTAATGTATATAAGGTCTCTCTCACTGATGATAAAAAGTTTAAAAGGCTCTGCAGCTTCATACTGGAATTTCTAACTTTGCCCTAGTAAAAGCATGTGATTGTATTCACATGTATATAAGGTGCTAAGTTGCTTATTTCACCTTTTTTTTCTGAATGCTTGCTCTCTGTGCAGTTGATGAACTCCAGAAGCGGGTGAACCAGTCTGAGAATTCAGTGCCTCCACCACCGCCTCCTCCCCCACCGCCTCCTCCCCCTCCTCCCCCCAATCCTATCCGGTAAGCACATCTAGGAAGACCGCTCTGCATCAAATGTTAGTCCTTGTCCGAGAAACTGAAGTTTGTGTTATTGATATCCTTTTTAAAGAATACTGGCTTAGAATGCATCATTAGACAGGGGTAAAATGTTTGAAAAATATCAGCAGGTGTTTCAGAGAATTTTCTGAAGGCCAGTGTATCATTCCCTTCTTATAATATATTGTTGTTTTAGCTGCTAAGTCGTGTCCGACTCTTTGCAACCCCATGGACTGTAGCCCTCTAGGCTCCTCTGTTCATGGGATTTCCCAGGCAAGAAAACTAGAGTAGGTTACCATTTCCTCCTCCAGGGGATCTTCCCAACCCAGGGATCAAACCAGCATCTCCTGCATTGCAGGTGGATTTTTTTTTAACCACTGAGCCACCAGGGAAGCCCATCTCTTGTAATATGTTTATGGTCTTAAATACCTGTCAAAGACATCTTGTGGCCTATAGTGTTCTTCTTATAGATATTCCGGTTTCATGTGGATGTTCCAAGCTGAGGAGCTAGACATAAAAAACTTTTTTTGATACTTCAGTTTTAAACTTTCAGTCCTTGTCATTAGGATTTTCTTCTACCCTTTAACCAGAAGATTAAGGAGTTTTGAGCTTCTCCAGAATGTTTTCATGTTTTTCTCTCACTAATTTGAAAAGCTACAGTTTGTTCAGTTATTCAAAAAAATAAAAATACTGAACTAATAAAAATCTTAGAGCTCTTATTGTTGTAAACTAGTAATTAAACTAAAAGTATAATTATTTTTAACTCCTTAACCTCATATTTAAACCTTTAATAATGCTGACTGAGTTACATTCCATAAGAAGAAATTATGTTTAAATTCTTGCAACAGGAAATCACATATCCGGACAAAAATTTGCTTTTTCTGAGCCAAAGGTGACTTGATGATGCCAGGGAGCTTGAGTTAAGCACAATACACCCCAGGATATCTTTAGTCAAATTCTGCCTTTTTTGTGGTTCTTCAGTCTACCATCCGTGTACATAAGATAACCTACCTGCTGTGTGACAGTTTACCTCCTCATTTTATGATGTTAACCACTTGTGTATAATTTATTCTTGATCAAATGAAATTTAAAGCTTTGATAGAGTTTTACCTTTCATTAACTCATGTGATTTGTTTAATCCGTTCACACAGAGAGGCCATTTATTCGTACTTTGCACCTTTGCGGATCCATCTCAATAGAATGAGTAGCGTGGTCCTCCCACACGACCATGAAAATGGAACTCTGCCTTTTAAAAAGATTCTCATTAGTTTTCCTTACTGAGTAGGGTATGACATAATCCACTTTAAGCCATTGAAGTAGTTAAGGCAAAATAATTTTTACACGTGATCGATCTAAGAGTCAATTGAAAGAATTTCAGGTATTTTAAATTCTTTCTCTCCTGGGTCGCTAAAGCTGTAGGAGATAGTCTGAATTTGACATTTAAAACAGGAAATTCATCACTTTGATCTTTTGCTAAGGTCTAGAATTTTGGGCTTGATAAGAAAGGTCACTTGTGTCTGTGAGGAGAGGGAACTATTAAAAACCAATTATTAAAAAAATAAATAAAAATAAATAAAAACCAATTATAATCCTGCTGTTGGCCTTTAAGTTTTAGTCTCTGAAATCTTGAGAGCCCTTCAAATTAAAAGTAAACTAACCTTAATAGAGTATTTTCTCAAAGAGCACCCTACAGTTATACTGAGAAATGAAACTAGAATGCAGAGTATATATGTCTAAAACATGAACTCTTGTAAGGCCCATTACAGAAAATTTTTATTGAATAACATGAATGATTTTTCTTTTAAGATGAATTTAAATAGTATAAGACAAAGACATAATTTCTCAGTAGAAAGAGATTTTCATTTTTTGATAAGGAGTACTTTCTTGTCAAAGAAATATATTTGCATATGTATTGAGTTTCACAAGGTTTTCCAATGTTGTTCCTGAGCTGTTTGTTTTACTGTGGTGTAGGTCCTGGATAGAATTGAAAGTGGGAAAAAAAGACTAGGGCCTGTGGCCTCTTTCAGGGGCTTTATTGGGCCCCTCCTCCCCCGGTCCCACTTTCTGCTCATTTGACCAGGAGGATGGATGGGAGACAGATAAGAGAGGAAGGAAGCATACCTTGGTCCTTTTGTAGTAGCCAAACGAAAGGACAGGCTCGTGGGGAAAGAGTAGGGTGTGTGAGTGTGGAGGGTTATAGGGTTCTCCAGAGGAACAGAAGCAATGGGGGGATGGCGTACACGTGTACATATACATCGTATACATAGAAAGAGAAGGTAGCCCAAGTAATTGGTTCACGTGACTATGGAGGCTGACCAGTCCCAGGATCTGCAGGATAAATCAGCAAGCTGGAGACCAAGGAGAGCCTGCAGTGTAGTTTCAGTCTGAAGATCGGCAGGCTGGAGACCCGGGAAGGGGAAGTGTTTCAGTTTTCGTGACTTGGAAGGCAAGAGAGAGCAGATGTCCTAGTTTCAACGCAGGAGAATTTTTATCTTACTTAGGGGTGCATGCCAAGTAGCTTCAGTTGTGTCTGTCTCTTTACGACCCTGTGGACCATAGCCCACCAGGCTCCTCTGTCCGTGGGATTCTCCAGGCATGAATACTGGAGTGGGTTTCAAGATGCCCTCCTCCAGGGGATCTTCCCGACCCAGGGATCGAACCCACATCTCTTTCATCTCCTTCATTGGCAGGCGAGTTCTTTACCGCTAGCACCACCTGGGAGTCCCCTTTACTTGGGGGAGGCTCACCCTTTGGTTGTATTCAAGCCTTTGACCAACTGACTGGGGCCCATCCCTCTTTAGGGAGGACATTCCACTTTACTCAGGCTACCAATTTATTTTTTTTAAAGATTTTAACATATATGAACCATGTTTTAGTCTTTATTGAATTTGTTATAATATGGCTTCTGCTTTTGTGTTCTGGTTTTTTGGCCGAGAGGCATGTGGGATCCCACACCCTTGCCTTGGAAGGTGAAGTCTTAATCAGCAGAGCACCAGGGAAGTCCCCAGGCTACCAGTTTAGATGTTAATCTCATCCAGAACCCTCAGAGAAACACCCAGAATACTGTTTGACCATATATCTGAGTGGGCTTCCCCGGTGGCTCAGATGATAAAGACTCTGCCTGCTGTGTAGGAGACCCATCTTCAATTCCTGGGTTGGGAAGATTCCCCTGGAGGAGAACACGGCAACCCGCTCCAGTATTCTTGCCTGGAGAACCCCATGGACAGAGATGCCTGGTGGGCTACAGTCCATGGGGTGACGAAGAGTTGGGCACGATTGAGTGCATGCACACATGTGCACATGCACACACGCGTGCGCACACACACACACACCTCTCTCTGAGTACCCTATGACCCAGTCCAGTTGACTCACAAAATTAACCATCAAAGCAGGTGTGAAGAACACTAGAACAATTTCAAGATGAATATTTCCACCTGGGGCAATTTTTGCCAGAGATTTGACTGACTAGTCTCAGATGTCTTGTCCTGGTCTTCTCATCTGTCCTGTGAAACCCATGCTATTTTCTCTTTAGTCTTAGCACCAGCTTGTCAGATAGCTCTTTATAATAGTACAGATGACTTTCCTGTGGACACATCAGTCTTCAACTTGTACTTCAGAACATGTAAAGCTCACACTTTCTCTCATCCACTTAGGTGGTTTACAAGGAAGGACATCTATTCTCGTTCATTTACGTAAATATATACAACTGTTCTGAGCAGTACAAATAACTTCTTGCTCTGTAATCTTTTTGTACAGTAATACACATTCCCAAAACTTCCTCTCAGAAGCAGAGGTGGGGTGGTTACTGTGTTTTGAGAGATTAAAGAGAGGCCTCGGACTAGTGACAGGCCCCACCTCCATGCACCCTACCCTGCTTTGGAATGTTAACAAGTAGATCCTGTATTCTCCTGCCTTTTAGTTGACAGAATGGAAAAAAGTAAATTTTACATTATTTCCTTCCTCCTCTTGAGTCCTTTCCTTTCATTTTCTTAAAGGTTTTTTTTTTTTTTTGCCTACGTATATATCCCTAAACTACTTTAAATACTTACCCAGTCTGTTAGCTGTTTCTAAATTTTAAATATGGATACTGAAAGGTTTTCTGTATCTATTTTGCTTTATAGATGTCTCTGCATCATATTAATAATAATGTTAGCAGCCTCCTTCCAGTAATTAGTTTGGTTTTACACAGGAAAGGGATGGGACATCTTTCTCTTTCTTACAGTGATGAAAAATTTAACAATTTATTGAACGTGTAAGTAGGCTACTTATACTACTGTACCACTATTAAGTAGTAGGATACTTAAATGCTAGTTCTATATTCACATACTTAGAGAAGAGTTGGATTTTTGCTGATTATTTGCAACCTGTACCTTCTATTTCTTGGCTCTTAAGGCATCCGCTAATCTCCTGTCAATCTTTCTTCTTTCTCCTGAAGATCCCTCATGTCCATGATCCGGAAGCGATCCCACTCCAGCAGTGGTGGTGCCAAGAAAGAAAAGGCGGCTCAACCAGAAACAAGTAATTCTAACCCACCCCCCTGGGTTCACTTTTTAAGGTGTTGATGATATATAGTTTTTCAGCAATAGATGTACTTGTTGAGCTCTTTGACTATGAAGAGATTGTTGGGGAGAAATTTGAACTTAACAACTACAAGAATAGTTGTTAAGAAAAAGAACAGCCATTGCCTTCATGTAGCTTACCATCTGCAGCAGATGAACACATGTCACTGTAATGGGAGGGACACTGGAAATGTGTTTTCACTAAGGGATGAGGTACCTTGGGGTGTAATTCCAGATGAGGGATTTGGGAAAAGGCTTTTTACAGTTGGTAGCAAGTGCACTGAGACTTTGTCAAGTATTTACTCTGAACCCTCCAGGGCTGTGTACTGGAGATACAAGATATAGAGTCACATTTGAGTGAGGGAAGCATGAAGTAGACCAATAATTACCAATTCAGTATATAATTATTTAAATACGTTTTGGAATCAGTACTGTGGAGGACTGACTATTGGTACTGATTTAAGAGGTTATAGAGGTAGACTGCTGGGTGTCAGCAGTCTGTTTCAGCTGGATCAGTTGTGGATTTAGATGGTCAGGGTATTTAAGGTAAAGTATAATAGATCACACAGAAGGGCAACAATTCAAAGGTCCGGAGTGGGCAAGGAGCTTGGCATATTAGGAAACTGAAAAAAGAAGTTGATATTATTAGAACATGGGTGCAAGAGAAGTCTGCTAGGTAGGCAGGAGCCAGATTCTGGAGGCGGTGATCAAGATTTTGGTACTTACTCTAAGGACAGTAGACGTTTAAGTAGGAGGGTACCATGAGATGCATCTTTTGTGAAACATCACACTGGCTACAGGAGAGAACAGAGAAAAGACTACAGGAGTGACAGCGGGTGAGGGGAGGCTGTTGCACTTATTCGGACAAACGTTGATGGGCTGAGATGAGGGTGGTAGCAGAGAGAGAAAGAAATGGATAAATTCAGGAGCTGTTCAGGGAGGTGACATTCACAGTTCTCTGATTCTTTGGAGAGAGAGAAGTTGAGGATAGGGAGAGATGGGAATGGAGAGAGAAGAGCTTTCCTGTTGAGCCAAGGCACCAGGTGGGTAGGTGCCAAGTCAGTGCTCAGAGCTGTGGGTAGTTTGATGTGTGGCCACGTTGAAATCAAAAGCTTGAAATGCTAGGGCCAAATGTTGGCCCTTTATGCCTGAGGACTGTAGGACCCAAATTAAACTCCGCAATGTTTGCTCAACCCCCGTTACTTACAGAGCCTGGTGGGTTTGCCTGGTTCAGGCCCAGATGAGCGGACACTTCTTGGCTCCCTTTTCCTGCCTCTGGGTCTCCTAGCCCCTCTCCAGCCATTTTCATACCTCTGCAGTGCAGTGTTCTCAGATCCTGGGTCTAACAGAGTTGTCCTTCGTCTTACCACATTTCTCTGCTGCCCTCTGAGCAGAAGAGAATGCGGAGCCCTGTGTCCTGCTTAGGGATGGTTTCTGCCTTTACTGTGTAGCCTCATTTCTCACAGGGCTTTCCGGGTGGCTCAGGTGGTAAGGAATCCACCTGCAGTGCAGGAGACCCAGTTCTGAGCCCTGGGTCAGGAAGATCCTCTGGCGAAGGGAGTGGCTACCCACTCCAGTGTTCCTGCCTGGAGAATCCCATGGACCGAGGATTCTGGCGGGCTACAGTCCATGGGGGCGCAAAGAGTTGCACGTGACTGAATGAGCAACACTTTCACTCCCATTTCCTGTTACATGTACTTTACCATGCGCTGGCCCTTGCCTATAAGTTCCCCGTGCATTCGTTCCTGTCTTTCCTCATCCCACAGTTGTCCTCCTGCCCTCCCTCTACCAAGGTGCTGTCCTAATTCCATGTCTCCCATCAGATTCCAGGCATATTGTCTTGGTGGGTTCCTTGGCCCTTCCTCCTTTTCTCTTATTTATTAGTATTAATAATCCAGAATGAATGGCCCCATTACTGTGTGTTGCTATAGCAGTTGGCTTCAAATTTTGTTCCTGTAAGGATTTAATGTCCCACTCTAAGACTCTGCTCCAGGTGTTGGAGTTATTTCTACATCTCTCCCCCTGAGCAGATTGCAGACTGTTTGAAGGTTCACTCCTCTCTGCAGCCATCCACAGCTTTCATGCATATTGATTGAATCAAAGTTCAGACTTAGTCTTTTCTTCTTAGCAAGCACTTTGCAGCACCATTACAGACAAAAGCTGTTTGATTGTATCTGTGTGGACTGACTTTTTTGGTTTGCCTCCTGCAGCCAATTGTAATGCCTCTAAAAGGTAAATTCTGCTTTGCCAGGGCATTGCAGGCTTTAGAAGTCCTGGTTTCTGTGATCTGCAGGGCAGCCCTGCTCTTGGATTACTGACTACTGACTGTAAGTCTTCCCTGACACTTGTAATTAAGATTAAAATTTTGTTTGTTTCAATCTCATTTTGGGAAAACTGGTTAAGTCTTACAGGGTCAGGAAAGCAGTCAGAATAAAATAAATTCCCCATCTCAATAAATTGAATATTAGCTTATCAAATTAGCAGATCAAACCAGTCAACCGTAAAGGAAATCAGTTCTGAATATTCATTGGAAGGACTGATGCTGAAGCTGAAGCTTTAATAATTTGGCCACCTGATGTGAAGAACTGACTCATTAGAAAAGACCCTGATGCTGGGAAAGATTGAAGGCAGGAGGAGAAGGGGACGACAGAGGAGGAGATGGTTGAATGACATCCCCGACTTGATGGACATGAGTTTGAGCAAGCTCCGGGAGCTGTTGATGGACAGGGAAGCCTGGCGTGCTGCAGTACACGGGGTCACCAAGAGTCGGACATGACGGAGTGACTGAACTGAACTGATGAACCTCAGCAGCATCCTTAAATTGAAAATAAAAGTGTTCTGGAACTTATTAACTCCGAGTATTAGAAACCATGCAGTTTTCCTAAAGCAAATGATATTTCATTTACAATTCATGAAATATGGCAGCATTTTCTCCCTCATCCTTGAGCTATTGACTTGTTACTTAGGGAATCTAAGTAGTTACTGACATCTAAGGCATTGCTCAGGAGACTTTTAGACTGGAGCCATCCTAAAATCATACTGCCTTAATGATAGGTACCATATCCATACTTTGTCTGGCAAGGTGGTTGTCTAGAGCATCTTGTTAATCATTTGCACTAAAAATTGTTATTGAATGGACAGTGAGTAAATGCATGATGATGGACGTAGAGCGTCACACACTGGGGTCAGCTGAGACACTTTGGAGTTTGCACTTATGACGTAGGAACCAGGCCTGCTGTCACAGTGTTTTCCTGCATTAGCATCATATTATGGCTCTTACTGTTCAGTTGGCCTGCTTTTCAGTTTTGCAGTGGAGAAGCGTTTCTTGCTAGGTTATGACTCTTCAAAAGCTTGATTGTAGGGAAGGCCTTTGAAATATTTTAGAAGTAGTCGTAAGATCTCAATACAAGAAAGCATTACATACTTTGCAGTTAGTAACTCTAATTTTGATGAGTGCATTTATTGAGTAGCTTCTGAGATTTGAGAGGTATGCTTGCTCTTTATCATATTTGATATTTAGGTCACTTAATTTGTTGATATTGTCTTACCTCAGTTTGCTAATCTGTAGAATGGGACTAATAGTTCCTATTTCATGGGATTGTTCTGAGAATTATGAGTCTCACCACAGGTAAAGTATTTAGAGTAGTGCCCAGACATAGAAAATACGCAAAATGTTCAGTAGAAAAATACAGACATGGTACCAACCACTGTGAAGGGCAGAAGTTCTCATTTGGCAGACTCTTGTGATCATTGTCATTAAGGAAATTTTCTTAACTTTATGATCTTAGATCAAATCCAAACTTATTCAACCATGACCTGTTCTTTAGAAATTTTGTACCTCATGATGACATAAGTTTTTTAAATGCCTTTAAAAAATGTTACCGAAAAAAAAAAAAATGTTATCGAAAGTGAAAAGTAAACCGGTGAAATTTAGAAATTCATTTTAGTTTCCTCTAGGTAGTAACAAAAGGTTTTACTGAGCAATAATGTAGTGGTTTTGTCTGTGAGTCTTTTTTTTTTTTTTGAAGAGCTAACTTATTTTTCAAGTGGGTCTTAAAATTTAAGCCTCAATTAATTACATGTAGCTTTCTGATCCAAGACTGACCTTGAAGCACTAACTCAAAGAACATTTGATTTTATTTTCCTGTGGCAGTTCAATAACATTACACCCCTTGTCTTCGTTGGTCCCTTTTCTTTAATCTCCAGTAGCCTGCATATTTCTATTGTCCCCCTGATTACATGCTTTTGTGAGACAATTACCAACTGCGTGATTGCAGAAAAGAATTACAAAACATACCATGAGCTCTCTGTAGGTGATTCTTGCAGATTTATTAGAACTGCTTAATAGTTCAGAAGTTCGTGTAGATTGCTTTTTGCTAGTTCAGAAACAGGGTTGGTGAGAGAGAGCTTGTGTAGCTAACCAAGCCTCGTATTGTGCCTGAGTAGGGAATCTGATCAGAGTGATTTCTTTTCCTTAAGACCAATTAAGCCTTTACATTTGAAAATGCCTGAGACATTAAAGCCTGGTTTATCATCTGTACACAATGCAGATAGTGGCACTTCTCTGAATTATCACTATGATTCTGGCAAGCAAAAATAAGAAACTACTTTAAATTCCTGCTATGTTAGATGCTGCAGCAGATCTGAATGTGTTGACCATAATTCTCCATCTGTCTGCCTTAATTAGTTTTTGTATGGTGCATTTAATTGGGTTTCAATCATTCCTTACAGAGTGCTAATCTGTTTGTAGGCGGTGTTCCCGTTGTCGTGCGGCTCTTCCCAAGTCTTACTCAAAATGGCAGCCTTTCTGAATATCAAATATTTTCTGAAGATTTTTTTTTTTAATTCCCAGGAATAAATTCCATACCCTCACCAGGTGCTTGAATGACAGATATGGGTCTTACTTCCTCTCATTCTGAAAAGGGTCAGCAAAAGCACTGTGTGGTGTGCAGTAGGTATTAGCTATTGAATGAGTGAGTTGGTAAATGAGTGAGTGAGTGAATGAATTTCTATTCATGGTAATTTTCTTGTCTGTCCCCTTGTTGATGTTCGTGAGCAGAGGTGGCCCTAGAATATACTGCCTGAGGGCACGTCGTTGATCCTTCTACAGTTTTGTCATCCATCTGTTGGTGGATGCGTTCTCACTTTGGTGCCATGAATCCCATGTTGTCTGGCAAAAGATACTTTTTTTAACTTCTAGAACTGTAAAATGCTGCTTGGATACTGAGAAGTTTGAATTCCCAGCTTTTCAGTGGCTTATGAGGGTGCACAAAAACTATTTGAAATCAGGACTGTGTGAGAAAACCTAGGTCATGGTGGTGGATGTAGCAGTGATCCAGTCACTGTGATGTTGCAGAATAGAGGATGATGGATCCTTCTGCATTCCCTGTGTCGATCCCACTTCCCTCTCCCCCAGCATGCATGAGAGGAGTAGCTTCTCTGAGTTAGAGTGGAGTCTGCCATGTACCAGTAAAAGAAGCCATGATTTAGGCCTCCTTGGCGCAAAGCCTGACACCACTGTGAATTAGCTGAGGGATATATAAGTAATTGTGATTGCCTACATCTAGAAGCCATCTTTTTGAGGTTTAATTATTTCTGCTCACATAATAAAACTATGGATAGCCATTTGAAGCCTGAACTTTTAGCAAGTCAGTCAATAGGTAGGTACTTGCTGAGTGTCCAACATATGACTGCCCCACAGTGTGGAGTCCATTAAAGTTGCTAATTGGAGGGTCTTTGTGAGATATTTAAACTTAAACGTAGTGGATGCAATGATTTAGCTGGAGATAAATACAAAATCTAGGGCTGCGTAAATAGTGATAAATGTTCCAAAATGATTCAGTGATTTTGATCAAGCTGTCCTGCAAGAGACAACTTTCACTATTCTGACCAACAAGTCTTAGTTCATCTCAGTTGTATTCATCTATTTGATACATTTTTCCACAGCTTTATTGTTTTTCCAGCAAAAGAGTGTAAAGATTAAACTATAGACCCTGAATTATTTTTATCAAGTTTGATTACTTAATTGCAGTCATTTTTGTATGTATGTTTTCTTTCAACATTGACAGTTTTAAAAGACTTGAAAAAGGTTTGCTAAAGTGTTTCCTTCCCATGTGATTCTTAAACAAAAGATGACAATTTAAAAATAGATTTTATCTATGTGCTGCTCATCTTCTGACTGTGGATTTCTTCCAACAGGTAAAAAGATCTCTTTGATCTTTTATTTTCTAATGGGCTTTTCGATGATTATTCCTGCTTTGGGCTAATTTCTTTTACATAGGTTATACTACAAATTACAAAAACATCTCTGAGGCAAAGGTGAATGATTATTTGGAGTTAGGTACAAAATTGGATTTTTGAGGACCTGGAGAGATCCAGGTCTTTTATTAGTTGACAAACGGAACAAAATCTACTTTGTTTAACGTAGATGAGCCAATATTGATTTCCAGGCTAAAAATTAGACCTTAAGTTTTATAACTCTTATTTCTCAAAGCAAACCTCTTATTAAAAGGTTTTTTATTGAAAAAATACTGCTACCTGGGAGCTGTTAACCTTAGTAAATTATTGGTGTTTTGTGACTCTGTCTGAAAAATGACTGTGGTTAATTACATAGTGCAATCTTTCCAAGTCACCAGAAGCAGGAAGTAATTGTTTTCTTGTAACATAAGATGATTTACGTGTGTGTGTTTTGAATAGCTGAAGAAGTCACAGACCTGAAGCGGCAAGCAGTTGAAGAGATGATGGACAGAATTAAAAAGGGAGTTCATCTCAGGCCGGTCAATCAGACGGCTAGGCCCAATGCAAAGGTATGGAATGACTAGATGCTTTTCCCCCTTGATGTTTCTTTTTTCAAATGTAAAATTTGATGAAAGCTACATTAGAATTGACTGTCAAATCTGAGGTTAAGGATCACGTGTCATAAAAACCTTTGCTTCCGTGAAAGCACGTTTCAGGAGGACTCTGACTCATGGTAAACCTCAGACACTCCAGGAAGTATGGGTTTGGCCAGAAAGTTCGTTTGGGTTTCCTATAAGCTCTTACGGGAAACCCGGATGAACTTTTGGCCAGCCCCAAAGTCCTGTGATTGGGTGCCGTCTACTTGAGAGAGACAGTATAATTCAGCAAATATTTATTGAGTATCTGCTATGTGCCAAGTACTATCTAAGGCCCTGGGAATAAAGCAGTGAACAAGAGACAAAGATTCTTGCCTTCCTGGGGCTTCTTTTCCATGTGTCGAGGATAATCATACCATAACAGACCTCAGGCAGCTTTTGAAAAATAGTGAGGTTTATATGATTAACCTCATTAATTTCAAAAACCCACTCCAGGTCACTTCAAGGAGAAACTTGTTATATATCTATATCTTCTAAACTAGGCCACAGTGAGCTCCAGGACTGTGGAAGCACCCAGCCTCTGATTCAGAACTTTTCCTTTCCTCTGTATGTCTGTCCTACTTAAATAGACCCAATCATAGAGCTTTTGACATTTTTCTTGAAACATGTTTTTTTCTTTCCTCAACCAAATAAGGTATTAGCAAATTTCTCTTTCCTCTTCCTCTTCTTTTAAACTGAACTTTATGGTTCTTTCTCACTCTCAAGGATGCCCCCTCTTCAGCTGCTTTGGTGTTCTCACGTGTCATGACTGTTCATTAGAAATTCTGCTGGGCTTTTAAAGTTGCCTCTTTGTCACCGGCAGACAAGATCGCTGGGCAGGGCAGAAATAGCCATGGTGTGGGCGGTCCACGGAGAGGGGGCTGAGCAGAGGGAATGAATATTTCGTTCCAAGAGAGGATTTACATCTAGTGCAGCTTCAGCCAGCTATGGGGAATAATTCAGTCCTATGCTAGTGCTCTGAAAGCAGACAGAATGTGCATCTTGACGAGAAGCTGAGTGTGTGAACACGCAGTGCCAGTGTCTAGTGAGTGAAGGGCACTGTTGTTGGAGTTGGGTACTTGCATGTGGTCACCCAGCTTCCCAGGCTTCTTCTCCATAGAATACCATCTGTGACTCACACAGTTGTCATCAAGGTCAAATGGAATAAAATGTGAAAACACTTTAAAATGCAGGGTCTAAGTAGAACCTTAGAAAGAGAATACATTTTTATGGTTTTCATGTCACAACTATTTGGGAAAGAATAGCAAAACCAAGTTATTACTAGAGGAAAAATGCAGTGTCATAAAAGAAACAAAATTAGTTTAGAAAGAAAAATGTTGAAAACTTCTTAAATCGTAAGCAATCAGTGTTCTGTGTGTACTTTCATTTTCAGAATATCACTGTGTCCTTTTTCTTTCATGCCGTGGCTCTTTCAGCAGTTACACATTATTTAATGTCAATTCAAAACCTGGAAAACACCTGAACAAGGATCAATGGACAACTGTTTTTTTTTTTTTTTCCTGCTGGTAATCATTAAACTATGTAGATATAGTGCTGAATGACCTGGTCAGTAACCTTTAAAACAAATGGTCACCGCATGCTGCAGTCCACACTTCTTGCCCCAGTACCATCAGCGCTTTCCTGATATGTCACCAGTTGTGCGAGTATGCAGTCCAAGCTTGAAAAAGCTTGTGCAGTCAGAGGGCAACTTGAGTGGCATAGCAGCACCTTTGAGTATGCCTGTAGCCAGGGCATTTGTTCCAAAGTCGTAACTTCTCACCAAACAGCTTACCTGCAAAAGTCAGGCCTGCCTTGAAGGTACTCACTTAACTGCATATTACTGAATTCCTTGATGCTGTTGGTGGTGCTGGTGTGGTTAAAATTAGTGTCTTAGAGCTTTTGACTGGCACCGATGGCATGTATATATCACAGAAAACTGAGGCTCCGGAAATCAGATGCCTTAGTCTAATTTGTACATGAGCAGCAAACCTCTCTCTCTCTCACTTTTCCTGACTGTACAATTAAAAACAAATCGGAATAGGATCTTATTCTTTTATTACCTTTTGAGAGGAAAGGATGATAGGTTGCAATGAATCACCTCCCATTTCTTGATGCAAGATTAGCCTGGCCTCTTTTCTAAGAATGAGAGGCCTGAGGCATTCCTTTCACTGTGACTTGCAGGTTTTCTCTTTACCTCTATCCTTTGTGAAAGGAAGTGGTATAAGGAAAATCAGAGATTTCTTTTTTTTTTTTTTCAGTTGTCTTTTCATTGAGGGCCTCACGCCAAATTTTCCTTCTCTTAAATCAGTTGGGGGATCCACAGAAACTGTTAGGTATGGTGGGGCAGGCAAGTGTTACCCAGAACTTCATTTCAAATGATTTTATTCATGGTGTCGCCAGATGAGAGCTGGACTTGTCATCAAGACACTGGCCTCAAATACAGAATTCCTCAAGGTGAAACTTTCCTCATAAATAAGATGAAGTGGGGACTTCCCTGGTGGTCTGTGGCTAAGACTCCACACGCCCAATGCAGGGGGCCTGGGTTCGATTCCTGGTCAGGGAACGAGATCCCACATGCTACGCTAAGACCTGGCACAGCCAAATAAATAAATAAATATTTTTTTTAAAAAAAGATGAAGTGCTTGGACTACATACCCTCTGAGGTCTTTTACTGCCTTGAGAGCCAGTGGTGCTAACGTTCTCCTATAATGCGGGTTCTTTGCTGATCCCTGTTATGAAATTCATGAGATGAGACCTCCCAGGCCTCTGTGAGCTGGCCTTCGCCCGGAACTGATGGAGCTGAGAGAGGTTTTCTGCTCTGTCGCTTGCTTTCTGCTCTGCATTGCTACTTTCCTGGTCCTCACTTGCTGGCTCAAGTCCAGCAATGAGAGTGGAGAAAAGTTTGTTGTAAAATGTTCTAAATTATTTGGAATTAAATATTTGAAATTTAATCTTTTCTACATATGATAATAGCAAGAAGTAACAAAACATGTAGACGAATAGTGGCTCGAATCCTTTTGCTTTGACTAGCACCTCTAATTTTCTGTTTAACTGCCCCCATCTGAGCACTAACATGTCTAATTTTTTTTCCTGTTAGACATCGACCTAATTATTAAAACACATAGTCAATATAATATAAGTTACCAACACTTCGCCATGTAAAAATCTTTGTTTGGTATGTTAAAACCGAATTACTCAGTTGTTTTTCTTCTTTTTAAAATTGTAGCCAGAATCTGCAAAAGGCTCTGAAAGTGCAGTGAATGAACTAAAAGGAATGCTGGTAAGAATAGATCTCAGTTTATTACTTAGTTAATGGGAAAATGGAAGAATATTTTTAAATTCTACTTTGATGATTTTATATATTTTGATATATATATATTTGATATATATTTATATATTTTGATATATTTTAGTTCCATTTACAATAAGCCTCATTACTTGTGATAGTTTACTCGATTGTGCTGTGGACTCCTGCATTGGTTGTGTTAATAATATGTCAGTACTTTGCTGTTTCTATTCTAAAAGAATGGGTACACTTCCCCCCAAATCATTGTCTCCTGTTCTTGTCCTCCAATCCTTGCATTGCAGCATGAAGATAAAGTGTCTGGCCAGATGTGAGAATCAGCACATGCTTGTTGATATCAGAAATATAGTATATATATTATACATATAGTAGATAGATATAAATATAGTAGATAATCTTATAAGTAAATCTCTATATAGATGACAGTAGATTTATTTATAAGTAAATCTACAATAAATATAGTAGATAATAACAGTATATTGAATAGTAGTATCTCATATGAGTGGTGCTTAACTTTGGAGAATGAAAGCAGAATTCTTGGCACCTAAATATAAATCTGAGCTTCTACCCAAATGTGTTAGCATCAGAGTCACAGTCTGCTTTCCTCACAGTTTAAAAAAAGTCATTTGATCGTAAATTGGAGAATAAAATAAAAGTTCCTTTCTTTATGTTACTAATTTCATTTTCTGAAAGTAATTCACATCCATTGGAGAACATGCTTAATGCCCATCTCTAGTCATATTTCTTCTTTCCAAAGTCTGAGCTTTTGCCAACAGAATAAATGAATACTGTCCTGTCCAACAGTTTCTGTCAGAGACAAACGCCTCACTTAGAAAATGTTTCAGATGCTAAGAGCTCTATTCTCAGATCCTGTTACAGTCTCAATACCAGTTATTATGCACAGTAAGTCAACAAACATGGGGGCGGAGGTACAGAGCTAATATTCCCATGTTTGTTGTTACTGCGCTAATTATGCATTGCATGCAGACATCCACATAATTGTGGTAAACAAAATTATTTTCATCAAGCATGAAACAGTGACTTAACTCAGAATGGCTTAATTAGTTTGCTGTAGTTTTTAGGTGAGTGGAATTAGTACTTATGAGAGGTATGCAATACTGGCTAACAGTGGTGGCCTCCCTACAGAATAAAGTATTAAAATCATTGAAAAAAATAGGTGGTTATTGTCTAATGGTTTCTTTGGGGAGAAAATTTTGTTATCCAGTGTTCTGGTAAGGAAGATGCCCTGTGACAGTCTTCTTTGTTGTCTCTACATTATACTGTTAATTCTTGTTCGTAAAGATGCCCTCAGGGTATTCTGAGGTTCTACGGTTATAGTTCTGATCCTCAATGAAAAGGTAAACTGCACTCAGTTTGTTGTTAAAATTAGGTTTAAAAAATCAGTCATCAACATGAGACACATGTGATATTTGATTACCCAAGATATCCCACTTCCTGATAATGCTGGATGGTAGCAAGTTTACTGAATCACAGCATTGCTTTTAAAGCTCATGTTCACTAGACACTCATACTCACTATAGTTTTGTGCCACTTCAAGGAGAGAAATTCATGAACAGGTTTTTGTAGAATAATTTGCAAATTATAAAAACTGTTAAAACGTCTTTCTTTTCTGTAGAAAAGAAACCCTAACCCTAACCCCATCCTCTTTTGCCCTGGGTATATCATTAGATTTCCCTTCCTTACGTGGTATTAATGTGTATCACTAACAGCTGTTATTCTTTTCCTTACATTTTTAAGAAGTGGAACTCAAGATGCCCTCCCCTAGTTTCCTCTGCCCAAATGGCAGCTTTGCACTACCACTACAGAACTTGCCTTTGAGGGCTGATGGATCACTTGGAGTTCCTAGTCACCTTGAGCCAAGACACCATACAACTTCTTTTAGGACAGAAACGAAGCGCCTCTCCCCATTAGATGGGGCTCTATTGGTGCTTCCTGCTGGAGTTCAGACTATTAGGAGTTAGTACCAAGCAAAGCACATGCCACCAACCTCACAGTCATGGCCTTTGAGAAACAAACATGAAAAGAACAGGAAAAGTCTGCCGATCGTGTACTGAAGTGGAGTATGAGCACTGGTACCAAGAGATACCAAGAAGCACTGGGTTCATTCTGTTCCTGAACAGAAACCAGGAATGAGCTCGGTGTACAGGTGTTTTTGCTGAAATGAAAGTGACCTGAGTTGTAAGCCTACCACTGACACTTAGCACATGGGTAGAAAACACATCTCCTGTTTTGGGGAGTTGGAAAACCTCACTCTTTCGTACACTTTTCAGGTCAACTTTTAAAAGTCTCAGTGTTGACTGAACTTACTTTTCCAAGTCTATTTGCACTTAATTTTTAAAGTTGTGTAGTCTGTGGATAGAAATATATACAGTTCACTTCTCATAGTCACACAAGGGTTTTGGAAATCTCTGGAGACACCCCAGCCATTTAAAAGACACTCTTAAGTGAAGATGATGATTTCCAAAGAATGAATCAGTAGAAATTAATCTGAAAGTCTCAAGTTCAGTTGCCTCTAAATCAAAGAGACAAAACCAGCTTTTTAAAAATTCTCTTTTAGGTCTTTTTGAACGTTTTGAGTTTTTGTCAAATTACTCCCTGACCATTAGATTTGTCAGTTTTATGAACATTTAACTAACATGAAGATTAACAATTTATTGACCAGAGACGTTTCAATATTCACTTACATAACAAATCACTGGCCACTGGCATTAATTTTTGCAAAATCTCCCAGTCAGTAATATGTTAAAACTGGTAAATGATGAAAGTGGCTTGAAGTAGAAACAGAGTACTGTTCTAGAAATTAGAAAAGCCAAGTTCAAGGTTCAGCCCTATTACCCACTTACTGTGGGACTTGGCCCCAAACTCCTAGGGATTCTCTTCTCTGTGAAGTGAAGGAATTGTATGTACCACGTGGTAATTTCTGATTCTCTAATTTTATGATTATAATATAAATAGATAATTAAGACAATCTCAGTACTTCATTAGCTGAGCTCCTGGGTCATGTCGGTTGAGATCAGTGCAGAAACCTTTCCTCCAGAATTGCCTCCATATTTAAAGTTTGCTCAGATATTAACTGAATCAACCATCTCAGTCAGTGAATGGAGAAAGAAGTTGGGGATTCAGGGATTAGAACTTGGAAAATGGATTCCTTCAAGTATCTGGTGTGATGAGAGGGTAGCTCGCCACAGTCAAGAGTTTGGGGAAATAATGCTTTTATCCAAACAAAAATAGAGAATATTGTAAAAGATAAATTCTTCAATAAAAGATGTCCCTGGATGGTGTATGGGTATGTATGTGTACATAGACATATACACAGACACATAACTTTTTCTTGAATTAACTCCAGCCATTAGAAATAGCATGCAGAATATCCTTGGTATTCAAATAATTTGAATATCAAATTGGATATCACTCATAGTTTTATGAGTGATTTTAATAGTAATAGCCATGAGTTTTTCTGTTTACAAATGGTACAACTTTTTAAGAATCATCAGCACAAATGATTTGGGAATATTTTTCCTAATACATTAAAAAAATTTTATCTAAGTTGGTTTTAGTTCTGTTTTCATTACCTTATCAGTGTCAATCCTGCCTTACTGTATAACTCTTTGATGAGTGGGTATAGATTCTCATTAACTGTTAAATAAATAAAATTATCTGATTTTTAAAAATTATAAAATAATTATAGTGTTACATGTAATATGACTTTCCTTTAATGTATTTTATGAATTTTTGCAATAAATCAAGAGGAGAAAGAGGTTCTTCCAGAGGGAAAATGTTGGATACCTGATTAAAATGTGAGCCTTATGTATTTTACACATCAGTTTTGGTTAGCTAGCTAACAGCAAAAGACTATTATCTCCTAATCTTATCAGTCAGTTTTCTGACAACAGACTGCTTTTCTGTAACTTTGTGCTGTTAGGTGGAGAAGAACACCTTTGTAAACAAAACAGCATAGTAAATAACCTATATCATGTGAGATTTGCAACTACCTAATTTTACAAGCTACTTTTTTTGTTTTATAGGCTAAAGAAGAAATATGAGTTACCATTTTAGTCAGTAGGATTCTTAGAATCCTTCAGGAAGTTGGCAGGGGGCAGGGAGCAGGATTAAGGCAAACCCACAGTGAGCTGAGATGACAAAGGCTGGCCTGTTTGTTAGCCTTGGTGGACAAAGGCTGCCTTCCAACTCTGCCATGAAGTCTGGCAAGTTATACCTGACTTGAGGTTCTGATTTTCTCTGATCAGAAGATTGTGGTTCAACTGGGTTTTTTGTTTTTTTTTTTTTTAAATCCCTGCTCCCCCACGAGCCTGTGGCACAGTTGAGGAGGGCTATTTCGAAGAAATAGTGGGCATTTCTTAGAAAAGAAAATGGACCACTTGTAATGGTGGGATGCTGAATCCTTACCCCTTAAATCTGAGAAGTGCGTCACCCAGTGTTCTATACAAACACTTGATCAGTAATGGAGCCAGGAAACCATAGCTTTCCCTCCTAACCTACTTCCTGGAGGAGCCAGGGCAGGGAAGCACTCCCTGGGTCTCTCTCAGGCCTCTTGAAAGTCAGCACTGCTTTCAGCAGGATCCCAGCTCTACGGCGGCGGCGTCTCTTGTTTTTCCTGCAGCGTCTTCTGGGTCCTAACTAACACAGTCCCTGCCTCCTCCGTTCAGCAGTGTGGGATGGCGGTGCCGGCCCTTCCTTGCCTCCCTGTGTGGTTATAACCCTTCCTCTTTCACAATGAAGTCGAGGTGTGTTCAGTACAGCGCTTCTTTGGGTAAGCCACGGGAGAGCACTCTGTGCCTCCTTTGGCAGCGCGACACCGTTATCGCCAGGTGCAGCCAGGCTCATTCTCTCTGAAGAATCAGCCACATATTTCAGTGCCGCAAGGACATGGGTTCAGTAACTCGTGGCTGCCATATCAAGATAACCTTCTCAGGTGAGTTCAGTGTATCCGTTCTCTTCTCCACGTGGTTGATCAACACACATCAGAATCTTAGTCATCAATGTGCAAGTACCTTCCCACCGCTGAATTTCATACAGCTAGTCCATCGAGAGGTGTTCTTGTGCCGTTCTTTTGCTACGAAAGCTCGACATCTTACATCATCAGTAGCGTCTTCTTAAATGATCCAACACTATGTGTTGTTAAAGATGTGTACATTAAAAATACATATAGAGCAAATTCATTTTTAGTTCCTAATTCCATTCAAATTCTGGTAATGTTTTGGTGGTTTGACTTTTATATTCTTTTGTGTATTGTATTAAGACATTAACCTTTTTGTTTTTGTTTTGTTTTCACTTTAGGGGACACTTAACACATCCACTAGTTCAAGAAGCTTAAAATCCCTTCACACTGAAAACAGTGAAACTGAGTTAGAAAGGATTTTGCGCCGCAGAAAGTTGACAACAGAAGCAGATAGCAGTAGTAAGCTGATTTGAATTCTCCGCAGTTCTACTCTTCCTCTCTTAAGCATCTTCCTTTCAGTCTCTTTTTTAACAGAAAATGATCTTTCTAAAATTATTAATAAACTTTTTTTGATGTGAATGAGAAGTATTGGATGGGCAAAGGTACTTAGGGATATCTCATAAAAGCTCTTATGTATTTTTATTTATTGGCATGTTTGTTTAGTTATTTGTAGGGAATCAGGGTCTTATGGATCTGCCTTGCTGAATGCAGGATGTCCTGTGGTTAAAAACATTCAGGAAGGGCTTTGGTAACAATGTTGAGGGAAGGCTCCCTAACCAGAGGGCATGAGTTTAATTCACTGCTTACCCTACAAGCAAATTGCTCAACCTCTCTCTGTGCCTCAGTTTCTTCATCTATAAAACGAGAATAATAAAAGCACTACCTCATAGACTTATTTCAAAGATCAAGTTATTATGTTTTAATATATATAAACAGTGCTTAGCACAATGCCTGGGACAAAGCACATAATAACTAGTAATAATAGTAGTAATTACAAATCAGTTACAAATGTAGAGAGATAGTCTTTATTTTTCATATCCATTTAGTTTATTGCCTCTGCCTGTGAACCAAGTGAATGAGAAAGTCCACCTCTATCACCCACTATAAATGACCATCTGAGCATCTTGAGATCACAGTTTGCATTGCTGTCATGACATACATGTATGTCATCATGTGTTCCAGAACTCACTTTGTATGTCTACAGATTTTTTTCCATCAGCTTGGTCATGGGAAGTAGCAGGAACCTTTGTGAGGTTTTCCCCCTTGTTGCCAGGAGGCTAGTTTTGAAAAACACGATAAACTAGCATTAACAGTGACCATAGCTAATGGACTGAATCTTTTAGACTGTGTTAAATCAACTCCAATTAGTCTATCACAACAGTTTACATTTGCATTGCCATCATGTCTATCAGGTTTAAATTGCTAGAATATTAAGGGTTTGGGGTTTTGATAATCAAGTTCTAGTTTGCATATAGAAAGTGAAAGTGAAAGTTGCTCCATTGTATCCAGCTCTTTGCCACCCCATGGACTGTATAGTCCATGGAATTCTCCGGGCCAGAATATAGGAGTGGGTAGCTTTTCCCTTCTCCAGGAGATCTTCCCAACCCAAGGATCAAACCCAGGTCTCCCTCATTGCAGGCAGATTCTTTACCAGCTGAGTCACAAGGGAAGCCCAGTTTGCATATAGGGATTTATTCAATTGAGTAAATTGGTTCCTTGAACCAGAAGCAGCATAATACCAGCCAAACCTTTTTTTTTTTTTTTAATAAAAAAGTGAAACCTTTGAGTCGTCCTGAAAAAAAATTAGCCGTCCAGTTTTTAGTTTGGATTAGAAATTCTGTTAATATCCTATAAGAATTAACAACTCTCACCCCTAGAAAAAATAACCACCTCTCAGGAAAAATAAAGGATACCGTAGAAGAGTTTTTGTCTTGACATGTGCTTTACAAGCTTTTACCAGCCTCCACAATGAATTATTATTCATTTGCGACTTAATCAGTGCTATGACTTTTCCAGCATTTCATCCTGAAAGTATTCGGGTAGTCGTCATTCATAGTCGTCATTCATTTTTAGGACTTTGTGAATGCCATTTTAGTGCTCTGTCATTTACATTTTTTATTTTGCCCCTGACCTTTATGTTCCTCCAGAAACATTCTTACTTCAATCTCTTGGTCAAACATGCAGCACTCGCTATTTCAGAGTTAGTTTTCCGTGGGAGAAATGAGGAAACATTTTCATTTTAGTCAGTATGGAAAGCTGAATATTTCAAATGTGGAGAAAGGTAGGAACATATTTTATAGGCATGATGAGAATCTTTCGTTTTATTGATTACATTCCACCAGCATACAGATATTCAAGGTATCATTTGAGGCAAGTTATAATAAGAGATTCAGTAGAATCATTAACATTTAGGTAGAGAAATAAGAACTGTGTAATTGGCAGGGTAAAGAGGAAACATACTAAAGGGAGTGGCTTGTAGGTGAGCAGAAATGTTCTTTTGAGTAGCCAAAGCAAAAAAAAAAAAAAGCGAGAGGAAACAAACTTCAATCTCTATCACCTAGTAAAAGAAATCATACCATTTTTTTTAAACATAGTTCGTCTGTTTTCGAAGGATCAAGTTCGCAGAGGTATTTACTATGTAAATCTTTTTATAAAGGTCACGGAATGAGAAAGTGAAATTCCAGGGGAACAAATAAGGAGCTGAAGTAGCACAGCTGCATGGTGGGAGCAGATTACAAAGATGAGTTTGTTAAGTTTGTTCCTCGGGTGCATTTGAGTCTCTGAGGTTTTTTCCTTGGCACACAAAGGCTTGTGGGCTGCACACAAAGGCTTATGGGAAGGCTAAAGGTGAGGTCACAGAATGTAGAGAGGAAGCATCCTGAGAGGCAGAGGCCGCCTGAGCTTGGCTGAACTCACATCTCAGGTTTGTCAGAATCTCTGCCAACAGCCAGAGAAGCACCTCTTCCTTTAGACTTTTTTTTAATGGGGTTAACTGGTACTTCCTTGATTTACCTAGATTTGTGGCCTACAAAACGGACATTTCAAAGAGCTCCAAGTGCCCCTCAGAAAATATTTGGACAGCTTAAACAGGATGCGATAATAATAATAATATTAAACATCATCATCATCTTAAACATTAAGCATTTTTCTTCATATTTTTCTTTTGTATGTAATGAAAACATGAGTTCTGGCTCAGCTCAACCACCCTCCCCACTTTTTAATTGGCTTAGTTGCAGAACAAGCAGCAGGCGTTGGTGTATATTCAGAAACTAGATCTTGCATTTCTACAGGGACAGATTGTTTAAAGCTACTGGGTGTTTCAGTCAGCAGTTACCCAAGAGCAGAATAGAGCTGCTCTGAAGCAAATCTTGAGCTCACCTTCAGATGTTATACTTTTTGGAATGGACTTTCTTGATCTTTCTGCCCTTTTCTCTTTACTCCCTCATTGCCATGCAGCATGAGGCTTGTCACAGGCAGGAGAGAGAGGCCTTTTGACCCAGAATATTCTATAATGTCACAAATTTGTCTGCTTCGATGGTATAGAGAAATCAATGAGAGAGGCAGACAGTGATGCTCTGTGAGCTGAGGCTTTCCACCAGACCAGGGGAATTAAGTCTAAAGGAGCTGCAGTCACAGAATGGCTGAACAATTTTCTAGCCTCTCTTATACAAGTTTTTCAAATTAGAACTTCATTTTTGGAGTTCATATGTTATACTGCTGTAATACATGACACATTTATATGCAAATATAAGAATAAAATTCCAGAGCTTAATATTAGTGATCAAGGATTAGGCAACATTTTGGATTGTACCCACCAGTACTTTTCCATTTTAGGAGACGATCTGACGTTGTTTAAGAATCAGAGACTCCCAAGTTTTGTTTTCTTCTTAGTGGCACCTTTCATGTTTGTTCTTTAGCTTAATTTTTTAGAAGTTCTAATTTTATTTGTACCTCTGTGACATTTTATAAATTATTTTGTTTTAAAAGAATAACTAAGGATTCCTTCTGAAGTTTCAGGAAAGACATACTAGAATCTTGCTTTGAAAAAGCTGTCTAGGATAGCAAGCATCTTCCTAACAGAAGATAGAAAAAAAGTAATGATGGAGTTTAGCTTCAGTGCCAGAAGTTTCAGATTGATATGCCAATAATTGTAGTAACAAGCCCTATTACAGTTTTCTGATCCTATCTAAAGGGTAGAAAAGTCCAAAAGGTAAACAGCTAAACTCTTTGCCACTTAATTTTTATAATCCTGTGTCTGTATTTTAACAGGAAGTAAATTCACTTACTTCTCAATCACATTAAAATGAAAATGTTCATAAAAGCTGTTTAATGCTCAGGAAGCCTTCATGAGCTTCTTAAAAACAGCTTTTTGACATCGTTCCATTTTTTTTTCTTTAAAATCAGAGCTCAGTTTGGGGAAGAATTAACTCTTGAGAGGCCAAATGATTCAGATAGGGCTGCCAGAAAGCCATATTCTGTGAGAAGTTAAGACTTGACAATTCCAGTGTTACCAAGGACTCTGATCAGTTGAGCGAACCATGGCCTGGGGTTTTATAGTTGCTTAAAAGTCTGTACACAGTTTCTCAGCATGGTCCTGCTGCCCTGAAAAGCATTGGTGCCAGCCAAGCAGAGCAGTTTTCTAATAGGAAGATTTTCCAGCATGCTCTTGAAATTTTAGCAAGTCTTGGCCTCTTCTCTTCCTGCGGGGTTTTCAGCTAATCTGTTTTTCAGTTCCATATTAATAAGCATCGAACAGAATTATTAAACTTGAGGTATGTGTTTGGTTTTAAGGTCCAACTGGAATATTAGCCACCTCAGAGTCCAAATCCATGCCCGTGTTGGGTTCTGTATCCAGTGTAACAAAAACAGCCTTGAACAAGAAAACTCTGGAGGCAGAATTCAACAGCCCGCCCCCCCCAACACCTGAGCCAGGTGAAGGGTCGTGTAAATGGGAAGGATGCTCAAGTTCCAAGGTTACATTTCAGTAAGTAATGATGCTCTTTACTAAGTAGTATGTAGAAAAAATCTGTGATGACTAATTTGTGTGCTACTTTGCTTTGTTTATCTTTTAGAGAGCTTTTGATTTGGTTAGCCAATAGATACTCTTCTTCCTTTGTTTGATGAGCCAACTTTTGATTCCAGGCTCCTAGCTTTAGAGGTCTAATGCTGATGCAAAGCAGATATGTATAAAGAGAATTCCATCCCTAACTGGTTTGGTAATCTGATTCTTCTTCTACACAAAGAAGTGACTTGGATGATCCTTATTCAGCATCAGAAGACATTTAATCATTCTTTCAAGATTAAATACTTAGATCATTCCTCTTAATGGTTCATGAGTGGCCAAAGAAGATACTAGATCTTTCAGAAGATACTAGGTCTTCCAACTTACTTTGAAGGGTACGTTTTTACAACCTTATTTTCTGATTCTCAATTAAAATGTACTTTAATATTGCTCTGTCCTGAGATTGAAGACATGCTATGTAAAGAGTTACCTGGCTTGAAAAGTGGCACTTTGATTGTTAAAGAGTTAATCCTGCTATTGAATGTGTTTCAGACAGTTCTGGTGGAGGATCAATTTGTTTTATAACAATGGCAAGCTCTTTTTGAAATTAGTCTAGTTTTGCTTTAGTTCTCTTGCCAGGATGTCAGCTGGTTTGTCACACAAAGAAAAGGAAGAGGTGAGACAAATCAGATCAGCGAATATTGTAATCATGGTTAATTAAACCTCTGATTTCCTGTTCTATCAGGAAAGAAAGAATCCTTTTTTTTTGGTAACTCTACCTGTCTTAGTTTTAAGGTGAAGCCTGGACAAATGAAGTTGAAATTCAGTTTAGATCTATTTTTGCCAACGGGTATTTTCTTCTAGTCTTGTATTTCTCTTATTGGTACTATTAACTTTTTTTCCCCTTCTTTTGGAATGAATGACCTTCTTCGCTGATTTACAGTTTTATCTAATTTCATTATGTTTAAAAGTATATTTTCTCCTGCAGTCATGCATTTCCTTCTTTTGATGGGAGTCATTTGAACAGTTCTAACAGAAAGATGATCTATATTCATTCTTCATCTTTCCTATTACATTTGTTTAGCACCTAATTTGACATCAGCAGTCTGGCTACATTTGAACCAATATCCAGACACAAAAGCAATTTGGCTGAGACAAGTTAGTTTCTGAGAAATGCTTCAGTGTGTGTGTGTGTATAGATTTTTTTTTTCCTTTACCATTTTACACAGATAATCTTAATCAGAAAATACTGCAACTCCTTCCCCCTTTTGTCTGCCTTTTATTCTCCAAAAGTAAGTGGAAATTACATTTCCAAGAAAGGAAATGAAATAATTGCAGGCCCAAGGTCTGCAAAATGTGTGCTGAATTGACAGTGAAAAGGATCCATGTGTTGACAGACAGAGTTGTTAGACACCATAAAGGCCTATGTGAAGCTCAATTTATTTCTCATCTTGCTTGTTCAATGACTGCTTAAGAGACACATTTCAATTTAATTTATCTACTTAAAGCACTAATACAAATACTCTGTGCTGCTGTATTAACTTTTAAACTTTGTAACCTAACGCTTGATTATTCAGTTCTTGACATGCTTTAGCTGAAATAACCAACGCCACACATTTTCATATTGACAGCCATTTAGCAAAGAAGAATGGCTTTCTGAAAAATGTTTCTTAAGTACAGTCATCCAAATCAATCCAAGTATCTTGTGTATGTCCATGGTAATTATTCACTTCCCAAACAGATGCACTTCAAATCATTTTGTGTTTAAACCTAGCTTTTTAATGAGTAAAAGAAGTTTAACTTAGTGTAGTTGGATGTGAGCTTGAAAAGTAAAAAACTCATGTGATTTCTCAGGATCTCCTGAAAGTGGTTTAGCTACAGGGAATGAGAAAGGTTATTTCCTGGATTATTTCTGGCTGGCTTTTGACCAATAGTTTCGCTTTGTTATATAGGTTCACTCTGTTATACTAGCCATAAGGTAGAGGCAACCACATGTCTTACCTCGTAGATCTGAATTGTCACTTTGAAGTGAGATCAGCAGTTAAAGGACTTCCCTGGTGGCTCAGCTATAAAGAATGCACCTGCAATTCAGGACATGCAGGAGAAGCAGGTTCAATCCCTGGGTCAGGAAGATCAGGAGGAGGAAATGGCAGTACACTCCAGTATTCTTGCCTGGGCAGAGGAGCCTGGCAGGCTACGGTCCATGGGGTCACAAGTGTCAGACGCGACTTAGCAACTGAAAAACAAAAAAACAATGGCACCATTATCTTGAGCTGTGGCAACACCACCATAGTGTATTTCAGATGAGTGGCTTTATTGTCTCTTGACAGGTAATCAAGGTCAAGTGAAAGTGTTAGTCGCTCAGCAGTGTCAAGGTCAAGGGAGGATACCAATCACAGTAGCCTCTAATACATAACATTATTTTTTGTGCACATGTATGCATGCACGCACACACACACACACAAGTCCCTGCCACTCTTATGCTCCCTTCCGAGCCCCACTTGGGCCTCTCTGCCCTGATGTCGTTCCTTCTACCCCAGTTCTTTGCTTTTCCTTCCCTTTGCCTGGGATGCCCTTCCTCCAGTCGCTGCACTGTGTCACCTCCATCATTTCTTTGCTCACATGTCAACTTTTCAGTGAGACCTACTTTAACCATCTATTTAAAACTGTAACTCTGCTCCTCTAAACTGCAATTCTTATTTGCAGTTTAAAACCCTTATCCTACTCCATTTTCCCCAAAACTGTTACCTTCAACATACTATATACTTTATATATATATGTATATGTATGTGTATATATATATATATATATGCTTATTTTTTTCTCTTCCCCTCCTAGAATGTAAACTCCATGAGGATAGGAAATTTTTTGTTACTCATATATCTCAAACACCTGGAGAAATTCCTGCCTTATAGTAGGCTCTCAGGAAATACTTCCTGACTAAATGAATGAGTGAATACACTTTTTTATTAGTGAAACAGAATATCAATTAATTAGAATGCTCAGTTAACCTACATTACCCCATTATTCAACAGTCACACATATACAGATATATGTATACCCAAATTTTAGATATTTTGGTTTGTTTGGGTGCTTTTTTGGTTTTTTAAATCTTTTGAAAATGCCCCAGTCATTTACATTGAGCACAGGTGTGCATGTCTTCTGCATCTTTGTAGCTACACAAGATAAGAGTGAGCAGAGACCACAGAATGCCCAGTTGTAAAAGAATGTTTCACCTGTGCTCATTTGATTGACCTCAAGTGGACAGGAAAGTTTGGTACCTACTAAGAAACCTTTTAAAGTGAAGAAAGAAACATAGATATTTTCTGCATAAGATCTTCACTTATCCAGAAAATTAAATAGCATCAAGCTCTTCCCAGAAAGTTTATTTTCCTTTTAATAAATCCCTAAAAATTATCATATGTGTGTGTTCCAAATAACTGAGTAAGTCCTGTTTGGTAAATTGTAGAGACAGAGGTACATGGGTTTATTTCTTAGGGACTTAGGAAATGGCAGGAGACACCTTTGATACTTCATTGTAAGGATTAATTAACATTCTTGTCACCAGCCTGAGCAAACAAGGTTTTTTTTTGTTTTTTTGAACAAAAATGAAAACGAAGATAATCAGGACTTGGAGAAACCTAATTGTTTCTATTTGTCCTTTAATAATAGCTTTAGGAATAGTTGTGTCCTCTTTTAATTATTTCTAATAAGTATATGTGTGTGTGTGTGTGTGTGTGTGTGCATGCGCGCCAAGTCACTTCAGTCATGTCCAGCTCTTTGTGACGCTGTGGACTGTAGCCCTCTAGGCTCCTCTGTCCATGAGATTCTCCAGGCAGGAATACTGGAGTGGGTTGCTATGTCCTCTTCAGGAAATCTTCTCAACCCAGGGACCAAACCTGAAATGTTTCCTGCATTGGCAGGCAGGTTCTTTACCACTAGCACCACCTGGGAAGCCCAATAAGTGTGTACTACCTGGTAATAGTATCTTAAATCTAACAGTGAATTTGAATTTCATTAATTCTGATTAGTAATTGTTCAGACAGGAATTATGTTTATAACCTCCCTTTGTACTATGAGAGGTAAAAAGCTGGCCAAGCAAATGAAGAGTATAAGCTTTATTTTTGCTCTCATGCTCTCTGCAGCTGATCCAGAGTAAACTGACCGTGTTAGATAGAGTAAGACTCATTGATTCAAGCTAATCAGTGGCCATGTTGGTCAATATAAAATAGAGAAAATTCCAAGTTACAGAGTTTTAAAAAGATAACTTTCATTACTTTTTGATAGCCACAGTACCTGGAAATAAACTGAGTGTTGCACAGGGTCAAATGAACAGGAATGAGTTGTATTTTCATCAGTAAAAGCCTGTAGAGTGGGCGAGGAGTAACAGGGAAGCAGTGTGGTCAGGTTTATAAACCAGTGTTTTCCCACATATGCTCAGGGTGGCAAGTAGCTTCAGATCATTTCCAGAATGCCAGCTCTACGATGATATCTTGGGTTTGCTAGCTATATTATCTTTATGGCCTCAGGCAAGTTATTTAACCATTGACTGGTTCCTCATGTGGATGATGAGGGTAACCTTGTAGGGTTGTCATGTAAATTAAATAATAATGAAAGGTATTTCAACAGATTCCTTTTCTATTGTAATTATAATGCTGGGCCATTACTGGATGATCAGAGACAAAAGTTAGAGTTGAAAGCTTAGATACTGAACACCTGGTTATTGACTGGACCAGGTTTCCTTGGGAAAATCATGCAACTTTTATTCTGTGTTTTTTTGTTTTTGTTTTTCTTGTTTAAAATTGAGGCAAATAGTTGAGGTATTCTCTAGATTTTCTTTCAAATCTAGAACCCCAGTAAGTGAAGGTGTTAGTCGCTCAGTCATATTTGATTCTTCACGACCCCATGGACTGATGTAGCCTGCCAGGCTCCTCTGTCCATGGGATTCTCCAGGCAAGAATACTGGAGTGGGTAGCCATTCCCTTCTCTAGGGGATCTTCCAGACCCAGGGATTGAACCTGGGTCTCCTGCATTGCAGGCAGATTCTTTACCATCTTAGTCACCAGGAAAGCCCAATAATCCCTCACAAATGTGGTTGCTTGATAAAGATGTTCACAGTTAAGAAAAGAGTTAAGCACATATTTTCTACTCCTAATATGTCTCTAAACATAGATTTACAGAAACACACACAAGCCTAGAAATGTGAAATAATTTCTTGAAAAATTTTAATTTTCAAACTATATCAGGGGAACTTACAAATCCAAATTGAAATGATTGTTATCCTTCAGGGCCAGAATACTCATTCCAACTCTGTCACTATTGCTCCAAATGCCTTTAGACCTACTTGGATTAGAGATATCTGACCACAGAGGAAGTAAATTGGAAGGTCTTTCCTATCCATTTAATTTGGAGTAGAAAAAGTAGATGAGAAGTAGAGTGCTTTAGAGCCACGCAGTGAATCCTGTAAGAGAATCAGTGTCATGGTTCATTTTGGTTAAAAAAAACTATATGATCCATTTTAACCACCACTGCATGTTCAACATGTTCCCAAATGACTTGGCTTTTGCAAGCTGATTCAATATTTGGAAATAGCCATCAGTTTGCCACCATTACAAATGCATTTTAAAAAATATGACTCAGACCCATGACATCCAACCACATGTACAGAAAAGTACTGTGCAATACAGGCAAATCAAAGGGTGTTTCTTTAACTCCAGTTAGGTTGACTGGTTCCAAATTTACATATTCTGGGGCATTGATTAAAGGGTAGCTAGGAAATTAATATTTCAGTAGCAAACAAATTGAGCAATAAGTGAGAAAATGCAGTATAGTACCTAGGTATGGGTAAAGCTGTCTTCCATTTTATCCCGTGAGACAGAATGGGAAAGCCTGATGTTCTTGATTGATATAAGTGAAGTGAATTGGGAAAACATTTGGGAATGAAAGCTTATAACCTTCCATTGTATATGTTTCACCTGTTTTTAAGTTAATGTTTTCTATTATTCTTCATCAATATATATTAATATATACCCATATTATAGCAGCATTCACCTGAGAGGAAGTGTGCTTAAATTGCTGTAGGCAAGATCTCTGATGGACTTTTCCAGGTGGCACTAGTGGTAAAGAACCCACCTGCCAATGCAGGAGACAAAGAGACACAGGTTCAATCCCTGCGTGCGGAAAATCCCCTGGAGGAGGGCGTGATAAGCCACTCCAGTATTCTTGCCTGGAGAATCCCACAGACAGAGGATCCTGGTGGGCTACAGTCCACAGGGTTGGAGAGAGTCCGACACAACTGAAGCTGCTTAGTGCAGCATAAGATATCCGATGGAGGCTGTGAGTAATGGTGCTAGTTTCCCATTTGGAGGTTCAGAGTTTTGGAATTTGCTTCTGTGATGTTTTGTTGTTGTTACTCATGTTTCACTAACATTTATTAAGCCAGTAGTTTCATGTGTTACTTTGATTCTCCCAAAGGTACAGATTGGAAGATTGGACATTATCTCCATTTTACAGATGAGAAAACTGAGATTTAGTGACATAAATAATTTGCCCAAAATTCTATTCCTAATCCATAGTTGGGTCAGATTTTATTTGAACCTTTTTCATCCTAACTTCAAAGCCCATGCTTTTGAATGACAGCATATTCATTGAGCATATTCAGAGCTCTAGGAATGGAAGTGAAGAAAATGACTATAAGGTTTCCCCTATAGGAAGCAATGTAGTTCATTTGGCCTATGTTACTCACATCCTGCTCCTCTGACCCTGCGTATTCTTAGGTGGTGTAATCTCTTTTATCTTTCCTCGTTCTAAGGCTAACCTAAACAATTAAAATATCTTTTGCCATGGGAAGAAAATGTTACCCAGTAAAACCAAGAATTCTGAAAAGTAGAGTCTATCTTAATTAGCAAGAAGACTTGAAAGAGTAGCTGGAAAGGAATTTGGAAAGAAATTGTTTTAATGTTTTTCATGTCAAACGTCCAGTAAAGGAGCGTGCTTCACAAGTAAACTTGGGAAATTAATACATTAGAATACCAGCCTTAGCTCCTTTAGTCTTTGGCATAAATTTCATTTGTTGTTGTTTAGTCCCTAAGTTGTGTCCAGGTCTTTTGTGACCCCATGAACTGTAACCCGCCAGGCTCCTGCGACCATGGGATTTTCTGGGCAAGAATACTGGAGTAGATTACCATTTCTTCCTCCAGGGGATCTTCCTGACCCAGAGATTGAACCTGCGTCTCCTGCACTGGCAGGAGGATTCTTTATCACTGAACCACTAGGGAAGCCCAAGTTTCATTTACGAATTTTTTATTTTATTGACATTTCAAGCATGCTGAAGGTTAGTTCATTCCCAGAAGTCAAGTACCTTGAACGTATCTGACTGTAACCATTGGATTAGAAAGATGTTTTACTAAATGATAATGTGACAATATAAAGATGAATCCCTGTGAATACTGTTTTTTCAAAACATACATTCTACAGCCCCAAATAAATTTCATTGTTGTAGCCACTTCATGCTGTACCCCTGTGAGTCAACTCCACCTTTGATCAGTTCCCCATTAGCCCCTTTGAGTTTGGGCTGTAGTGTCCATTAGTCGTCACATTTTAGGACATCTCTTACATATAGAAAGATGGGCGGTTATAAAGAAAGCCTGGACAAACGGACCAGCAGCGTGGAGAAAGAAGTAAGCAGATCTTACAAGATTCTGCAGCACAATCAGGCAGAGGCCCAGGAGTTTCTTGTATTCTCGCCAACTTGCCTTTTTGTCTCTGAACAGTCTCGTCTTGGAAGTGGCCTTACTTGTCTGTACTGAGCTTTATTCATCTGTATTCACTTTTTCTGTTAATTACTTCTAGAAAGGTGAATATCCTCCTGACAGTTACAACTAAACAAAGTGGTCAACCTCACGGATGATTTTTCATTTCATCCAGTTATATCTAAAACCTTGTTTCACAGGGGAGAACCCAGTTTCCGTTGTAACTGTTGTGATTTGCAGTGATGTCGTAGCTGTATCCTCATCTCTTGGACATTCTCAAAGATGCTTTTAAGCCGCAATTGCTAGAGACCCTTCCAGTTAACATTTCTCTAATTCATCATGCTTCTCTTCAGCCCGAGATGTCCCCCGAACTCTAAGCTTTATCAGGCTTTTTAAAATTTCCTTTTTAACCATCAGACAGGCAGCTGGCTTGTCTTTTTTGTTTGGGAGGTCAAAACAGGTCACATTGTGCCCCATAGAAGAATTTAAAAAAACAAAAACCAATGTAGCAATTACAGGACTTCAATTTCAATAGAAAAATGACCGTTTCCAGTGAAGCTATTTTTATTTCAATTTGCATTTAATTTCTAGATCTATGGTGTCTCTAAATACATGTGACTTTTGGCCCCACACAGATTTATTTTTGTGAGAGTTCATCTTGTTTGAGCCATTAACTGACTACCGAAGTATAGTTGATAAAAGATAAATTTTAGATGTCTCATGGTTAGTATAATCAGTCAAATGTTTCTATGAAAGAAAAAGAAAATCTAATTACCATTTCTGGGTTTGAATTAAAAGATTGATTGGCTTTTAAGTAGTCTCTCTTCAGGTTTTTCCCCATTATTTCCAGTGTGAAACTGATGTAGAAAACTGAAATCGCTCTTTTGCATTGGAGCTGCAGAATTTGAGCTTTTGAAATATGTTGCCAAATAGAAATTAAGATTCTCAACTTACTTTTAGGGAAGCTTGGCATAAAATTGTCTCAAATCTCACCTGGAAGTTAGCTTGATTGGTTATACAGCTATTTCTTTCGAGTCAACATTTTGTTCAGATAGAATAGAGTCGAGTTCTTTTAGTCCTTGGGGTGGACAGAGTGCGTTTGGTTTTTTTTTTCCTGTTACTCCCATCCGCCCCCCCCCCCACCTCTTTTCTTTCCTTTTGTGTATGTGTGTGTGCATGTGTTTGCTTGTGTGGTGCAGAGCAGAGAAAGGAGGGCACCTTCCATGTACTTAGTAAACGTTTGTTTCTGAGAAGAGATGACTAGCTAGCAGAATGAACTGCATGGACGTTACTGCCTAATCTGATGCTCTTATACAATTAAAGGATTTGCTGTGCTCTCCACTGTAATCTTAGTACCCCTGAATTGTGTACGGACACTGCAGGAAACAGCTCTGCTCGGCTAAGCACCGCGACAAAGGTTCTCCGTGTGTGCCTGCGCATGGACAATTAAGTTTTAACAACAAAATTAGCAGAACAACTGGATGTTCTGGAAGTTGAGATTGCCTCACTTAGTCTCTTTTTCCAACCCCCTCCGTAGGAGTTTTCCTGTGGGCTGCCCAGAAGACCCGCCTGTTGGTTTTGTCTCACAGGTGTTCTGAGTTGCTCCACAGACAGCAAATGCTTCCAGATTAATTGTTGAGGCTCTGTTATACCCAGTGTTAAAATTCTGTTGAGTAAATCTCAGAATAGCTGTTAAAAATGCTGCTGAGCAATTCTCAGTTCTTTCAAAGAATGAATTGCCTTGTAACATTTGCCTCTAGTTGCCAACACCTATGATTTTTAGAAGCTTAGCATAAAATATATCCTTTCGGCATGGAGAACCAAATTGCTTTTGGTGCTTTGTCATTTTTTTTAAACATCTTTCAGTAGTCTCTGCAGTATTTGTGTTTCCTTTTATTTTTGTATAGTGGAGTAGTGGAGACTTAAAATTTATTCAAATAGAAGTTCTGGCTAAAAGTTAAGTGTAGTTTCAGATCTGAGGATAAATTGATTTAACTTCTGAGACCCGATAAATGCTTTTCATCTGAAATATATTATGTCATATAACTATATGAAAAGTAGCACACTGAATTCTTCACAACTTACCATCTTAAAAGAGAGTTTAAAGTATTTAATATAGTAAATTTAAAGAAAAATCTCTTAAAATTTAAAAATATTTTTCTGAAAATTATGAATGAAAATACAAACATTTTGTGCATGACAGCTTTTTTGAGGTGCCCATGTTATAGATGGTGACTCTGGTGGAAGACTTTATGTCCCTTAAAATTTCTTTTTTAGATAGCATTCACATTTCATAGTTGAGATCTCAGTGAATTTTCCATGGTGACTTAAAAGTTGTACAGAATTACAAAAATCTTTATAAGTAGCCCCCAAAAGTACCATACACATTTAAAAAAAGAATCTTTGCCTGAGCTACAATCAGTCTTAGCTCATGCTTTATCATTGATTTTGCTGGTGAGAATGGTCCGGTTTCCTGGGCTCTCTGGGCCAGTGTATTTGGAATCCATAAATGCGCAGAGCCCAGCTTACACTGGAGGAATAAAAGAACTGGAACAAGGCTTCATAGCTTTCACTGTGGTCTGGGAGGTAACCTGTACTATGCTGCAGTTACTCCACCAAAGAAACTGTGGCTCAACGTGGACACAGAAGTCTTTGCCCAGGCATTGTTAACCTCTGTTAAAAAGGGATTCTTGTTAATCCTGGTGGCAAATCAGCATCCAGAAGGTGGTGGCAGATTTTCAACTGTGCATGGCGGTATTCTGCTGCTTAACAGTATTTATTTTTCATAATTTAAAACTGTATCTATTTTCCCCTCAAACAGAAGCTGACCCAAATTGTCCAACTAATTTATTCTTTGAGCTTAAATGCAGTTTCAAAAAGTACACAAAGCCAAAAGGAATTAGTTTCATTCTACCTTCACGATATGTAAAAGTTGTAGAATGAGCAATAATATAGAAAGTTTCATCTCTTGTTTGAAACTCGATTTGGGGAAATTTTGAACAAGTGTGTTAAAATGTCCTGAAAAACAGGACGTCTAAGAGAAACAAAACTACCTCTGGCTGCAAAGCCACTGCTGTTGACTGCTGTAGCAACTCATTAAAGTGCTTGGGGATGGGCTGGGGTTTGGGGGGGGCGGGTGGGCAGCAAGACTTCTTATTTTTACACAAGGGAAAATATAAAACTGACTTCCTCTTTGGAGTTTTCCCAGGAAACTACTTTATAAAGACACATTTAAATCTTTCCGTTTTCTGTCCTTGAAGGTGGTAAATATGATTGTGGCTTTATCCATTTTTATTGTAAATGAAGCAGAGTTCAGACCGTCCGGCTGTGCGTCATCTGTTGGATGGCTGCCACCAGCTAATGCAGGCATCCCACTGGGAGACCAGAGAAGAACTATACTTTGATTCACCAGATTGTGTTAAATAGTCCAGCTGTTGCGATTTGAAAGATAGTTACCTCAGAAGTGAAATAGAAATGAACTTGGCATTTATGCCTCAAACCGTTTTTATACTGTTTGGCAATCAGCTTTTCAGAGGTAGCATTTTATAAAATAACTCTCACCGCTTAAAAGTTTCGTTCACTGTAATGTTCAAAATGTCCCACCTTTATATTATCAGTAAAATTAAGCTTGAGTGATATGCAAAATTTGCATGAAATAAGCATTTTCCCCCCTTCATTTCATGAGCTTTGATTGTATTCAATTGAGCTCAGAACCATGTCTATTAGGGCTCTTTGGGGGCATTAGTTAATTTGAATTGCAGCCGAAATGTTAGCTAGAATGTTGTTGAATATAATTGGAACATGGAAAGTTGATTTTGAATGGAATTTCATTGAATGCAAACAATGATGTGCTTTTTTAAGAATTAGAAAGTTGCACTTTCATCTCTTGTAACACAGTCTGAGAAATCAGAGTCCCTTTATTATAAAGTTCAATTTGGGGCATTACCATTTGCAATTGTTCTGATTCTTCTGGTACCAGTATCAGCTGGAGTCAGGTTTTTCGTTTTACTAGCAAGTGGCCCCATCTGCCCCAGTCTCACCTTCTGGCCCTCTTGCAGGTGGGGAAAAGTAACTGCTTTCTGAAAGGGCGACCAAGTTGTGTTGAGTTGGCCAAAAAATTCATTTGGGTTTTTCTGTAAGATGTTATGGGAAAACCCAAATGAATTTTTTGGCCTGCCCAATACTTGGGCATTAGGCTTCATGGAGTGGCATAGATTAGTATATTTTCTCCTAGCTTTTATTTTGCTTTTTGGTTTTTCTTTTTGTCTTGGAATAGCACTTAAATGATTGAAAATGACTCACAAAAACACCTATTTGAATGGATCAAAAACTCACTGCTACTTTGTTGTGGTAAGAAAAAAAAAAATTGACAGGAAGTCAAGATGCCACAATGTTAATCCTTATCTGCTATTAACAAATTGTGTGCTCACACAAGCATTTAACTCACTATTCTTTGGTGTCTTCCCCTGATAAATGAGAAGGATGGACTAGTTCATGTCAGTAATCCCTCTCAGCCTGAACAGTCCATGATTCCAGTCTTCATGTCAGCTCTAAAATTTAAGCTTTGCTTGGAGATTTTGCATCTTACAGAAGGTCTGCCATACTTTTTATGAATACCGACTTTTAATTCCTTATTTGGGATCATTGCTGTTAGACGAATTAAAGTAGAAAAACTGAACCAAACAATGGTATACTGCAGTTCCTATTGGATTATTGTGTTCGAGCACCTGGGATTTTTCACCTTGGGGAGAAGCCTCAGATTTAACCTTCTAGAACCTGCCACTGTTGCTGCCTAGAGTAGGAGCCTGGGTTCTGGGCACCATCACTAGGGGGGCTTTCTGGCTCTTTCCATAAGATGGGATTGGAGGTACAATGAGGCCCCTCATTCCAGAAGGAACCCTGGGCAGCTCCCCCATGGGAACCAGGGATAGACTTAATGATGTCACACCAGGAAGAGCTAGGTTTAAGTCACAAAGGAAAAAAACAAAACAAGGGATAGCTCCAAGGGATGAATTTTATATTTATCGATCTGAAAGATGCAGGTGAAAACAAGGATTCAGAAAAAATCTGTAAACTTACCAGAATTAGCCTGTGGCATCATCATCGTGTTTCTAGAAGATGCCTTTGGTAAAAAGTTATGTGATATTGTGGGAGAATCAGAAACTGGGAGAGATAGGAACTTCTGATTCTTGTCCTAGCTCTGCCACCGATAAGCTGTGTAATTTTAGGTCTTGCTCCTCCCCTCTCCAAACCTCCTTTTCCTTATCTGTAAAAAACAGTTGGACTAGATGATTGCCATAGTCCCTTTTAGCTTCAGCCCTTTGGAATTCCAAGCCAGTGTTCATTATCTTTCAGAAACTAGTTAATTCTGATTCTCAACACATAGATTCAGAGAAGTTTTCCACTGTGCCAAGTTCAGTGATAACCAAAGGAGTTCTCAAATTGGAGTGACTTAATAACAGATTAATCTATCATTGAGAAGGAAGCCTACTTCAGGAAAGAACAGCAGTTCTCTCGACTGAGACAATTCCAGGAAAACTGCAGCCTGTCCATACAGAATTTCCGAGCTTCCGGTTGAGTCAACATTGTTTGTTGCTGTTGTGGAGCCCCAAGAGCACTTCCTGGAAGTTTTCAGCCTCCAGCTGATGAAGAAAGCATTTTTAGGATATGTTCATCACCCCTTCACCTGCAGACACACGTGGGCATGAAAACACCCATGGTAGTTCTACAAAAGTGGTGAATGAAGGTCAGTATGGATTGATGGAAGTTGCTCACCTGAAATGAGATGGATACCTCCATTGCATGTGTCGAGCAGACTGTCTGGCTTATCTGCAGTGGGCTTAGACCCAGTGTCATGGAACCAGACTGGGGACTTGACTGGCAGATTTTATGTGACTTTGACTATAACAGTTTAGCTAGACTGAAACTTCATTTTCTAGAATTCCCTTGAATTCTCTTACCCATTTGTTTCTAGGTTAGGCTTTGCCACAAGAGAAATTGGCACGAGCTTTAGAAAGTGGAAGTGACGTAATAGTCTTTTTTTTTTTTTAATGCTCTGAAAGTGTGTGTAGGGCAGGTGTTTTTACTGCTCATGCACATTGTCACCTAGTTGGCATGTGGCACAGCTGCCTCCCTCTCCCCTTCTAGCTTCCCCAAATCTTGGGCCAGATGCATGTGTGATTCCATGTGGAAGGGCTCCAGGTTTACCCTGAAGCTCACCTGCATCATCAGGATTGGGGATTGTGAGAGATGGGGCTCTTGTTTATCCTCAGCTTCTTGCTGCTGCTCATCTGCGTAACCTGCTGATTTCAGGCCCAGCCTCATACACAGACTCACATAGACTGCCTGACTGGCTCTCTCCATTGCCTGGGGTCTAACCTATAATGAATCCTTATGCCATTCACGGTGGTTCTGCTTCTCTGACCGTGGATTCGGTCTTTCAGGTGTTCCCTGAGTCAGAGAAGGTCACTCCAGATACCACTGGGGTAAATTCATCCCACGGTGATTGCCAAAACACAGATATCTTAAGAAGTGGATCTTTGGCCAGAGTAGGTGGGCAGTGTCAGAGGTGTCTGCTAATGAAAAGGGTGTTGCCAGATTCAGGCAAAAATAAAGGAATCTGTCCTCACTACAGTGTAACGTTCCTCTCAGGCCCCTGGTCATCTCTCTGCTTTTACTCCTCCAAAGAAGACAGTTATATGCTAGTTACTTATTGATGATAATCAAGTCACACAGTATAACTGGAAAGCCCTATAGCGGTTTTCAAGCATTTGGACAGATCTCATAGTGCTAGGTGGTAAAACTGTGGTCCCTGGGTTGGAGTTTTGTTACCTGTGGCTGCATCATGCAGGCCACTTTGTCTCAACAGTTGGTCATTTGTTCTTGTTTGCTTTTGTTGTACAACAGAGGTATCCAGACCTGCTCACACAGAGGCCTTGGTTTCTGAGCATTCATTCTGAGCCTTTCACGCACGGTAGTTCATTAGTATTCGCTCATTTGTTTGCTCCACAAATGGGTCTGCTCTGGGTGCTGGCGTTTAACTATGAACAAAGCTAAACAGTCCAACTCGTGGATGCTTACATTTTACTTAAAGAGACAGACATTTAACAACTGGTTATTTAACTGTAACTGTGGTAAGTCCAACAAGGGAGCAGTATGAGGCAGTAAGGGAGTGTCAACCAGCAGGTCTGATGTCTATTACATCAACTCATCAGGGGGACTAGTAGAGCAGTGGGGAGACCTGGCCAGCAGTTCGTCAGTACTTATCCTGACATCCAGAGGTGGACACGGGTCAGGGGTGTGCTGGGTCATGGTTAACGTTCTAGCAACCACCAGGAAGACCAGATAAGTCTGAATAGCCTCTGCCTTGCCTGCAACACACCCCTCAACCTCCAGGCATCAGATCAGCAGTCCAGCCCCTTCAGATGGTTGCTCCTATCCTATCTTCTGAGAGGACTAGGTGCCCGCAGCCTAATCTCCTGACACGTGGCAAGAGAAGAGCATTGCAGGACATCTCCATTTCCACAAGGAAATTATTGCCTATTTAGCTGGAGAATCAGTAGCTTCTTACATCAGAAGAGAAGAGAGGAAACCGCAGTGGAAAAAGAAACTGCATTTGAAATTCAATAAGAAATTTCTCATATATGACTCTCCTTTTTAGACAAAGTGGTAACTCGGCATTTCAACTGACTCTCTAGATTCTCCCATCCACCCTGGTTCCTTCCCTCATTCCTCCCCAGGTCTGCCCAGAGTCGTTCCTGCCAGCAAATGGCAGCAGCTGGCACATCTCTCAGCTGCCCATGGGGGTTGGTGGTGATTTATTTCCGTCCTCCACGCCGTCTCCTCAGAGCTAATCTGCACCCCCAGTACCCTGGGCACAAGGGAAGAGCTCCCTGCCTCCTTCCAGCTAAGCAAGGGTGGGGCAGGAGCCGGGGCAGCGGGCAGTGGGGGGTGTGCAGGGCACCTGGGAGCTTTGAGCTTCTATGAGAAGAGTGTGCGATTAAGCAGGTAGGTGCCTTCGGCTTTTTAACACTTCCGCAGTTAATTGCTCTGACTTTTTCCGCCTTTCTTCTGGCCTTGTGTTCCTAATATGTAATCTAATAGCTTTTTTTTTTTAAATGGCTGGCACCTCAAAGACCACTTTTTGCATGTTGATTAGACTTAGAATGTTTTGGGGTTTTTTGCTCCTCTAAATCCAGGAATACGGAAAGATAAATGTTTTCTCTCTCTGCTTTTAATTTTTTGTTTGTTTGTTTAACTGTTCACCCCCTAGGCCTCCCAGTAACACTGGATACAGGAAACAATACATTGGCAGTGGAAAACAAGCCAAACCAGTTGTAGTTTTAGATCCTGTTTCCACACACGAACCCCAAACCAAAGACCAGGTCGCTGAAAAAGATCCAGCTCAACCCAAGGATGATGAAGGTGAAACTAAACCAGGATACAAACAGAAAGTGAGAGATACCAACAGCTCCAACTGCTGATCCACAAGCTGAAGGCTGGCGTGTTCCGAAGTCCTTTTGCAATGAGCACATGATTAGTCTTGGTGTATTGGCAAGGGCTATGGACACTCTGTTCTTGTCACTGTATTCAGAATATAGGTTCTTTTCTGATGTCACTTTTGTAAGTAGTTCACCTATAAATATAAGTAAGCTATTTAGCAAAATACACATTCTTTGTAGCTTTTTTTTGTTCATAGGGATAAGATTTTTTTCTAATTTCTGTATTAAATGTGACTTCTTTTTGAAGATAACAGAAAATTCAGATGTTATCTTCTTAGGTAATGTGTGTACCGCTAATCAAATGTAATGATGAAAGGTTGCAGCACTTGTGTCTAATTGGATAAACAGAACTGACTAGCTTAATAAGGTGATTTTTTAAAAAAACCCAGAGAAGCTTCTGTTTTGCATATCTGATCCTTTTTTTTTTTTTTGATGGAGAAACTTCAGTAGCATGGAAATTGTTAGGCACTGTGGTATACAAATTACTTTCTAGGATATACTGAGATAAGCTTAAAATTTCAGGAGCTAATGTCAAGCTAGCAGTCCCATCAAGGCATCTGGCTCCACTGAAGTGAAGTCGCTCAGTCATGTCTGACTCTTTGCAACCCCATGGACTGTAGGCCACTAGGCCCCTCTGTCCATGGGATTTTCCAGGCAAGAGTACTAGAGTGGGTTGCCATTTCCTTCTCCAGGGGATCTTCCCAACCCAGGGATCGAACTTGGGTCTCCTGCATTGCAGGCATACGCTTTACCGTCTGAGCCACCAGGGAAGCCCCATACTCAGTGTTAATTACACACATTATTAACTATGGGATGATTGTGTTCAAAGCCTCCCGAAGACTTTGGAGGGAATGCTCTAGTGACCTGAATGCAGAATTGAGGTGAAGTCCAAAGCTTGAATTTAATAGAGTATTATCTTGGTAAACAGTGTGTTCAGTGCTATGAGTCAATTGTGTTTTCTCATGTACTCGTGCGGCACAAGTACCATATTTTATCACAGTTCTTATATACAGTGAAGATAAGTGACAAGCATACAATTTCTTGCTTCACTGCTGTTTTACATTACACAAGTTTGTTGTTTTGTTTTGTTTTTAAGGAAATTAGGTGGTAGTTAGTCTCTAAATTAAATACAATGCTTCAGTCTACCACAGTGAATAAAGAAATGTAATCAGGGATTTTAAAAAAAAGACTTATGCAGCTTTTCAAAGTTGATTGTTTCAAAATTGGTGTTTATTTAAAATAAGTGGTAAGGTACTTGAATGCATTTTCTTATGACAATGATTCAGTAATGGTAATTTTACTATTAAAGAAAGTGAAAGGGTTAGTTTTGTTAGCATAGCTCAGCATGAAGCTGTCAGGTGCTTCTCACCTAAGGGCGGAAGAAAATGATAGTAATAATTGCAGTAGTTGTATTTTATTTTTGCACGTATGCTAAACATAGGCTTGAAAAGGTGGTTAGGCAGGTAAATGTACTTCCTAAATTTGGAGATAATTATCTTTCTGTAGGTTCGTTAGGCTTGGCTGTTTCCATGTTTCTTCCAGTGATGTTTTTACAGTTACTTATCTGTTCACTCATAGGGAATTAAAATGTAATGTTTTTCAACTGTGACTTCCCCTGATTGAACAATACTGCTGTATGATATACAAATTACAAACTGCATTAATTCACTGAAAATAAGGTCTGTTATGCTGTGATTTGAACTCTCCTCAGCACATTTATTAAAAAGCACCAATAGTTTCCCACTAAAGGTCACTTGTGGCTATTGATATTTTTGGTTTAGTTCCCCACACTTGACATCCTTTAATAAAATAATTGTATAAGACTTGATAAGTTTAGTAGTTTTTAATAATCCACAAAATGATTTCTTTTGAGGGATTTTATGCTATGTTTCTTCCTGCTTTTCCCATTCCTGTGTATATTGTCTGCTAGCATGTGTCTTAAAGGTATTTAGAAATATAAAATTCTGTACATTTGTAATTCCATCTTTCATCACACCCCCTTTCCAGGGTAAAGAGTCAACCATCTGGTGAAATGTGTTAGCTGGACCAGGCAACATTTAGTCACTGGTATTCTGAAAGTGTTCTTACATTTTCTGAGCTGCTTATTCCTTCACCATGATCACAGAGTATTTAAAGTTACTGTGATAAAATTAATCCTAGTACCTTTCTGTAGCTGAGCTAGTCTCTCATAAACTCCTCACCTCCACTGGTTTCAGCACTTGCTCATTCCTGTGCAAATTCCTATGGCGTTAACGGCTAAAACCACGCAAACTTGATTGGCCTGAGTGAAAACAGTGGACGTTTTGGCTCTGACTCTCTGTGTTGGTAGCTTCTGTTGTGTCTGACTCTTTGCAACCCCTGTGGACTGTAGCCTGCCAGGCTCCTCTGTCCATGAGATTTCCCAGGCAAGAATAATGGAGTGGGTTGCCATTTCCTTCTCCAGAGGATATTCCCAACTCAGGGATCAAACCTAGGTCTCCCACATTGCAGGCAGATTCTTTACTGTCTTCAGACTACTCACCAGTAATTCCTCCTTCCTTACCTTTTTGTTAACAGTAAAATGTCTGCTAGAAATGGAGTAGGGCAGGTAAAGATTACTGTTGATTATCCTACCAGGCCATTTTTTAGGATATTTGTCAGGTAAATGATAGTCTGTAGCACAGAATGTTAAAAACAAGGCTTGGATGATTTTTATAAATGCACACCATACATGTTTAGGGGATTCCCTGGTGGCTGGATAGTAAGAATCTGCCTGCAATGCATGAGGTTTGATCCCTGGGTTGGGAAGATCCCCTGGAGAAGGGAATGGCAACCCACTCCAATACATATTTAATCATTTTCATCATGGAACAGCTTCAGCTTATGTGGCAATAAGTTGTGGATAATGGATAAACATCTCATCATCATCACTGACCTTAGGAAGGTCATCAAGCAGCCCTTACTTGGATTTGAAGTTTCTTCCGGGCACTAACATTCCCAAGTCCCCCTGCCATTTCTTATAAGGGGTATGATGACTTTCTTTCATCTCTTTATATGTAACATCTTATATATGTTTTGTATCTTTTATATGTCCTGTAACGTGTGTAGAGAGAGAGAAAATATATAAATAGAAACAGTGCTTATCACTTTCAGAAGCTTGAAATGCTAATGTCCATTTGGTGACCCCAGTCCTCAAGTGAGTTAAAGGAGAATAGGCAGTGCTCAGCACTGAAATTAGTGTTGACTTGGTTGAGGTAATAAATCACCTCTTTGGTTAATTTAGTTATTCAGTTACTAACTTAGTTGTACATTTTTGTTGCGGCTTTATTCGGTTATAATTTGTATCACAGTTTTAGGGCATACTCTCACATGATCTCCCATATTTCATGTGTGTGTGTGTATGTGTGTGTGTGTGGGTACATGTGCAGAGGCTATGTGAACACCTACCCATCGCTTATTGCTAAGAATCAGGAAAGGCAACAACAATCACACACTGTGACACAGCTCTCTCAACTTAAGAGGGATACCAACCAATCCTCCTGCCTTGTGCTTTGAAAGAATCTGCCATGGAGCCTATTTTAAGTCACTGCTTTTAGAGTAAGGCCTTGGCTCTGCCATAAGACCATGACATCTCCCTGTTAGTACTCTTCAAAAGGAGAGGTCCTCAGTGTGCTTAGAAAAACTTAAGAGAATACACCAGAAATCTAAACTTAGCCAACTTTCTCGCAGGTCAGTATGTAGCAATTTATGTAGTTTTGAGGAAAAACATGGTAACTGAACAGAGAATTTAAATCTTATAAAGCCATTGGATATTATTATATTTACAGGCATGTGTTTGAATATGGTTGGTTTTGGCTCTCTTCTATCACCCCAATACCAGCTTTCAAAAAAGACAATGTATATGCTGCATCATTTTTAATCACCTACTAGATGCTATAGTAAAAATAATTATGCATTTAATGGCTTTAAGAGTATTCATCCACTGAATGAATAAATTCAGTGTACTGAATTTATACTCATTTACTTACTCATACTCATTCCAAAAAGGCTCTAAGGAGATTCCCCAGAGATATAAATGATAGATGAAAAATTAAAATTTAGAAAGAGGTGGGAATCAGAGAAAAGGGATTTGAGTATAGGAAAGTTACAGGAAGCTGTTTGGCTCTTAAAACATTACGTGAAACTCTCATAGTTTTTCCCAAGGTTGGCTATAAAACTGTGTGCATGCTTTCTAGCATGGATATTTAAGATAAAAAGAGAAGATGTATACCTCTTCCTGACAGAGAAAGCTCCCAGTGTAAAAGATGTTTGTTTTTAGAGATGTTCTGACTAGTGAAGTATGAGATGTTTGAACTGAGTGTGGAGTTGGTAGCAAAAATATTGGACTGTTGTACTGGGTCCTGACCCCTCCCCCTCAAATGGACATATACAAACATGTGCAAGACAGTTTTTCCATGAACCGGAGCATGAGCATGTACAAACAGGGTCCCCACAGAAATGTGACAGCTGGAAGACAGGTTCGCAGGTATAATTTCCGGCAAAATACTCTCTGTTTTTCACCAAACAGTGAACGTAAAGGAAGAAAAAGCACACAAATTAGTGAAGTTTTTGGAGCAAAAGCAGAATGAAGCTATCCTCCAGGTCTATCAGTGTAATAATCTGAGTGGTGTGGCTGTCAGCTGGGGTGCATGCAACCCTGGTGGGCAGACGCTCAAAGTTTGGCAAGTTCCTCTGCAACTTCTGTGGGGAAGATGGGCTCAGGGACCTCGGGCAGCTCACCAGCCTTTTCAGCTTCCTTATTCCAGTAGAAAAATGTGTGTTCTTCATTGAAGCCTGTTAAAAATGACAACAATAAAGTTTACTAATTCAGTGGCTCTGATTTTTTTTTTTTTGGCTATGTGACATGTGGGATCTTAGTTCCCTGACCAGGGATCAGACCCATGCCCCCTGCGTCGGAAGCACAGGGTCTTAACCAGTGGACCAGCAGGGAAGCCCCTGGTTCCAGTTTTTCTCTTTGTTACAGGATTTAGAGGAGACCAGCTTCAGAACTGTCCAGAGGTGTCACACCACCATTAGAAAGGATTCTAGACCTGCAAAAAAGTGGGCCTGTCATTGGTTATACATTAGCTGCAATACACTTGTTCTGTTCAGTTTGCACTGTATTCTTAGACAACATTCTGGAATGTTTGGTGTACAGCGGACTTTGGGCAGAGGCTGAGCAGCATAGGATGAGAGGAACATGAACTGGAGGGAAGGCCAGTGCTCTGCACGAGACAAACCTTTGCCAACTAACTATGCCAACGTCAACCTCTGTCGACTCAGACTGTTGCAGTCAGGTCCCCATAGGCAGGAACAGTGTTTTAACGGCTGGGCTTTTGCCAAGATTTCCTACGCAACCTCTCAGTGGAGTGGTTTGCTTTTCCAGTTTTTTTGGTCCCCCTTCACGTGTATTGACCACTGCCAATGTCAGCAAAATCCTCATTAATCTGTTAACCCATTCCGGAATGCTCGGGCCAGCACTGTCACCAGGGAGGAGCTGGGCCTCTGGTCACTAGAGTCCTTTTTGATGCCCCGAAGCAGCTGTCCCCCTTGTGCTGAAGTCTGGTTGGAAATGTGATCGGTCATTTAGGGAATCTAGAGCTTCCACGAAGTCAGGATGACAGAAATTAATCAGACAATAGGTAGGAGCCATACAATTTTACCCATTTGAAAAAAAAAAAGAAAAGCCCTCACGTTACACACTAAATAATACAAACTTTGGACTGTCCTTACATGACTGAGACATAGTCTCCCCATTATATCTTTTTTTTCTATAAATCTTAGGATGTGTGTCAAGGTCATTACATAATGTGACACATTTATAGTTACTATTTCTGTTGGTCCCTGAAAAAAGTGCCTATATTGAGTCCCAAAGCAGGACCTCCTTGCTACTCCACAGTGCTCCCTATAATGTATCTACCTCCTCCAGAGTTACATTTATGGCAGTGGTCAGTCCGCAGCCTTTTTGGCACCGGGGACTGGTTTCATGGAGGACAGTTTTTCCATGACCCGGGGGGAGGGTGGTGAGGGGATGGCTTTGGGATGATTCACGTGCATTACATTTATTGTGCACTTTGTTATTAATTACATCGGATCCACCTCAGATCATCAGACATTAGATCCTGCAAGTTGGGGACCCCTGATTTATGGTATACAAGTATGTCAGCACTACTTAAATAACATCCCTTTTTGCAGTCTGGCAATTCCATTTTAAAATACAATAGTTTTAGAATTTTGCAAAGACAGGTATTGGTCTCTTTAGACATCTTTGCATGCTTGCTTTTGGCTATCACAGTAATACATAAACAGTAAAAATGCATATTGGGGGTTTTCTCTCCAGGTAGCTGGTACATAAGCTGCTTCTATCCATGCAGATTTACAAAGTTCTATGTCATAAATGACTGGTTCATTTCTCTTGAGACTGTAGTCTTTCCAAGCTACATTAAATTAACATGCTGTCTACTTAAGTAGGACAAATTGTTGCCAAGAACCACCAGGGAAACATCTGTCTTTAACTTTCCTGAGCTGTGCAGAGAAACCTTAAGTATAATTTGGACCATAACAAAAGGTAGGCTTGGAAATTCCAATCAATTAAGTATTGAAAAGCATCACACAGCCTATCCATCAAAAAAAGGGCGAGAGTTTTAAACATTCAGGTAAATAGATAATCCATTAAGAAAACAATGCACATTGTGGCAAATGCCATCCTGGTTTTGTCAGCACTTATTTATTGTCCTTGGATTCCCCTGCCCTCCTGCTGAGAGACTTCTATTCCTCCCTCTCCCAATCTTTGTTCTCTTATTCATCGCTAAAGGAAAACAAAGCAGAAAGCAGCACATACCCAGTGTTCCATTCTGGCCAAGTTCTTCCTCTATAGTAATGAGGCGGTTGTACTTAGTCACCCGTTCGCCACGAGAAAGACCTCCCAACTTGATAAACCGGACACCAAGTCCAACAGCCTAAAGGGATGGGGAACAGCTTATTTTAAATGGAGTCATATTTTGCTCAACTAAACTCTTTAGGGAGAAGGGACACTGCCCCTGTGTGCTGTTTTGGTTTACTCTCTTCTCATCTTATATGTGTAAAGCGGCCTTGAAGTTAATTTCTCTTCTTACATCAGTAAAGCGGCCTGCTTACAAGCCGAGAAGAGTCAGAGGTACAGAGATAGTGTGACTATACATCAGATGCTCTCCTAGTCATGTGAGCATGCTGACTTTTATATAAGAACACTCTGGCCTTTCTCGCTTCATTTTAAGAGGTAAGATTGCAAGTGCACACCCCAGTCATTTCAGTATGCTCATCATTTTCCCAGGACTTCAATTTTTCTTCTTTTTACAAGTTCAAAGATTAGCTCTTTGCAAAAGGTAGCTGTCTGGGAGGAAGCAAGTCTTTCATAAAAGGTTACATGACTTTGTCTGCCAAAGTCCACCGTTTTCTGAGATGCCATTTCGTGCTAAAAGCAGTGTTTTGGCAATTCTGCAACGGGCCAGTTTTCAGCACTTACCAAATCGACAAGGCTGTCATCAGATGACTCTCCTTCTGTGCTTCCAAAGACAGCGATGTGCTTCTTACCTGTAAGCAGAGGAATTCTTTTCATTTTAGATGGTACGAATCTAAGCAGCAGATACAAGCCTCCAGAATAAAACTTTAAAGTTTGCCAGAGGTTTAAAACTGAAGAGTCAATTTGTTGACCATCTGAGAATTCTAACCCATACATTTGCATTTCTAGTACCCTGATTTTATCTGTGTAGATAAATACTAATTGAATTCTATGTTTCATCAAATATAAGATGCCCTCGATTGTAAGAGGCACCATTATTACCACTAAAGAGGAAAAATACTCAAGTTAGATTGATACATTTCTCAGACCACAGCTGTAAGACAAAATCATCCATGTTCAATGTAGAAAAACATGCATCTTAGAGTAAAAATACATGGTAAGTACAAGGGCATCATATGCCTAAATGACAGATTTCACAATTCATGTAAAATTTTGTTCAAAGGAAAACTGTCATTCTAAATGTTGACTTATTAGAAGAGCAGTGTTAATAGTACTTAATCAATCACTTTTAAAGATCTCAAAACCCCTTAAAATTTGCCAAAACCTACAAAGACTGCAATCCAGAGTTCTTCCTGTGGTGACAGTCTTGTGTCTTACAGGCAGGAGTTACAGCAGTGATCTAGTATGGGACAGAATGTCTGCTGAGTGCCAGGCCCAGGAGGAAAAGCCAGGCCCGGGGCGTCTCTCCCACCACCTGCAAGCTACCCTGCCTGGGTCCTAGACCGGGGAAGCCTGCAGGTGAAGGGACCACACGCATTTCATTCCATCTTCTGCCACTAGCCCAGGCCCCTGGCTCCCAGTCTCCCTCTGAGTCTTGCACCAGCTCTGAGACTAGCCTTCTGCATAGTTCCTGAGATCCACTCACGATACTCATGTTTCAGGCCCTGTGCATAAGTGAACAAGACTCCTGAGAATGCCCTGGAAAAGGGGGAAACAGGATGAGACGGTTGGACGGCATCATCGACTCAATGGATGGGATCATGTTTGATGTCTGGGAGATAGTGGAGGACAGGGAAACCTGGGATCACAAAGAGTCAGACCCGACTGAGCAAGCTGTGGTTAGTACTACAGTTGAAACTTTTGAGGAACTAAAAAAAAAAAACCAGCGTGGGCTAATGATTGAAAAAAAAAATCACTGTGGTGTCCTGTGAAGCTGAGAGAACAGCGGCCTCAGCCACGTGTTTGTGGTAGCCCTCCCTGAAAGGGGCGACCTCCTGGGTGGGGCTGTTGTTAGAACATTATGAACTAAATCAGTAGTCAGGTGCATTTTGCTGTTGAGCACCAAATCACTCGCAAATGGCTGGGGTGTTTTTCCTTCCAAGATGGATTCCATGCTTTTGAGTACCTGATACACTGCGTATTTAAGTTCACCGTGAGTCTTTCAGATCTGTGCTCCCACTCACCGTGGATGAGGCTGGTTATTTCCACCAGGTCTGACATGGTGGTTTGGTTGGTGTGTCTTATGATCAGCCCGCTGTATTTGAGGATGCTGACGTTGCCCTCCTCCAGCAGCTTAGAGATGCTTTGGGATGCGGTGCCCGCAATTATGTAACACCTGGAACCAAGAGCATTATAGATGCTGTCCCACTGTTCAGAGTCCTGGGTGGATATTTAAGAATTGGTCATTACAGTGTATGCAGCATCATCACAAAACAACAGCAATCATACAGTAGATAATCAAAGTTAGACACCGTTATGAGATACACAAGCTAGGGGTTTAGGGGGAGTTTTTGTTTTTTTGCATTTTTCAGCTGAATGCTGCCTGTACCACAGCCACACAAGTTAATAGGCTTTGTGGAACAGAAACCTAAAGTGATTAAATTTGAGCTTAAATATCTAGTGAGTAAAATGTTAATACACATTAAATGCTCTTCTCCACGTTGATTCTGACATCCCTCAAACACCGGCTCTTCCCACCCACTGTGTTATCCACGATGCGGCTAAAGACTGGCTGGTTGGAGGATGTTAATGTTATTTCTGGTAAAAATACAATGGAAAGAAATGAGCCTGCAGGGCTGTAGACCCTCATTCCCAACACCCTTATTTTTAATTGGTGAGACCACCAAATGAAATGAAATGCTCATTTAAATAGTAATATACAGTCTTCCCAGCCGTTGTACTAGATTTCCACCTGTCCCACTAGGACAGACAATATAGGTGCATCTTATCACATTAAAAAGAGAGCTATGGCCAGAGCCTGGGGACAAGAAGCAGAAGATATGTCTGGTGGGATGAAAGATCTGGGCTCAGCATCTTCCACAAGTGCTGGGATGTAGCCAGGCTGTGAAAGGAAAGATGGGACTGAGAGATCCTGGGGCTCCAGTAAGATCCAGCTCTCTTTCTGTCCCTCAAATTTTAATAGCTGAGTTATCTTAAAGAGAACAGCTGCTTACTGTATCTAATGGCTTTTCAAGTTCATAAAATCAAAAAGGTAAGTTTTGAAGTTTAAGTGGGTTAGGAAAAAAGACAGTTGTAGGCACACAGACAATCCTTGTCAGATGCACTAGTGCGAACAGGTCAGAAAACCCCAGTATCTCAAATCTTTTAAAAAAATGTTTTTTTTTTAACTTCTGTACATGTGTATTAACTGAATTTAGGTTAAAAAACATTTGGCCGAGTTGAAGTTCCGTTTCCATGAGCACTTGGAAATGATGTGTGATTAACCTACTGAAGCACCAGTTAGCACAGCAGGCATCAGTTAGGCTGCTGGTAAACACACAGGTACTCTGAGGTGCTGGGGGATACATGTTTTATTCCATAGATGGGCACACTCCTAGGTAATTCTGTTTCTGCTAGTCATTTGCCTGGTAAGTGCCTTTTCTCATAAACGCCCAAATAAAATATCCCAGCCCAAATTACATGTCAAATCTACAGATCCAAAAGAATGAGACTTTGTTCTGTTTTATTATAAAATTCAAGGTGAATCTTGTTACCTCCTTCCTGAAAGGGTCAATTAAGGCAATAATTGAAGGGAACTTGTTGATCAGATCCACATACAGGTCAACCATCTCAGCTGCACTTTTGTAGGTCCCCATCATCACTTCATATTTTCCTTTACTCTGATAAGTGTAAGGAAGATATTAAAATAGGCTAAATGATGAGTTCTTCAAACATTAAAGATGCAATTCAACTTCATTTTCATTCATTTCATATAAAAGACTTCGGGTTATTTTCAGGCCACCCTCACATGAGAAAACTGTGCCATTTACTTTAAATATCTGTGAAATATCAACCTGAGAAAATCAGGTCTGCGTTTCTCTGGATGCCCCATACATCTCTTCCCACGGACTTCAGATGAAACCTGCACAAAACAACTGCCTGCAGGGTAGGGGAGGAGTAATTTCTTCCTTCAGTTTTAGGATGTGATGCCAGATACCTGGCAGCTTGGAAGATGGGCAGTCACATAAATTCATAAACAGAATAGCAGTGCAAACCCGCCTACTCAATAGAACTACCATTGTTCAGCTCACAGTGAATGAATTTAGCTTACTTCCTTTACTGTGAATAGTTTAAATTTGAAAGCAGGGCTAGACTTTTCAGATATGAACAGTCAATATGAAATGTAAAGAGACTTAGGTGAAAGCAAGCAGGCATGTTCTAGCAGTAACTATTGTTTTGGAAGTGGAATTCTAGTGTAGCCTGTTCATCTGAAGTCTGGAATGCCCCCAGGTACTTAAGTACAGGAGTGAACGGACCAGGAGAATTTAGTATGATGTCTGCAAACACAGCACCCTTATGTCCAGTCCAAATCTGTGTCCAGCAGTGGCACCTGGGGCCTTTAGGTACGGGGAGGGAGGTGGAGTGCACCAGAATGACTCTGGTATACTAATGCCTTCCTGTGGCTGCTAACAGAATGGATTCCCTTAGAATTAAGCAGGTTCCTAAGAAGTTTATCATTGAAAAGATTCTGTACTTTTTTCACGTTAAAAAGTGGTTAGGAACTCTTAGTTTCTATACTGCAAAACTTACACAATCTTGTCTTGTCAGAGAGGAAATGCTTTGAACTAACTTTGAACTAACTTTTTCAATGACTTTGAACTAACATAAGAAGAATTATCTGCTATCTAGCTAATGCATTTTACCGAATATATTCAACAAATATCCAGTCTAGTTAGCGCTAGCAGTCAGTATATTCATAGTTCATGGTATATGTTGTAGATGAAAACATGCAATTATTTTTCTTAATGGTATGCCTAGGAACCAATCATTATGTGAAGAATAGAAAATTACGTTAAACATTCTTTTCTGTGCTTAGTTTTCTTAGCAAACTAAAAACTTTAGAAGTCAGCTGATACTTAGGTTTCTAATATACTATTCAAGATTTCCTCTGAAGTTAAAAATTAGAATTGCAAATTAAAGTGGAATCCTATTTGGTCATGTCTCCTGAATTTGACATTAATTACCATTACTAATTATTCTCCAAAAACTTCAATAACTTGGAAACACTTTTTACATTTAAAAAGTGAGTCACCAGCAGAAACTCCAAGAACCATGTGTCTACAAGAGCTTGTCAAGTCATAGTTACAACTGACTCACTTTTTATGCTTGACCAATTCAGCATTCATCAACCAAATGAATGTACTCAGCAGAACATACCAATTTGTTAAGTTATTTTTCAGCAGTTCTTATTTCAATATAAGTAATCCATTTTAGTCACTTTTATTACAGAATTTCTCTAATTATTATGACATTTTCTGTTAATATTTAAAGTTATATGGCTATGTTATTGTCTGTCAGAAAAAGACTATAGGCTTCCCTTATGGCTTAGATAGTAATGAATCCACCTGCAATGTGGGAGACCTGGGTTTGATCCCTGGGTTGTGAAGATCCCCTGGAGAAGGGTATGGCAACCCACTCCAGTGTTCTTGCCAGGCGAAACCCCATGGACAGAGGAGCCTGGCGGGCTACAGGCCATGGGGCTCCACAGAGTTGGATGCAACTAAGTGGCTAAATACAGCATAACACATTGTCTGGTCATTAGCTAACTTGGCTTTCCCAACTCCATTTATATTTGGACCCTTCCATGATATTACTTAAAAAAATAGAATTTGTTTGGAAATATAAACAGATAGGCTCCTCTTTTGAGTTCTAATTTAAAAATAATGGGACCGAAACAAAAGGCACAAACTCTGGAGTGGAAACTTACATAGTCCATCAGCTCATGTGCAGCACAGTTGATGGCTAGATGCAGGTTTGTTCCCAATTCTAGCCCCAGGTTTGCACAGATTCCTTGTATGAGGAGCAGTGGCTGCTCTATAGTGTCGTAATTAATGGTTAAACAGCCAAGATGGGAGATCTTGCCGGTGATCTGCTGCTGCAGGATCAAGAAAACCACGCATGTAAATACAGCACGCTAAGGCTCTTGGAGCTTCTGGTGGTTGGCAGTTAATAACCAGACACAGCTCTCCAAACACAAGGTCCTCTGACCCTCCATTCACCCTGTCCCTAGTTCCCGCTCATGTCTGCATGACCTCTGGGCAGATGAGTGTTCTGCAGTATCTGGGAATAGTTTTCTTCCTCCCAAGGTCTTCAAGTTTGACCTGGGAACACACTCCTCTCTCTTTAGTTGCCCATGTCCTCTCTCTGTCTGCTCTACTATTGAACACGGGCTGACCTGAGCCATGACCACCAGGCTGGTGACTCTTCAGTCTGGCCCTATAAGTGTCTGTCCTGCCTGTCCTGACTCTGCCTTCTTCCTCTAGACCTGCTCTTTCCTGTGTCCCATTTTCCTTTAGAAGGATATAGCTGCTAAAAGGCCACATGATGCGAAGAACTGACTCATTGGAAAAGACCCTGATGCTGGGAGATGGTTGGATGGCATCACCGATGCAATGGACGTGAGTTTGAGTAGGGTCCGGAAGTTGATGATGGACAGGGAATCCTGGCATGCTGCAGTCCATGGGGTTGCAGAGTCAGACATGACTGAACTGAATTGTTAAAAGGGCTTCTATGGTGGTTCACACAGTAAAGAATCCACCTGCAGTGCAGGAGACCTGGGTTCAACTGCTGGGTTGGGAAGATCCTCTGGAGGAGGGCAGGGCAACTCACTCCAGTATTCTTGCCTGGAGAATCAGCATGGACAGAGAAGCCTGGCAGGCTAGTCCGTGGGGTCTCAAAGAGTTGGACACGACCGACTAAGCACAGTGCCACACAACTGTAAAAATGTCAGTTAAAAAAATGTAACTCTTCTTCAAGAAAGGTTTTATTTTAAAAAGGACGGGAGACTCCAGCTGAAAGGACACAGCACAGAGGATGCACAACAGCGGAAGAAGGTGTGATGGCCCAGATGACCTTGGGGAAAGGTCAAAGTCTGAGATTTCAGTGGGCCAGACGATTGCGGGCAGTGGTGGCCTGGCGGCCTGTTGCCAGACAGGCAGGGACGGAATGATATTCCAGCTCTGGGGGCTGGCTGCCTGGGTCAGTCCCCTTGAAGGCATATTACCATGCAATTTCTGTTTATGTGAGGCCTGGTCCTGGAGCAGAGTGACTATGGGAGAGGGGAGGGGGCGGGGAATAAATGACCTGTCAAATAGTGTGGGAAATGCATTTACTTACTTGGCCTCTTTTGCCTCCATCATGACTTTTTTTCATCTCTGGCTTTGGAGGAGGGGACTGTGGGACAGAAGATAAAGATATGTCACTGGGGATTTTCAGACACGTCTGTGGCAGCAAGCAGAGCTTTTGGTCCTCTGACCTGGTGACTGCTCTGGGGCCAAGCTGGTCACGCTGTGAGTCTCTCTCTCTCTCTCTCTCTCTCTCTCCCCCACTCTCACACACACATGCATGGGTGATGCCAATCACTCTTTAACTTCATAAACCTAAAACAATTTCTCAAAATCAGGTACATGCCGGATCTGATGTATGTAATGTCATGTGACATTAAAAGCAAAGCTAATTACCAATGAGATGCTCCCACGGTTTACAGTATTGACATAGGATGCACTTTAGGACTTCCCTGGTGGTGCACAGGACAGAAACCTGTCTGCCAATGCAGGGGACATGGGCTCGATCCCTGGTCCAGGAAGATTTCACATGCCATGGAATGGCTAAGCCCATATATGCCACAACTACTGAGCCCAAATGCTATAACTACTGAAGTCCATGTGCCTAGAACCTATGCTCCACAACAAGTTCAGTTCAGTTCAGTTGCTCAGTCGCGTCTGACTCATTGTGACCCCATGGACTGTAGCACGCCAGGCTTCCCTGTCCATCACCAACTCCCAGAGCTTACTCAAACTCACGTCCAATGAGTCAGTGATGCCATCCAACCATCTCATCCTCCGTCATCCCCTTCTCCTCCTGCCTTCAATATTTCCCAGCATTAGTCTTTTCTAATGAGTCAGTTCTTTGCATCAGGTGGCCAAAGTATTGGAGCTTCAGCTTCAGCATAAGAGAAAGCCCGTGCAAAATGAACAAAGACCCAGCACAGCCGTCCCCACAAAAAGATGATGCACTTTAATGCCCAGCAGTTATTGGCTCTATAAGTGGGGGCAAGTTTGTCAAGAATCAACAAGGTTCATACTCAGTTATACACAAAGACAGAAGTTATCCTGCTTCCTTTCACTATGGAGTCAGCTGAACTTTCTATCCGTTGATATTAATAAAAATAATATAGGAAGCAAAGAGATGTGCCAAGAGAAAAGAGACAGTGAAACACACACGGCACTGCCCCAGGAAGCTGTGATCTAGTGATGGCAGACAGGTGAGATGCAGGTAACAGCCAGGAGGAAGGCGGTGTGATGCGGAGTGCAGAGCTAGGGGACTTCCCTGTGTAAGTCAGGGAAGGGGACTTGGAAGAAGCTGATATCTGGTGGGAGGGGGGAATGTGGGAGTGCCAAACCTGCCAGGTAAAGAGCAGCATATCCGTGGCCCAGAGCTGAGCAAGGGCAAAAGTCGTAAAGCAGCATTTTGCAACTGTGGCACTCTTGATACTTTGGCTGGGTGATCCTCTGCTTGAAGGGCTGCCTGTCCACTGTTGGATGTGTACCAGCATCCCTGATCTCAGCGTTCTAGATGCCAGGAGAGCCTCAAACTGGGACAACCCAGAATGTTTTGCTCTTTGGGCAAAATCATTCCCCACTAAGAAGCACTGCCTTAGAAGAACACAGTGATACAGTTTACTTCGTCAAAACTGAAAAAGAAAAATATCTCTATGGTTTCATAAAATACAGTTAAAAAGGCAGGCAACGTGGTAGAAGAAATTAGGTATTAATGTCACATGTAGAAAGGACTGAAGCCTTTATTACAGAAAGAATTCCCAGATTATCAGTAAAGATAAACACAAATAAAAAGGGTAAAGAAATAAAGCAATCTGCAGAGATTTGTGCAGAATTTTACATGATTTTAAACACAAATCATGCTATATACTTGTATGTGTGGTGTCTGTGTGTACAAATACAAAACAAAGGCTAGAAGACCACACTCAATTTTTAACAGGAGTCAGCTCTAGAGATGGAACTGGAACTGAGGGTGGTAGTGAGTGTGGGGTCCAGGTAGGTGGAGTTAGCACAGGGGTAGGGTGGGGGGTACTAGCTCTACCAGTATTTGAATTCTCATAACATTCATGAGCTACTTGTATAATTAAAAATAAACTGTATAATTAAAATTGTATAATTAAAAATTTGAAAGTCAGGATGACTGCAGAAAGCTCAAATATCCTGAATTTCTAATATTCTAAGTTGGATTTCCTCCACCTCCTCTGACAACCACCACCTCTACGCATTGCTCATGGCGGTGTCAACTCTGAACACATTGCCTATATTCAGCTTGTTTACTCCTCACAATGTATCATATCCATTTTGTGGACGAGGAGCCTGAGGCAGAGAGGTTATGTAATTGGCACAAGGGCACACAGCTAGTAAAGGGGCAACGCAAAAGGCAAGGTGAGGGTTAACTTATCAAGTCTGAGTCTCTGTAGGCTGGTCACCCATAAGGAAGTTGGCCTCCTGAAAAGCACCCCGGAAACTGGCTCCAGTATGAATGTGAAAGTGCTAGTCACTCAGTGGTGTCCGACTCTTTGTGACCCCGTGGACTGCAGCCCGCCGGGCTCTTCTGATCATGGGATTCTCCAGGCAAGGATACTGGAGTGGGCAGCCAGGTGCTTAAAGCAATTCTGATCAACTGTAGGGCATGGGCCCAGCCACCTGCCCCGTTACTGATTCAGTGCTGGCAAGGTCGCACTGGAGCCAAAGTTCCTTCACATCATACTGAGATGGCATCTTGGCCCCCATCCTGCAGGAGGATCAGCCAGTGCTTCCTAATCATGGAGTTTAGAAGCCTCACACTATGTAACTGTGGGCTCAGGATTGAGTCCTGGAACAGAAGGACATTAGTGGAAAAACAAGTGAAATTTGAATAAAGTCTGGAGTTCAGTTAGTAGTAACTTAGCCTTTTGGTTTCCTAGTTGTGATAAATGTACTTCGGTGATGTATCCTGTTAACCCTGGGGGGAACTGGGGTGAGGAGGTATTTGGGAACTCTCTGTACTGACTCTGCAGCTTCTCTATAAATGCAGTATTATTCCAAAGTGAAAGACAAGGATCGGGACCCTCAGCCCACCACCTCACTGGGCATGACCCTGGTCAGAACACTCCTGCATCTGAACATGTATTCCTGATACATCCATGGAGAGCGAGGCACTTTGTGGACATAGTGGAGGAAGGAGAGGGTGGGACAAATTGGGAGAGTAGCATTGAAACATATACACGACCATATGTAAGATAGCTAATAGGAAGCTGCTGCGTACCACAGGTAGCTCAACCCGGCGCTCTGTGACAACCTAGAAGGGTGGGGTGGGAGGGAGGCTCAAGAGGGAGGGAATACATGTATACTTACGGCTAATTCACATTGTTGAATGGCACAACACAACATTGTAAAGCAGTTGTCTTCCAATTTAAATTAATGATAAAGAATATGATGGAATAACCTGGTGCCTCTATAGCTGCCCCCATCCAGCCTCTATGACATCCCCCTCACAGGCTTCTCGGTCAACGGTACTCGTTTGCCCAGCACTGGGATTCTGAGCAGGCACAAGTGACTGTGCCTGCACCATCATACCACGCGGCCTCTCACGATCCGAGGGGCCATAATCTTTGCACAGGGCCAGCTGCCTCAGAGATCAAAATGAGATGATTAAGTTCCATTAGAAACTGGCCCCCATAGCCAATGAGGGAACGTATGAGCTTGGATCATAGGGGAAACCCAAAGAAAATGAGTATGTTTTCCTATCTGTAGCAACAATATTGATCACATTGCAAAATGAACTATAATTTTGACACCAAAAGGTATATAAGCATCAGTTATTAGATACCATATATCCTCTTTACATACCATTTCAATTGCTTTGTTGATGTGTTTCTGAATTTCCAGAAGCATCTCCACACCCTGTAAGCAGAAGAACTGTGATCTTCCACAACTGCCTGATAGCTCAGCTGGTAAATAATCTGCCTACAATGTGGGAGACCTGGGTTCCATCCCTGGGTTGGGAAGATCCCCTAGAGAAAGGCTACCCACTCCAGTATTCTGGCCTGGAGAATTCCATGGGCTGTTGTAATCCATGGGGTTGCAAAGAGTGGGACATAACTGAGCGACTTTTACTTCACATTTCACTCCACAACTGCAGTCTAGAATTTTAAATATAAACACTTATACCACACATGAATATTTCTGACTCAGAATATTTGTAGGGTCATTGATAAGACATCCTGGGTAGTGAATTACATATGGCCTACAATATCAGAGGATTAAATGCTAATCTTCAACTCTCCATTTTTATTTGGGTGAAAATGAATGAGAGGCTCTTCCTTGTCATCCTCTCTTCACTGTTCAGAACTGGCTGGTTTAGTTGGTTGGGTCACGTTAACTACACTCTCTTTCACGGTCCCCTGACCAACCTTCTTGCAACACATGTCACAGGTCATCAAGGGCTTCTGCATGGCAGTGTTTGAATTAGTATAAATCCACTGTCACTTAGGAAGGAGGAGGATGTATTCTGCTGACGGTGGGATCTGCATACGGAGACAGATGAAGAATGGCATGCCAAATGCTCTGGTACCCAAATAGCACGACAGATATTAACTGAAGGAAAGATCCTGGCGCCACAATCTGCACGGGATCTGACAGATGGTGTGCCAGATATAAATCCGAGTCTTTCAAAACTGATAAAAGTGAGGTAATGCCTATTCCCCTTAAAAAAATAAAAAGAATTCTTTATCATAAAGAAATCATCTTGAGATTTTTTTAAAAAATGATTTTCACTAGGTTGGATAAAATATCAGTCACTATGTTGCCCAGAGGAGACGGAGCTTCCTGTCCTTTTCCTGTAAACATCCACTATAGAACACAAATGCTTAGTTCTCCCTAATGCCTAATTGGCAGAATATTTCATGAAGATATAAAGAGGCATATTGACTCATTTATGCCACTGAAGAACAGTTAGACACTAACAGACTTCTGAGTAGTAAACATGCCACTTAGGATTCCTTCCTTCCATATTCCATAAACGTGCGCTAAACCTCTCTTACATGCCAGGCAATCTGCTAGGCTCTGCAGTTCCTACTTAACAGAAGGGCTCCTAGGAAAGTGCCAGCTTCCTCTTGTTGCAGCCATTGTGCATAGACTAGTAAATAAAGATATCTCAGTTGTCCCAAAGAACATCCTTCTAGCACTCTCAAGGCTTCTCTGTGAGCCTCTCAGTTCAGTTCAGTTCAGTCACTCAGTTGTGTCCAACACTTTGTGACCCCATGGACTGCCAGGCTTCTCTGTCCATCACCAACTCCCACAGTCTGCTCAAACTCAACTGTGAGCCTCTAGCATGAGTCAAGGTTATAAAGAGCCGGAGATCCAAGGTGGTCTAAATGTGGTCCCCTTTCATTTGCGGTCTTGTTTTCTTCCCACTTCCCTAATTTCCTAAATTTTTTTTCTCATTTTTAATTTAATTCCTTTTTCCATGGTATCATAAGCCTCGGGGGCATCCACTAAAGACTCACTAATGATGATTTTTTTTTTTAAAAGAAAAGGTAGTTTGAGATAATGTAAGGTACTTGTTTAGCTGTTAATCCAGGATGGGGTATACAGATCACTTCTTTCATCAAATTCAGCTTCCCAGGTGATGACTTCCCACAGCTGACCAGCGACACCATCAGAAGAGGTATAGTTAGCTTTTCTGGCTGTTCCTAAAATGGGGCGGTGGGGCGGGGGAGGCAAGAGGAAATGAGGAACATGGTTCATTCGTATTGAGACACTCATGGTTCTTGTAAAGGTGTGTAATGGGCACTAACCTGGTGGTGCTTCAATAATGCAATGTTCAGGTAGAGAGGATTATTGTCCAGCATGGCACTGGTTTTGGCAACAGCCAGTGACACAGCCCCTATGGCCATGCTGCCACAGAGGACAGCCTCAGGAGGTTCTGCAGGTATAATTGGTTTTTCTGCAGCAGTCTCCATCCTTCCTGAAGAAAAAAATATTGATAAAAGATTGCTTTCCAGAAAGCAAAAATGTGACTATGATAAAACTGTATTTTTCAATGTTTTACTTACAGATGCAAAGGCCAAGCATAAAGAAAGGATGAAAAACTGAGGCTGGGAAGAATGTATTCACCACTTCCACCCCTGAGAAGTTTCTGTCTGATGTCACTACTCTCTAACATCCAAAATGTCCTCAGCCATGTATTTTGCCAAAGAAATTTTAGAATATTCAGTATTAACTCTTTCCACAGTCATGTAGGGTAGAAATTGTTATCTCATCTAAATGAGGGCTTAGGCTCAAAGACTTGCCCCACATTCAGCAGAACGTGAATTTAAGGAGAGCATCTGAACAGTCTTGTGAATTCCAAAGCCTTTGTTTTTCTGTGTTCCACCATTGCTCCTGCATACCCACCTTTGTGTTGAACATCTCATGTGTATATCTAACTGGTTACCTTGCTTGCCAACCCCAAGCAGATGCCTTTTTCTATGAGGAATTCCTTCCAGATCTAACCATCCACTCAGAATCCCCATCCATCTTTCACCCTCATATATTCTCAGCCACTTAGTCATAATTAGTCAGACTAATTATGGCACCAGAGTGTCCATAATAAATCTCTCGTTCCCCTCCTATTCTCTTCTCTCCACAGCTGCTGGCCTAAGTCAGGTACGTAAGGTAAGTGGAGTCAGATGTATAAGCACCCAGCACACATTAAATGTTTAGCAAATTATGGTTCCCTCCTACTCCTTCCCTTCTTACATTCCAAGTTCTATTAGTCAAAAGAAACCACCAAATGAACACCCACTGGTGGTCTCTACCTATGATTCAGCAGTGGCCATCCCCACCTTCCAGAAGATTGGTCTAACATGATTCTTCTGCCTTGGGCAACTCTCCTCCTCTGTCTGGGCCTCAGCATCTGAATCCATGAAATAAGAGACCTTGTCTTCATGATCTCTTTGGTCCATGGTTCTGGTGCTTTCTTACTCAATGGAATCCACACTCATCTGGTATTTAGTCTATTCCCAGCATCATGCTAGGAGCTGGCAGTTCTAAATTGAATGAGGCATGATTCATGCCTTCAAGGAGCGTGTTGTAACTGGATGGACATACAAAACACTGTTACAACACTAGCAGCCACTCTGGAATTAACATATTAGAGGAACAGAGGTGAACAGTATGTTGGAAGGCATGGAGCAAAGGGCCATGATAACTTCAATTATATGCCTTAAAATGGCAAGGTCTTCCAAAGACAGTTTCCATTAATATGTTATGTGGGACTGCAGAAATGTTGGTTATGCATGTCAAAGGACACAATTAATTTTTAAAATATGGAGTGGCTTTCTGATGAGCTAATGGGAAATTTGAGAAGCAGTTCAAGGTCTCCATGTCAACCCCCACCCTCTCTGCCTTGGGCAGAGAGTACTGTTCAGAATACTCTATTCAGAGTACTCTGTTCAAAGTACGGTTCAGAGTACTTTGTTTACTAAGTGCTTACATCTGGGTAAAAAATATTTTTTATCTTACAAATAAAAATGGAGGGCAAGATGGGGTAAAACCGTGCTGACCTAACATTGTAGCTTCGAGCAAGGAAATGGCATGGAGGATGGATGGATGGTACCTGGTGGGAACCCAATCTAGGTGTGCAGCGGAGAGACCTGAACTTGAAAAGATAGTCCAAGCATCAGCCTTTCTTCCCCTACCTTTGTTACTTATGGTTGGTTCTACAAGATGATAAGCCACTGACCTTGCTTTTGTCCTTTTTTCTTGGATGGAGGTGGAGGAGGAGGTGGGGGTGGTGGTGGCTGGGGTGAAAGCACTGTTGAGTCTTTTAGGTTCTTTTCCAATTCTTTTCTCTCCTTATCTTCTTGTACTTTATTTTCAAAGAATGTCCTTAATGGCAAGAAAGTATGGATTTATAATGAGATTATTTAGGAATATCGCTTGTAACTTTGGTCATATTTTAGTGCTGACCCTAAAATATTTCAGTAGCTAACTCTGCTTTTTAAGCTACCTAAGAACAAATCTGCTTCAATTTCCAGGACTGAAAAATGACACTGTTATAAAACTGTGTTCAAGAACTGAAAATAATTTTGGCCTGGAAATAAATGTTTAAAGATTTCGGGTGCTCATTTTAAAAATTATCTGAGCCCTGTTTATTATTTTTAAGGTAAAATTTGAAGAAACAATTTGATTAAGGGCTACTGGATTTTCTTTTTGAATAAATGACCATCAGACAAAAAAATGAGACAAGGATAGACAGTGAAATATATAGCACTATATGCAGGACTTTTTTTTTTAATTTGAGGTGGGTGCTTAAAATGAACAGCTAAAAAAATTTTTGGGAACCCCAACTTAGGTACCTCTAAATAAAATTTCAACTCCCTGGAATAAAAAGAGGCTAAAAATTTCCTGAGGCAAAAAAACTACAAGCCAAAAAAAAAAAAAGATATGGGAATCAAATTTGCATCAGATGCTGGTGGGGCTGTGCCTTTAAAGTACTGAAAGAAACAGATTTCAAAGGAGAATTCCATACTCAGCTAAACAGTCAAACATGAAGGCAAAATGCTAACATTTTCACACATGTAAGAATACCCTTACAAAAATTTATATCCCAAATACTTTTTTCTCATCCTTACTTAAAAAAAAATTATATATTTATTTTGGCTGTGCTGGGTCTTCATTCCTGGGTCAGTGTTTTCTCTAGCTGCAGCAAGCGAGGGTGATTCTTTGTTGCGGTGTGTGGGCTTCTTGCGGTAGCTTCTCTTGTTGCAGAGCACAGGCTCTAGACAGGCAGGCTTCACTAGTTTTGGCTCTCAGGCCTGGACTCAGGACTTGTGGGCTTAGTTGATCGGCAGCATGTAGAATCTTCCCTGACCAGGGATCAAACTTGTGTTCTCCTGCATTGGTAGGAGGACTCTTATCCACTGTACCACGAGAGAAGCCTTCATCCTTACTTTTACAGGATGTAATCCAACAATTCAAGAAAGCGGAAGATATGGGATCCAGGAAACAGGAGAACAATGAAGGGATATCTTATGGCATCTCTGTAGTAGGTCTAGAGAGGAACAACTCAAGATGGGAGATTTGGGAGGGAAAATTCCAGGAAAAAAAGGAATGTAATGAAATAGAAGGTATAACTGAGAGATTAGGAAAACAATTAAGGATCTGTCAATAGCAAATAACACACACAAAGAAGTGGAATAGCATTCAAAAACTGGAGGGCTATAATCCATAGGGTTATAAAGAGTCAGACACAACTGAGCACATACATGTGCATGCACATGCATGCACACATGCCATTTATAAAAGACATAACTAGAAGTTACACAAAATTATATAGCATTCAAAACCTGTAAAAAGCTATTCAAAAAAAGTTTTTTTATAAGGTCATGATACAACTCTGATGCAAACTAAAATGTGAAGTTACACGCAATTAAGCAAATGATAAAACTTAAAGAGAGAGAATCCAGTTGACCTTCTTTGGCCATGAGGATTGTGGCACTGATCCACACAAAAGGAAAAGTAATAGTAACCCACACGTGGTTGGGTTAGCTATGTGAACTATGCTCACATAGTCATACTTCCTTGGTTTGCACATTTTAGAGTCAACCTGTGGGCAAGGCCTGGAATATTTGACTGTGTTTGGAGATCAGAACATAAGCACCACCCACTGGGTCATATAAAAGGATAAGAGAGGCTCATGGGGATGATGCACGTGAGGATGTACAGGGGGGAAAAGACAATGTCTTAATTCTTCATCCTTTTCCAGAGAAACTTTCACTGAATCCTAGGAAAGCCCTAGGCATAAAAAGAGGCCAAAAGGCCTTATGTGGCCTTACACACTAAAAGTTTAATAGCAGGGTTTTCAGAAGAAAAGCAAGATTTTATGCTACATGTTGATGCTTTAGCATATGTTTCCTAATTGACCTCCCAACTGTACCCTGTAGATAGGACACACCTGTTTCACTGGCAGGTGAAATGGAAAGAAAATAGGTACATAATTATACTGGGCACTTACGTTTCCAAGTTTCATACTTACCTGAGCACCTGATCCACCTCAGCCTGGTTGGAGGGCACTAGGCCCTGGAGCTCCTCAGTGATGGTTTCGTTGACCCACTGCACTGCGGTGCTGACAGCATCCAACCTTTCCAATTCCTCGGCTTCAGCTAGCTCAGGTGAAGCGTTCTCGTGGACTTCAAAGTGAGTTGAGATCACCACAGAACATATGTTCTGAAAACAATATAAATGTGCTCTACATTTTCCCTGCCTTTCACAGGAAATAGGAAATTGAATGTATCCAACTTTAAGGTACATGATATTTTATCACCAATTTCAAAGAGAAAATGAGAATCTATAATTTTCTTTGAGATATTTTTATAGCTATTGAAACACGGTGGAACCTGACTTCAAGGAATGTTTAAAATTATTACCTTGTTAAAATACTCTTATAAAAACCTTACATTGAACTTCATTTTTATCACTGCCTCTCCCAAAAATAGCAAAAAGGATACAGATTTAATCATAATTATTTTCATGGATAACAATGAATTTTTCTTCATGTAGGTCAGTCTACATATGTATAATTCTATGTAAGTGAGTGAAAGTCACTTAGTTGTGTCGGACTCTGCAAACCCATGGACTATAGCCTGCCAGGCTCCTCTGTCCATGGAATTCTCCGGGCCAGAATACTGGAGTGGGTAGCCATTCCCTTCTCCAGGGGATCTTTCCAACCCAGGAATCAACCCATGTCTCCTGCACTGCAGGCGGATTTTTCACCATCTAAGCCACCAAATCTATGTAAATCTTTATGTAAATACATGAATCTATAACCCTATCTGCAGATTATAGAGCTCATGACATTAGTAGTGTCAGAGTTTTAAAACTATTTTTGCCCCATCTTCACATCACCTTCAGGTCTGTACAAACAGTGCACATGATAAACCATGATGGCAGATTGTATGATTCATGCTTTGTGTTCATAACTGCCTACAAATACTGTATGTGTAGTTCACAGACACTGAATTTTGAAACATTAATTTTCCACTATTTAGACAGTAAATGCTAATAAATGCAGTGGAGCCAAGACAAAGAGAACAGGTTTAAGTTGCTTCCTACCTTGGGAAAATTTTGAATGGTGCAGAATATTTCCACTTGGAGCGTTGGAAGCCCAAGTCCATCCAGCACATTTTTCCCCACGACTTTGCATATGGTGGGAGGTTTTGCAAGTTTAGAAAAGCAGTTTGCCTTCAACACACACACACATAAAAAAAAAAACACACAAAAATACCACATCTAATTTATCTCTGAAAGGTCCTTCACATTTACTCTAGTTTCTACTAAACCTCTCTGTGAATGTCCTCATTCTGGGATTAGTCTAGCAGCTCTGTGGAAACAGAAAGAGACTTGGATTTAGCCTCTGGTACATGGGGTAATTTGTCTATTGAACTCTCACTGGAAACTCACAGGCATGTCTTTATTTAAAGGTCCTGGTTCATTCTTTATGAGCCCTAACCTATCCTTCCATCCAAGATGCTGAAGTCAATTGACTTCTAGAAAACTGTGATGCATTCAAACCCAAGAAGCCTTAAGTTGGTTCATTATTATTCCTCCCAACAAGGCACCTGATAGTTTAAAAGGTGAAGACTTATACATAGGCTGTACTTCATTTACCATCAGTTCATGCATAGAACTACATGTTCAAAGAGGACTGTTGGAACCTAAGTGACAGTGGTTTCATTGATGTGGAAGAGCAGAGGTCATTTGGAAGTTGATCCAAGAAACAGAAGAAAGAGAAGAAAGAGAATGAAGCTGAGGGAGAAAATCCTCCCAAGGAGCCTGAGTAAAAAGATTCAAGGGACTTCCCTGCTGATCCAGGGGCTAAGACTCTGAGCTCCCAATGCAGGAGGTACAGGTTGCATCCCTGGTCAGGGAACTAGATCCCACATGCTGCAACTAAAAAAAGATTCCACATGCCACCACAAAGACCCAGTGCAGCCAAATAGATACACAAATAAAAATTAAAAGATTCACGACTGTGCCCCTGTGCAGAGGGCTGGGAGAGAAGGAAGAGGGGTGAGAGAAGGCCCACCCCCTCACCCTCTTTTCAGACAGGATTCACTCTTTATTTCCACATAGCAGACCAGGCCTCTGATCTTTCAGTTCAACATCCAATGACCACAACCTACCTAACTAGTCATCTCACATCCATCAGCAATGTGCCAGCACCGAGGTAGTGCCCAGCAGAACTAAAGCAAAAGCCAATTTTCAAGCATCCATGCATTTTAAGGATGATAGTTTGTATATTCCTGTGTGTGCGTGTGTGCTCAGTCACTAAGTGTGTCCAACTCTTTGCCACCCCATGGACTGTACCCATGAGACTTCTCTGCCCATGGGATTCCCCAGGCAGAAATACTGCAGTGGGTTGCCATTTCCTCCTCCAGGGGAATCTTCCTGACCCAAGGATCAAACCGGAGTCTCCTGAGTCTCTGGCAGTGGCAGGCAGATTCTTTACCACTGAGCCACCTTGGAAGCCCAGGTATACAGTAAGTATCAAAATGAAGTTAATAGAATCAGAGAAGAAAAATATTATCTAGTTTAACTTTTGTGTATTGGTGAGTTCAATTCAACAAGTAATGAGCACCTACAATGTACCACATATTGTGTAAGGAGGGAAATGGAACTAACTTTTAAAAAATGTTTAATATGTACCTTAAAGGAGTGACTTGGTCTTGTTTATCACTGTATCACATTCCACAGTGCCTGGTATATCTGGGATTTCGTAAGTTGACTCATTGGAAAAGACCATGATGCTGAGAAAGATTGAGGGCAGGAGGAGAAGGGGGTGACAGAGGATGAGATGGTTGGATGGCATCACTGACTCAATGGACATGAGTCTGGGCAAACTCTAAGAGATGGTGAAGGACAGGGAAGCCTGGCATGCTGCAGTCCTTGGGGCTGCAAAGAGTTAGATATGACTTAGCAACTGAACAAGAACAAAATTTGAATCCTGCATGCATTAATAAAGGCCAGACACAACCTGTCTAACACAACCTTGGGCACATTGTATACATTATATTATTAACTTCTCAAAACAACTCTACAAGGTGGTATCACCTCAGTTCCACAGATGAGCAAACTGAATTCCAGAGGGAAACCTGTCCAAGATAAAATAACCAATGTCTTCACTAACCAATGTCTTAAAATAACTGATGTTTATTGCTTTGTAACAGACTTAATGGCTCAAGCCATTTACTTTATTATTCTGCAATCTAGGCTGGGCTTAACTGGGCAATTCTTTGATTAATCTTGCCTGGGGTCTCCTATACAGATTGTCATCTGTAGGCTTGACTCAGTTCAGAGTACTCAAAATGCTTTCATTCTTATGTGCAGTGTCTCAGCCAGGATGGTTGGAACATCCAGGGGCTGGCAGGCCATCTGTCTTTCTCACAGCATATCTGGGAGGTCTCTCACATCTGCTAGGACCTCTCTCTACACGACCTGATCTCTCTCTCTTTTGCTCTCTCTAGCATGGCAATCGGATTTCCTTTCAGCATGACTAACTTCCAAGAGGGAGTATTCCAAGAATACATCATGCCAGCCCTTACCAAACCTCTGTTTGCATCATACTTGCCAAGGTCCTATGGATCAAAGCAAGTCATAAGGCCACAACCCCAGTCAATATAGGAGGGACTTCCATAAGACTGTTCATTCCGGTGGTGTGGTTCATTGGGGACCATCAATTTAACAGTTCGTTACTGCTACAAAGCAGCAGAGCTAAGGATCAAATCCAATCTGCCCAATTCCCAATCACAAACTCTTAATTGTAAGTTTTATAAAGGAGCAAATAGTATTGCTATTGCCCACAGGGATCTCTCCTATCCCTGAATTCCTCTAATACGTAAGAGAAGCATGGAAGAAATGGCATTTGAGCTGGACACAGGAGGTTGCGTAGTATTTCAACAGGCAGACAACAGGGGTAGATACTTTAGGTAGGGGGAATAGGGTAAGCAAAGGGGAGGGAATTGGGAAACTTCACATTTTAAAAAAAGTCAGTGGGCCCATGTAGAGGAGCAGGGGAGGGAAGCGTAGATAAGCCTGTGTACCAAGGTAGGTACCAAGGAGCGCTGTGAGTCACACACACTGGAATGTGTTGGTTCTTACTAAGCGTGCAAGAGGGAACCACAGGGAGTTCTGAGTGAGAGAATGATGGGTCAGATATGGGATGAGGAACACTACTCTGGCAGCATTAGTGGGGTGAACTTGATGGGGGAGGGGGAGAGACTAGCTGAGAATAAAGAGGGCCAGAACTGGGGCAGCAATTGAGAAAATGGAGGTGCCTTTATGTCAACTGCTGAACATTCGTCAAAGCCCAGGCCAAAACTCCCAGATGCTACAGCCCACAGGGATCTTGCCCAGCCCTGAGTTTCTTTAACAAACACACAGTGATCTATTCCTCAGTCTGGCACACAATTCTGTATTACCCGATCTATTACTCCAGTTATTTTATGTATCAGTGGCCCTTGTCCCTAACTGAGGTATAAGTTCCCAAAGAGCTGTGCCAACCGAAGTCCTAGTTGCCCAATAGACTGCAAAGAGCATTACACTGGGGGCAAGAGTCCAAGTTTCCAGTTTTAACTTCTGCACTAATTCATTGTGAGACAACAGCTTGGGGTCTTCCTAAAATGAGGAAGTTAGACTAGTTAACTTTCAAGAATTCCCCTGGCAAGAGACTGTGGAAAGAGAATGGAATTGGGAGTTGCATTCACTCATTCATCGTGAGTGTCCACTATGGACTCTGCTAGGTACTAGGGACACAGACCTGGTTTGATTTCTGTCATTCACAATGTTCCTTGAGAAAACCATCTAAATTCACCGGGCCATGGTTCCTTTATTTGTAATACGGAATCATAAGGTTTACTTCACAGTGGTCCTAGGGATGAAGTGATATTACAGGAACCACATAACACAAAGTGCGTCAATAAACACCTCCCCTGCCCCCTCCCCCGAGTTGACGTATCGGCCAAGACTGATAAAAACAAATATTTGTGGAACATCTCCTATATTAACTGCCCCGACAAGATGTGATTTTGGACCCTGTAGACACATTGCTTCCTCACTGCACTTACATACTCTGCTTGGTGATGTCATTCTGCCTCACTGGAGTGCGAATCCCTACCAGTTCCAAACATACCTTTCAGAAGGTGGGTGTTGGTTGTACTTACGGGTCTGGAAGTGAGAAAACGCCTGCCTTTGTTTCAACTGCCCACGGCTTTAAGACTAAATATGCGCCAGATGGTGCGCTGAGCAGAGGAACTATGTGAAAAGGCGAACCCCCACCCCACCCCTTTCCACAGGAGCTCACAAGCCGCCTGGGGAGGGTTTCAACACAAATTAGGGGGTGCTACAAGGCCGCTGCAGGACGATCAGTCCAGGGCGAAGTGGGCAAGACTTTGATCTGAATTTGAAGTGTAGGTGCGAGCTGGTCAGGTGGGACAGGCATCCCCGGAGCGCACGCAGGGCACACAAGCCAAGGAGCCGAGGTTTGAAATCGACAAAAACTTGGCAGCGATGGGAGCCTGCTGGTTACGAGGCCCCAGGGTGGGCTGAAGACTACGCTGTAGCGAAAGCCACAGGCGTTCGCTCCGTGGTCAAAAGGAGGCCGCTGAAGGTTGGTAAACTGAGCTACGAGGTATGAAGGGCTGTGATTAAAGGAGATAACTGGCAGCCGGACAGGTCCGCCCAGAGGTAGTGAGGATGCCTGCCAGCCCCTGAGCTGTCGCGCCGTAGCTACAAATCCGCCCAGAGCCCTCTTTCCTCCAGCAATTTCCAGTCCACCACTTTCTCTCTCGAGATTCCTTTAGCCAGGTTTCCGCTCCGCTTCTTCCCTTCAGGGTCCCGGCGCCGCGTCAACCCAGCCAGGAGCCAGCGGCGGCGCGCGTGCGCGAGTCTGCGGCGCAAGCGCCCCGCGTTGCCGCAGCGCGGGGCGGGGGGAGAGGGGCTGGAGGAAAGAGGGTTCTGGTCCCAGGTCCCTACCAGGTGCCCGTAGACGTCGGCAGGCTGGAGGTAGAAGGTGGAGTTGAGCAGCTCTTCCAGCCTGCGCGGAACGTCGTTCTCGCGGTAATACTCCATCGCCTGCTGCTTCAGCTTCTGCAGCTCCCTAGTGGTCCCACAGCTGCGGCCGCCGCCTTCTTCCCCCATGGTAGGAGATTTAAGGCTACAAGCGGGGGTTAGCCTGGGGGCCCGCGAGCGTCCTCCCTGTCGCTAGGCAACGCAGCGAGATCCCGACCTCAGATCTCGCGAGGCTTCCTGCCTTGGGTTCTTCCCGCTTGCGCCTGACGCGAATGGCTCCTCCGCCCTCCTCCCTCCCTCTCCCTGAGGCTTTGACCCCCCCGGGTTTGGGGCTTATTTACTCTTGAGACAAGCGCCCTCCTGGCGTGGTTTTCCAGGACGTGTTTCCTTGACGGTTTTCAGATGGGAAAGCGGTTAACACTCTCACGAAGCGCTTTTTGTGGAGACGTGAGAGAGGGTTAGCCCCTCCGCTCCCAGCTGGGGACTCGAACCCCGGGTGGCGCCAGTTCTCAGGTGGCCCTGGGACTCGGGCCATCAGGCCTTCCCCACTTTCCCCCAGGTTCCTCGCGATCAGGGAGCTCTTCCGGGCGGCGGCGTATGCCGGCCCCCTCTCCTGGGGAGGTTGTAAGAACGCTGGGTGTCCTTCCCTAAGCTGTGGAGGACTCCGCGCAGTTCGTTCATTAGGCTGACGTTTACCTGCCCTGAGCCGTGCAGTGTGCTGGCTGTGGATACCGCGATCTCCAGGAGAGATCCGGCCTCTCGCCCTCCTCTGGGAGACTAGTGGGGTGAAATTTTACCGTAGAAGGAAGAACAATGTGCGCCCCCCCCCCCCCCACCAATTTGGGATGTACCTTAAGGGCCGGCCTAGGGTGGAGGTGTTAACAGGCAAGCCTTGAGTAGGAGAAGCAGGAAGGGAGAACTGTCATTGGGTCACGTTCCTTCTCCAGAACCTTCTTCAGAGGCTGCCTGCGTCTTGCCCCTTTTAAATCCAGACTGCCTGCTTGGCTTCATTACACCTGCCAGGTGTCCCGTGCACTTACACAGCTTCTTAATATGCGTCCTCTGCTCTAGATTCTTCTGCTGCAGATAAGGGCTGAGATGGACCCGATGTCCTTGTTCCCCTCTGTCCTTGTTCCTGGCCTAAGCAGACCATTTAAAACATTCATGCTGCACTTTTGCTCATCTGGAAAACAATCTTAACTACTCTGCTACTAACTACTAACTAATCTTAACTATTCTAACTCACAAGTCAGAATAAAATGAGAAAGTGAGAAAACACTTTGAAACAAGATAGTTATTTTCAATAGAGGTCGGTATTTGTATAAAAATAAATTTATATAAAAATTCTATGAATACTGTTAAGGAACCCAGAGGTGTACCTCCTTCTGAATTCTGTGGGTGTTTTCTCCAGTTCTCTAATGCAGGAGTCTCCAACCTCTGGGATCTAATGCCTGATGATCTGGGGTGGAGCTGAGATAGTAATAATTGAAACAAAGTGCACAATAAATGTAATGTGCTTGAATCACCCCAAAACCATCCCCCCACCTCCAGTCCTTGAAAAAATTGTCTTCCACAAAACCCCTCCCTGGTGCATAAAGGTTGGGGACTGCTGCTAATGGAACATCTCACTTTCTGGGTTGTGATTGATCATCCTGGGCCTACCTTGTCCTTGGTAGATGGAAATTCCTCCATGGTGGAGCCAAGTCTGAGTCATCTTCACAAGTACAGCAGAGACTGGGCCTCCCACAGGGACAGAACATGAATAGGTGTTGAGGGAACTTTTATTCAGATAAGCTATTGCTGTTGCTGCTGTTCCCATTCCTCCATGCACCTTTCCCCGTATCTCTTTAGATGGAAGCCTCCCCCTTCTCTCATGCACCCATCCTTTAATTCCTATTGAGTCCCACATCTTCAAAAAAGCCATGTCCCACACTTTAGCTCTCACTGTGGCCAGCCCTTCCTTCCTTCTGAACTCCTTCCCTGCTTGCAGTGTGAGCCACAGGGTTCAGCCCTCAGGGATGTCTTGACTCGTGTGATGTCTCACTGGAAGATTGGAAGCATCCTGGGCTGGGACCATGATGTCTCAGAGCCTTCCCTCTATGACCTACTGGCCTATTAATTTTTTGAGGACAGGGACTTGTTTTGTCTTGTTCACCATTGCATTTCCAGCATCAGTACTTTATCTGACATGATAGATACTCAGTAAATGTGTTGAATGAATGGATGTATTTTACACATAATAAACACTTAACTCATAAAGGTTTTGTGGTTAATGGGTGAGTAATGAGTACACCAGGCTGGCTTGAGCAAAGCCTCTATTTTCAGGAACAATGAGAAATAAGAATGGAAAAGTAGTCTGAGGTGAGATCATGAAGGAACTGGAATACCATTCTGTAAGAGTGGGGAGCACCCCCAACCTTGTAAATATAGACTGGGCAAGATGGAAGTGGTGTTGGAGGAGGTTAACTGGCAGCAGTGGGTAGGCTTGGTGAGTGGTTATTAAAAAAAAACAAAAAACATAGATGTAAGAGCCTCAACAGTGATGGTAGCAATGGAAGAGAAGGATGAGATAGGTAATAGGAAGGGAGGATGAAAATCACTGGGTGGTTGGATGTAAGATTGGGTCACCAAAGATGACTCCAGAGGATAACATGTAGAATTCTTTTTAGGTCGACAGAAATGTGGTAAGTGAGAGAGTGATGTAGTTTTGATGAAGGGAACATGGTGCATTTGGTTTTAGCTGTGTGGAGCTTGGGGTATTCCAGAGGGAATGGAGGACTGATGATGAAGATAAGGCATCCGCAAAGAATTTACAGTTTAATAAGAATAGATAAATCCTCTGGAAGGAAAAGATAAACCAGTCATCTTGAACTCAGGACCTAAATATTCAGGAATGAATTTATCTAGGACAGGGGGAACAAATGAAAAAGACTTAGAGGAAAAAGAAAAGAAGAAAAAGGTGCACATCCCAGAGTCTAGTGCCGAAAATTTGGGGACTCTGTTAGATGTGTGTGTACATATGCACAGGTTAAATACTAAAAACATATACATTTGCATGTTAATTGTGTCATCCTTAGGTGATGGGGTCTTTTATTTTCTTCTTTTATATATTGGTAGTATCTGATTTCCCTGAAATAAGTGTATCACTTCTGTCACTTTGAGGCGTTACGTTAAAAATATTTGAGAGAAAGATATTAGATCAAATGTTGTAGGAGAATTGAAGACAAAAGATCCTTTTAGGAATTCAGTTCTTCCCTTATGGATCATTCCATCTTCTCACATAATAACTACAGGCAGGCTTAATAAGTAAGTAAATCTACCTCCTTATTTGCTTCCCTCATTCACTCAATCAGCTGATATTTATTTAATGCTTACCATGTGTCAGGCACTGTTCTAGGCCCTGGGGGAAACACAGTGAATAAAATGGGTAACATTTCTTCTCTTCGTGCCACTTAAGTTCTCTTGGCACTTCAGTAGCACTTACATCCTAGTGAACCATTGGGACACTGAACTGAAATAATAATAGATGTGAAGGCATTTTGAAAAGTTGGTATGCTGGGGGTTTAATAGCCTATTGGTGTTGACAGATCCAGAGTAAATACAATTATTATTCATTAATATTCCAATTTTCTTCTTTTCCATAGATATTAGAAATATTAGGGTTATAGCTGTAAAATACATTTATGCATATACGTATGTTATAGACTTAACCCATGTCTTGTGTCAGTACCTTGGTGACTGTATTTCCATTTCATCTTGAGACTAAATGTCCAAGGGCACTTGCAGAGCATCAGAACTTGAAAAAGATTGAGCACGGCTCACCCTAAAGATGTAAACTGGGGAATACATGAGGGGAGGGAAATGAAGGGAAGGAAAAGCTCAGGTGATATAGAATGTTCTGGAACATATCCAGCAAGAGAGGGTAGAACTATACTCTCCTCTTTTAGAGAATGGGGCGACTGCCCCATTGTTAGATTTTCCTCATTGGAAAGGATGGACAGTGTGGGACAAGGACCATTTGTCTGGGATTTAGAAAACTCAGATTGGAGTCCCAGCAATCTCCATGATCTTCTGGGACCTCATGAATGAAATGAGAGGGTTGAACTAAATCAGTGTTTCCTAACCTTTTTCATTATGAAGACTCCTTTTAAAAAACAACAAAAAATTGAGACAGCCCCCTCCCCCTCCCCCTCCACAACCCATGTAACAGTGGCTGTGATTGTCATAGTGTCTATGAATTCAGTGGTCCCTCTAGAGGCATTTGTATTTCATTCATGGAAATTTTGTACATATGACAAAAATACATTTACAGGCAAGCCATTCTTCAGTGTTGGGGGGGTGGTGTTTGGTGTGCGTTTGGAATCACAGGCCACTTGCCCACGTCCATGGGTTTCTTATGGATCTTGATTGAGAAGCACTGAATTGGCTCTCTTCATCTCAGATCTGTACTACTTGTGTAGCTCTGAGTCAAGATAAAATACCAGGACTTGTTAGTCTGTTCCTATCTGCTAATTGAAGATCCTTTGTAGAGGAAATTAACCATTTTTCAGTCTGCATTTCAAAAAGATTTTCTAAGCTATGTCAGACATCTCTTAAATGAATGGGGATGAATAAAGATGTATTTGTTCATTTTTCCTTAGTCCTTTCCAACACCTTTATATAGATTAGAACCTGTTTGCCATGACTTTAATCTTCAAAAGTGATTATTTAGATGTTATTTCAGGGTTGCTATCAAGTGCTTGTTAATTCTTCTTTCCTGCCGTTCCCATCTGTGTGGAATATCATTTTTCATAGGGAACTAATGAACATGATTGCAGGTGCCTTTAATCATAGAATCATAGGAGCTGGAGACAGAATAGATGGAGATGTTGCATTTTCCTCATCTAGAAAATGGGAGTAATAATGTAACCCTTCCTCACCCAGTTGTCATAAATGAGAAATATGATTGCCAAGCTAATTGCAATATAAATAGCTGTAAATGAAATGCTAAGTAATAAAAGTAGGAATGATTTGACTAATAAAAAATGTTTTTCCTAACTCAATTTTTTCATTACTGATGCCTCCTGGCAATAGTCATTTCTAGTGTAATAGTACTAACAACAACAAAACCCACAGAAACCAACAGCAACTATCATTGATGGATCACTTTTATATGCCTGGGTCTTTCCTTGTATCATCCCATTGAATCTGCAGAACAGTCACAAAAGGTAAGTTATTGGCCCAAGGTTACACAGTTAATAAAGAGTATACAGTGAATAAAGAGTAGAGATGGAATTTGAACCAAGGTCTGGCTGATACCAGTGCCACACATTTCTTACTGTGCTCTACTGCCTCTCAAATCTAGAACTTTCTGGCAGATTCTGATGCCTCATGTCATCTTTTGCAAGACTCTTAGCCATCCTCTCTAGAGAAGCCAGTTGGGTTCCTCTCACTGAGCTTAGAGAAAGGAGCCTTGGTAAAGGTGATAATCTCTTGATCACTGGTTCTCAGTCAGGGCTATCCACTAGAATTACCGAGGGATTCTACTAGATTCTACTAGAATTTTAGCACCATTAGAATTAAGTATCACAAGAAGGATTGCCTATTTTATTCACTGCTATAGTATTGAAAAATACTGATGCCTGGGTCCTTAAAATGGAATCTCCAGCG